>NC_036446.1:32056743-32381743 GCF_002775205.1 Xiphophorus maculatus | reverse complement strand
TGGCAACCACAACTGCCTGCCAGTATTTTACCGGATTTGCTAAAATACGGTAAATATCTGGCAACCGCGACGTTAGCAGTTCAGAACTGTAAACTTTTCTATGCAACTTACTATAAAAACAACACATAAATCGTAAAGATTAGTCTACGTAAGTGAAAAACATGGCAGGACTGTATGATATATTGACATTTTATTGTAAAAAAAGAAAAAATAAATAAAAACTTTATGGTAAATTACCGGTAACTATTGTTACCAAAATTTTACCATGAAGATTACAGTACAACACACAAGGAAGTGTAATTTGTCCGCATGTCAATATGGAAAGTTATGAAGAAAATAAGTTCAAATTAAACAAAAATACAGAAAGGAAAAAATTTCTATTTAAAAATTCTGTTAAAAAAAGAACCGATTCTGTTTCCTGTCCAGTTTCCTCACAGTATTACTGAGATCTGAAAAAAAAGCATGTGTCCATATAAGGGATAACCTATTGTAGAAGAAAAACTGGTGATTACAGGATTCTTGCTCTGGGTTGAGAGTAACAAGTCACTGAGTTCAGACTTTACTGTGAATCATGGATATGGTTGAGCTTGAGACTCGTATCTTGTCAATCAGGTGTTTCCTCTCTGCTGGAATGATGTTAGAATGATGCACTGCATGAACATCATATAAACTCAGCATTCGCTAGGTGATCTAGTTTTTTAGATAGGGTAAATTGAAGATGCTGACGGTAGTGAAAAATTAGGTGGAATCGCCCTTTAGCCGTTTCCCAAATTGGAAGCTGTATTTGGAAACCAACTTCAGCTTCACCCAAGCAGCAGGGCCTAACATGCAGTTCACTTAATGTAGGACAAATCTATGGTTGGCATAAAATTAAATAATCCCAAATACATTATTTAATAATAGTCTCTTATAAATGATGGTGGTGTCGGCTGTAGGAGTTTGCCTTGCAATCGGAGGATCGCCAGTTTGATCCCTGAGCTACCTTTGAGATTTTAGTTTGGTGTTTAAAAGGCATTATTAAAAAAGAAAGCAAAATATCACACCATCACTCTACTCTTTGTAAAAAATTACTTTTACAGTCTGGTTTGCGGTTTTACATTGTAGATATTAATATCAGCAAAATTAGTAATTTTGAACGACTAGTACCGTTATTTTTAGGGCAATTAACTGCTGAAAATATTACAATATTTTTCTATGAATTTTACAATTACTTATATTTTTACAATATATTTCTGTGTTTTCTACATTTCATGACTGTCAAAATTACTTGAAATATATGTCGGTCAGTCGGTCGGTCGGTCGGTCGGTCGGTCGGTCGGTCGGATGGATGGATGGATGGATGGATGTTTTAAACTACGTCTTTCATTCGATTGCTCCTTTAGAATGTGTGGATAGTGTTCATGCATATGTGTCGCCCACTTGACTCTCTTTGACAGCCATAATGACACCTGGGGGTGTTGAAAGTAAAACACAACCTCCAGCTGAAGCAGGTCTGGCTGTGATAATGAGTGGCTTGCTCTGAGTGCGCTGACAGACAGTGAGGAAATCCACGTAGGGAACTCCATCAGGTAATTAGACTGAACCTACAACGCCTGGTAAGAAGTGTTTAGGTCGCGCTAAGAGCTCCTCTCCATATTTTTAAACACATTTATCCTCTTCCAGGGCAGACGTGCTTCTAGGCAGGAGAAAGGCAGCAGGCGTCAGAATGCTTATGTGAGTGTAGATGACAAGGTAACACGGATTTGTTTGTCTGGCTAAAGGAATTGTCATTATTCCACATTGATCGGAAAGGTTCCAGGCAAATTGGTGCATTGAAGAAGTATGTGTTCTTTGACCCGGTTGTTGTAGATGTATATTTGCGTGTGTGTGTGTGTGTGTGTGTGTGTGTGTGTATGGGGGTTTGGAGGTGGTTGATGTGCATACATGGTTGCATGTCAGGTGCATGTATCTCCCAAGTGTGTGAAGCCCTGAGGGCAGCCTCGGGGCTCGCCGCCAGCATCTGTTCTTACACAGACAAGAGCAAGACACACTGAGACAGTATCCTGCAGCCAAGCTCTAAACACACACACACACACACACCGAAACGCAGAGAACGTAGGCACACACTAACCTTTTCAAAATCATGCATGATGTTGCAAACAATTACAGAGAGACAGTCCAGCGTGGAATATCAAGATACTGCACCAGTCATGTGTGGGGCGTACATTCCTGATGGAAAATGATGGAGGATGAACGAGTGTGTGCTGAGATTCTCCCCTCTTCCATCTCTTTTCACTCAATGAAAGGAAGCTTGAAGTACATGTACATCTTCAAAAGCTATTACCTTTTTTTTTTTACCCTTTCTTGACTCCTGGTACTGAGATGTTCCTTTTTATTAACCCTCAGTTGTTTATACTAGAGTAGATTAAACTCTGACTAGTTTAAAGAAAAGTTCAGATCTTCTGTAGTCTTATGTTGAGTGGTTCTTCGGGGTTAGTAAGAACCTAACTACTGCAGGTAGCTATTATGAGTAACATTTGTTTGGTTCTTTTTTTACATGTTCTGACCAGCAGTGTGACACTCAGAATTATTGTCTGTGTCAATGTGAGGCGCAATAGATTTACTTTCACAAGCAGAGCGTTATGGCTTTTGTCATGGCGCTCTATATACGATATATATTACGTTATTAAAAATCTCTTTGGGTTGATTTCAAATGTATTTGACACAGAGAGGAAAGAGAAAAGAAGATGGAAAAAAGGGGGAAAAGGTTGTGAAGAGAAAGAAGATAGGAATAAAAGAGAGAAAGAAGCACAGAGAGAACAAAAGGCAAGTCTGTCTCTAGACCTGCAGATAGAGAAAAATCTACACAGAGAAACCTCAAAAACAAACAACATATGCATATATAATAACACTATAACATCATTGTAAAGTACATGGCAATGCAAGTTGTATTTACTGGTAACCGCAGCCCAACTGAGAGTGTATCTGAGTGAATATAAATGCTATTGGTACGTTGTTACTGCAGGAGCCTCTTCCAGTAGCCTATCAAGTTATGGTTGATTCTCATATCTTGTCAGTGCTCTCTATGGACTTTCCCCCATTGAGTTGGATTTCTCTGGTGGAATTTCAACTGGGCCAATTAGCAAACAGAAAGAGAAGTTGTAAATGATCACATTGTTTTTCTGTGCCATTTTAGAGTTGTAGTCCGTCTGTAGCTTTAGCAATAGCAGCGGAAGAAGTGAACAAAGCCATTCAGTTCATGTTGGCCACGCCTCCAAATATTGAATTAACATTAACAGCCTCTTGTTCATCTCAGTGCTTTGCTCTTCACAGTGGAGGATGATTGTTTACAGCACAGGCAATTTCCAGTGGACATCACTGCCAAACTTTAGTGATTGGGTAAAATTTAGAACTTCAACAGAGTTAATGCCTCCAGGAAGCAATTGTTTCTCAATACCCAAGAGTCCAGACCCTCTGGATGAAGCAAAGCACAAATCAAGGGTCTGGTTTTTACCAGGCTAGTTTTCCAGGAACCCGCAAATTCTTCTGGAATTGTTTGGTTCACCCTGTTGGTTCTCTTACTCGAGCCAGATCCAAATAGGATTACCAGGGTAGAAATCTACACCAGAAAATGGACTTAAGAGTACGTCTTGCGTGGACCCAGAAATATAATAGCTGGAGGACTGAGGTCCTATACATTTCTTACTGGCTCAATAGTCTTACTTTTTTCTTTATTTATTTTTCGTCTTTGTTCCACTCAAAGACCTAGTCTATATGGATGGCTGGATATGTGGGAAGATAACTTTTTCACTTATAACAAGCCATTTTTTCCATGTCATTAGTAAAAAAAAAATCTACCAGTAGAACTATAAGCTTTTTAAATCAATATTAAGGATTTATTGACTTGAAACAAGCTCCTGTTTTTTGCTGAAAGTTACTTGTAAGTTAGTTTTGTCTAATTGTAAGTGTACTATAATATCTGCACTAAAACCCAGACAAGAAATACTTGGTGACTTTGTATTTTTGCAGCGTAACATGCAGTGTGATGGGAGTTCAGGTTTGTGCAGCAAATTATTTTGTTAATATGAATATCTACAGCTGCAAGTCCAAACCAGCATGTACACCCAAAAGAAGACAGAAGGTCTTTTCACATTTGACACCCTTCACCCTGTGCAATATCCTAATCTATCTTTACACTTGTGTGATTTTATTTTTTCCACAGTAGTCCTACAATATAAAATCTTAAATTGCTTAAATTGATGCAGCAGTTTACAAAATCTGTGGCCCCCGCAAAAGAATCAAAATACAACAGAACCAAATGTGTTCTCTGGTAGTTTGTGTTTTGGGTGATGATAATAATGTAACCCAGATACTGTGTGCAGATTTGTCCCTCCTTCCTGTCTTGCTTCTTTTCTCAGTTCCTCCCTGTCAGCATTTGCCAGTTCAGCGCGGGGTTGGTTTCTGTGCCCCTGTTCTTAATTGGTATTAAAGATGCCCAGGGCCCTCAAAACATACACAGAACCAGTCTCACACACACACAGAGTGATTGTACACTGCTCTACAGTGGCAGTGGAGAGTGGCTGATGTGTGGAAAAATTAGCTTTGGGTGTCGAGAAAGCGGGGAGAAAAAAGCCTGTGAAGTAGTCCTTTGCGGGATGAAAACTGCAATGATATGGAATATTCTACTCTTAATTACTGCCTGTTTACTCAACCCTCCCCCAGCTTTTAACCGCCCCACCAGCAATCACCTCCAACACATCCTCCTCCCTCTCTTCCATTCTCCCTCTCCGCCTTTCTCTGTTCTAACCTGGCATCTTTAGCGCCTCTACTACAAAGGGGGAGACAAATGGAGAGTCATTTACCCAAAAATCTAAGGAAGTTGTTAGCAAATAGGTTTTTAGCAGAGTAGTAGAAATGAGAGTGCCACGGTTCCTGTTCTTGTTTTTTTCTGACTATACAGTAAGTATATCTGGAAGTGCCAAAACTTAAAACTACTGTTTAGATTTTTTATATTTTATTTTTTTTAGAGATTTTGGAGTTACCTTGAAACATGTGTGCATTCAGAAAGTGAAAATAATATCTCTGTGGACAGAGGACCTGCAGTGCAAAACTGTTTTTACCGCCGTACATAAAAACACATCACGCCTGCAAGCTTTTATCCAGCCAGGCTTGATTTGTCACCAAGCCTTCGCTCTTGGTTCTTGGCTCTTTTGCAGCAACACCAGGTAACATTAGCTGCCTGCACTGCGGATGGCTTGAGTTTAGAACGGCCTAAAGTCGTGGGACACGTCGACGTTCACACAGCTTTTCAACACCAACACCACAGCAAAACCAACATCAGGGCTAGGTTATGTCAAAATGTGTGATTTTCAAAACAGACAGCTAGATTACTCTAAACGTGGATCATCACTCATGGTTTGTGTGGCTAGAAAGTTTTTATTTTTTTCCTAATCTAGTTTAAAGTTCCATTTATGCAAATGATATTTGGGAATTTATAATTTGAAGACCTTTACTTTCTTCTTCTTACCTCTTTTTCAAACATTTATGTTTCGCCCTCCCAGAAACATCTCTGGTGTGTTGTGCAGCAAACCAATGTCAAGCTTTTTCCCTTAAAGCTCAGCTTTGTCTGACTTTTGGTTGGTGAATTGGTGAGTGGCTGGGTGGGGGGTGGGAACAGAAATACTTCCCTGTCCCGTGGTGTGCAAGATACTGTATTAAAGCCATATTTCGCATCACACTTGGCAGAAATATAGAGTGTCTTAAACAATATGAACTATGTGTTAAGAAATAAATTGCTTACACCAGTAGAATTCTTACAGGAACACTTCAATCCAGACCCCCAAGACCAACCAGATCATTATTTCTTGCACATTTTCCCCAGCGCAAGCAGACATGGTTACTGATTGCAATAAAACACGCCGTGTGAGGTTAGAGGCTTGTGGAAAGGCTACCATGACAGTGACAAAACGGTGTGCCATTCATCTTCTTCATTTACACTTTTAAGGTTTCAAAGTTCTGAGCGGTGGCTGGAGTCTGAAGCCCTGGGATGAAGTCGGCTTAAAAATGGGTCGTCAAAAGGGTTTTAAAGGAATCCATGATTAGTTGTAAAAATAGATTTTTATTTCCTTTAGATGTAAAAACAGTACAGCAAGATTACGGTAGGTTGTTTAGTATAACCTTTTGAGGTCGACGCCCGCCCTGTGGCGGGCATGACATCATGTTTCTGTGTGTGTTTTTTGCTCCAATGTGACAATAAATTTTGTCAAAATGAAACAAACACTGTAAAATCACAAAGTTTAGGATGTTCTGAAAATAATGATACCAAACAAGGTAAGGTAAATAGTTTTTATGGTGAAAATATAAGGGTAAATTCAAAATTAGACCAAAACGGCCATTTAGACCCAAGACTCCAATAAACTGCAATGAAATATTGTCACGTGGACGTCGCCATGTTGTTTACGCTGCAATGCGAGAGAGTAGTTATACAGAGAGGGAAAACATTCAGTTTCAGTTTCTGATTGGATAATGTATATTTTTGGCACACTCTTTTATGCACTTTAACACAATTCAAATCAGTTTGAAATAAAATATAATTGAAGGAAGCAAAGAAAGTTGCATCAAAACAGCTTGCAGAGCTTTCATGTCTTTATTCGACTGTGCATTTCAAAAATAATTTACACCCAATAACTTTTTCACATTGTGGGATTTCTTTCAGTCCTCAACACTAGTCCTCTCTCTAGTCTCTTCTTCATGGTCACTCAGTTTGTGAGAATGGTCTGATCTGGGAGGGTTTAACACAAATGGATGGTCAAACTTGTTTAATATTTTTCTTTAAAAAATTAAATGAAAAAATACATATATTTTGTCAGTGTAACATGATGAAATATGTGCACTTTGGCAAGGCTGTGTAGACAGCAGTACGGTTCAGTCCTCTGCAAACTGTGACTGTTCAGGAGGTTTGCCTGAATGAAACTTTTAAACTGTCAAATGTGAGCAAATCTTATTCGATATTCTGCTAGAGTAATAAAAAAAACAACTTTGCGATTGCTGTGTTTACATTAAATAAGAATAATTAAAATCACATGTGAATAGGTTTGTCAAATTGTGTAATTTAATAAAATCAATGGAAATGCAGCTACTGACCAAATAATTGTGCAGTTTAACATTTCGAAAATAAATTTGTTCCATGGAAACATGACAGTTTTAAAAAAAACAACAACTCACTTTTCAATAAAAGTTTTGGCTTTAGAATGATGTGATGTTTTGGCCATATTGAAATTGGTTTATTTCGCAAAACTGCAATGGAAGCATTTTATTTTTTTGCATCACATGAACTAACCGATCAAGAACTGGAATTTCAAAATAGTTTTTTTCAACATTAGCGGAATATCGACAAAGTGTTGCGCACATTTATAATGAAGACACAGATACTGTGTCATTGGTGTAACATAGTAATAAAGCTAGCTAGACTGAAAATAATCATTAAAATAGGAGGGGAAAAAAAGGAACAAAAAGAGACAGAAACGTTAGATGTGTCAAACACCTCAGTGACATGTTCCTTACAGACCTGGACTTCACACCATGACTCTCTTCTCAAAAGGACTCCTTTCTATCATCTAATAAATGGCTTCCCTATTCAGTGCTTTAAAAAAAACCAAACACAGCACCTAGACATCAACACTGCACGCACACATACACACACCCCTACATGTCCACACACACACACACACACCTCCTGGCAGCAGAAATCTTGACAGATCCCCTCTGACAGACAGGCAGGGAGATCAGAGTGAGGTGAGTGATGGAGAGGGAGGCAAAAGAGAAGAGGGATGGAGGGATGAGGAATACCCGTCAAATCCGTGACAGAATACAGGTGTTTGGGTTTGCCAGACAACTGTTCAGCCGCCTCCACTCCCCGCAGCATCCTGCCTGTATCAGACTACTCCGCCGTCATTGGCCGCCAGTCTCCAGAAGTCTGCCAGAAAGCTACTATTGGGAGCTGAAGAATGTTAAACTAAAGAGAGGGAGGAGAAAGAAGTGTTTGACAAAGAGAGGAGAGAACAAGTGATCCTCTTGAAGAACTTCCCTCCCCCTGTTGCTAACATTTGGCTGAACTTTGAGGTGGGTGCCTCCCACATGACTTATTTTCTGTAAGGTCAGACAGAGAGAGAGAGAGTAAAAGACTGAAACAAGAATGTACTGCAAAGATGACGTTTAGGGGTAACAGTGAAGCCGGAGCTAATAGAAATACCAGGGCTTTGGCAGGTTTTACCAATATAGATGTAGAGAGTCCATCTCTCTCAGAGTTGCTTTCACTTGTTCTAAAGTAGTGAAATATAAAGACAGCAAAGCCAGAAGTAAAGGTTCAGGTGGAATATAGAAGCCATATACACTCACTGGTCACTTTACACCAACAGAATTGGGCTAGATACAGTTCTGCTTTAATTAAGGCTGATAGTCTGGTAGAGCTGGTTTGACTCGGGACCAAAACTGCAACATTTGTTACAGTTTTATCTGGGGTGGTTCTCTTTCTCGCTGCCCAGAGTCAAACTAACCACAGCCTTTGAGCAACATGTTCACCTCCTCACCAGCGGTGGCGCTGCACCTAGTATCACTGAAGGAAACGGTCAAATGCAACATCCTTCTTCACAAAATGTTAACAAAAAAAGGAACAGGATTTGATTGTATTTAACTTTTGTCTTTGGTAAAAGACCATGAGCCATCACTCCCACTAACGCTTGACTCGTGCATTTGCTTTGGTTTTATTTACCCAGAACGCCCTGCATTGTAGTCCACATATTCACATATTCATTCAAACTGCGCCGAGTTCACTGCAACAAAATGAGACTGAAGTTTGTTGGCAGACCAGACTTTTGGTCCATATTAGAAGTGGTTTTCTCATTCACAGCTCGCCAACTCCCGTATTTTGCGGTCTATCAAGAACACCTCACTATAAGCCGCACCCACAAATTTTTTTTAAATACTGGAAACGTACATATATAAGCCTCACCGGGATATAAGCCGCTGATATCTCCGCCGCTCTTGGTTTTCCACTTAATAAATCTACTATTAAGGATGCAGCCATCTGTCTCCAACGCCGAACCATGGATTCGTTCACGCCGAGCTTACGTGTAGCGGCTATCGATTTGTGCTACCAGATCGACAGCCTTCAATTTAAAAGCTGCATCATATGAACTTCTTTGTGTGGTTTCCATGATGAGGGGGAATGAGTTTGAAAACATTTCTCCTTCGTGGCTGCTGCTGGCATGTGCTTGTTCTAAATGAAAATCAGCACTTTCTTCTTTGATTTCCAGTTTTGACTTCCAATGATTCACTTCATGCTAAAGAGCCCCCTGGTGGTTGAAGAAAAATCCACAGAAAAGCCGCACCGGGCTATAAGCCGCATGATTCAAAGCGTGGGAAAAACGTAGCGGCTTATAGTCCGAAAAATACGGTACTAAAGGCCGTTGTGGATGCAGCCTTATTCCTCTGACAGCAAAATGTCCAAAATATTTATCAGAGATTTCAGTCCATGTTGACATGAACCCAGTACTCAGATGGATTGAGGAGGTTCACACACACCCGTACACCCCTGCACATGCATGTTGTCCTCCCGTAGTGTTACAAGGTTTATAGAGAAGTTCCTCATCTGATTTAAACTGATTTCTTGATACAGTAATTTGGATGTTTGCTTGTTTCAGTGTGTTTACGTCGTGGACCTTTGGAGAAAAGCTGTGCAGGTTTTTGTTGTCCATGTCCTGTTGTTACAGCAGATGAAGTCATTTCACTAGGAAGTAGATAAGAGAAAGGCAATGTTTAACCATACACAGATAGTCCGACTAAACCATCCTGCCTAGCAAGAGCACAAACATTTAGCCTAAAGAAATCAATTTAGATAAAATATTGACCCCAGTTAAGATTGGAGACATAAACAGGAGGGAAGCAGGACACACATAATCCCTTTTCATTTCATTTTCCTTTTGCTTCTGTACGTTCTTTAGCTTTCCTGAATGCTAATTCTGTTCCTCAGCACAGCAAAGCTCATACTGGGTAATCTGTATGGTAATAGAACTGCTTGAGCCCAACTTAACACACAAATGTGTCAAAAACGCGGTCAGAATACAAAGAAACAGAAATACGAGAACATGAAAATGAATCCGCTCATCTCAAAAGGAAAAAAAAAAAATATATATATATATATATATATATATCCTGCCATGATATTCAGTGGTATTAATTTTCTAATTCCACATTTTCCGTGTTCAGATGTTCAGGAGAGAGGACTAATAGCTGAAATTATATTTGGTAATAATTCATGCAGAGTGGACTCCCTTTGAGCACCGGAGGGACCTGGCTGAAATTCATCAGAAGGAATCAGATAACAGCTCTGTGATATCATGTTTTATACCGTCTGCTGCTTGCTCAAAGTTTCATCAGGGAGCATATTTAAAAATAAAATAAAAATGACTACATCAGTCTTTAGCTCAACACTAGCTGACTTAGCAGAGCTTGTAGCAGTAAGACAGCGATATCTGAAGGGAGCTGTTTGTAATGTTACACAGTCACAAATTAATATCTAGCCTGTCAAAAAAAATCAATCAATCAATCAAATTTTATTTGTATAGCACATTTCAGCAGCAAGGCATTTCAAAGTGCTTTACATCATAACAAACACAGAAACACAAAGTCATCAAGTGGGGGGTTCTTGCTTTTGCATCCATAAAGGTTTACCTGTTACACTCCTACTGTGTTATATGGAACAAAATAATTATTGCTATTTTTATTCCCACTCACAATCACACAGTTTAAAACGATGTAAACAGCCTTTTAATGGACTTCTGGCACAAGGCTCCCTACACCTCTTTCACGGAATTTCGAGCAGGGACTCCGCCGTCCCTCACGGATTATTGTGCAATTCTATGGTACCTGTTAGTGTCTAGAATTTACAGGGTTTGTGTTACACACAGTGACCCTCAGTCACTTGTCGTTTTTCTTCCGGCACGAGGCTCTGTACACCTCTCACGGAATTTCGCTCTGGGACTCCGTCGTCCCTCAAGGATTTTTGTGCAATTACAACATAGAATCAACAATCAAAACATAACATTAAGTCAAGTTCCATCAATAAATTTGTAATTGATTACGTTTCAAATACAATCCTAACCAGGTGGGTTTTTAGTTGAGTTTTAAAGGAAGTCAGTGTTTCAGCTGTTTTACAGTTTTCTGGAAGTTTGTTCCAAATGTTTGGTGCATAGATGCTGAAAGCTGCTTCTCCTCGTTTGGTTCTGGTTCTGGGGATGCAGAGCAGACCAGAACCTGAGAGGTCTGGAAGGTTGATACAACAGCAGCAGATCTTTAATGTATTGTGGTGCTAAGCCGTTCAGTGATTTGTAAACTAACAACAGTATTTTAAAGTCTATTCTTTGAGCTACAGGGAGCCAGTGGAGGGACTTTAAAACTGGTGTTCTGTGCTCTATCTTCCTGGTTTTAGTGAGAATGTGAGCAGCAGCATTCTGGATCAGCTGCAGCTGTTTGATTGATTTGTTGGACAGACCTGTGAAGACGCTGTTGCAATAATCAATACGACTGAAGATGAACGCATGGATGAGTTTCTCTAGATCTGGCTGAGACATTAGTCCTTTAATCCTGGAAATGTTCTTCAGGTGATAGAAGGCCGACTTTGTGACTGTCTTTATGTGGCTCTGGAGGTTCAGGTCAGAGTCCATCACTACTCCCAGGTTTTGGGCCTGATTGCTGGTTTTTAGTTGTAATAACTGAAGCTGTGCATTGACTCTAGATCGTTCCTCTTTAGGTCCAAAAATAATAACTTCAGTTTTGTTTCTGTTCAGCTGGAGAAAAAATTAGAGTTTATTTTTCAATGTCATATTTAAACCATATTTCATTTATAAAGGTCACAATTTAGTCGCCATTAGTAAGCTAAGTATTTGGTTTCCAAATTAAATATTTATCTAGCAAGTGAAATATTTAGCCTGTTGGCTACATTTTTAGTTAGTAGGCTAAATACTTGGCTTAAAGCTAAATATTTAGTTTGGAGCTAAATATTCAGATCCAAACTGAATATTTGAGCTATTTGATATTTGACATTTCAGGGTTTGATCTAAATATTTCTCAGACATTGTTATTGAAATTTCACAATCTTGAAGGACTTTTAACCTCACTGAACACTTGAACCTGTCTTCCTCTGTACCGCTAGTGAACTTAGTGCTCACTTCCTGATTTTCTGTTCCTTTCTGGATTTTTCTGATTGCCAAGGCTGGACCCAGTTTATCTCCACTTCTGTAATCCCTCTGGTCTGGTCCAGTGCCGGTGTTCTACCAGATCATCCTACGCTGTCAGAATAGCATACATGCAGTGAGTATGCATGCTTGCGCATGTGCATTAAGAAGTCAGACCTTCAGAGGAGTCGTCAGTTCAGCATACGCAACAAGTTACAACAAAAATAAGTCAATAAATAGTTTTCAATGATAACTAAATAGATATACATGCATTGCTGTGGTTTCAAAGTGTATTCAAAGCAGAGACTAGCTAGAGCTGCAGTCAACTATAATACACTGTAGTGTAAAACTTGCCTCTGGCTGCTTGATGATGATCTGACTAGTTAACCACTTAGTCAGGATATCATACAGCTTTTAATAACAAAGTGTATGACGATCTACATCATGATTCTATGTGGCTGATTAAATAAAATCATATGGTAAAGACAGTGTATACTTGTCTGACAGCGTCAGTTTGTGCTAAGCGTATGACGATCTGTCAGCGTATGACGATCTGACAGAACTCCGGCCATGTTTGATCCTTTTGAGCATGTGTCTCTATTCTATCCACAGGAACTGGTAGCCAGTATTAATCTGCTGAAGTAATAAACTTTTCAGCCTACTGATGTTATAAGAACATAACCACAACATTACATGTCAAGACTGAAGATGATAGAAATTGTTAGAAAAAAATCATACAGATTGTTTAGTTTATATTGGAGAAAGCTGTGACCAATGAAAACAAGAGCAAAAACAGACAAAGTGTGTAAATAAAAAGGAAATGGGGGGGGGAATACAGGAAAGAAATAGACAAAACTTATATCCTGAATTGGCATAAATTAGTTATGCACTTTGATCATCTGCCTATTAGTGATTAAGGGAGAATAATGAGGAGACATTCTAAATGTTTTGATTGTAGTCTGCATTTTTCTAAGCAAAAATATCCTTTCTCAAGCTTTGAGTGTGGTGCAACCCGCTCTTGGATTGGAGGGTGGGGAGATGGAGGGGGCTGGAAAAAGCAGGGGGTGCCGACCTGCTTCCAATCCTGCTTTGTTAATTCATCTGTACCACATCAGCAGTTCCTAATGAATGCTGCTGGATATGCCTCATCGCAGGGCAGTCTTGTCTTTTTGTACAACAAGATAAAGAAAACTCTAACCTTGCGCAGGCAGAATCGACCCGCTGCAGGTATCCACGTGTCGACCTTTAGGACAAATTCAACTGAAAGACACACGCGTGACTTTTGCCGTGTTTTGGGGGGAGCAGGACACTAAATTGGCCCCCATCTTACCGCCGGTGTACACAGGCAGTAGACGTGTCTCAGTTCTTAAGCGGCCTGCTAATCACACAAATTATTGCTTCCAATTAGCACTGTGGTAGTAATTAATTCCCCCACTATCACATCGCTTAGCGTGCTTTCTCACCGTGGCTCCTGTTTTCTCCAATCCTGTCACCCTTGTTTGTTTATTCCTCAGACATTATTTACATTTAGAGGCTTAATGAACAGTGTAAGCCATGCGCTGCTTGTGAATAGGTGGTTTGAAGGCGCCAAGGGTCAAAGACAATGGGACTGCAGAGCAGCGCTGGGGAAAACTCCCACCGAGAGCGTTCTTTACACCAACACTGACTGCGCCCTCCCTTCCTCTTCCACCTCTCTAATATGGATTAATAAAGTGATAACGGTCTTTGTTAATTAATATGAGCATGCAGTACTAATTACTCTGCTGTACGACAAGCAAGCTGTTGAACCCGTAAAAGGAATGGTGTCAGATCCGACTGGCAACGGTACAACGCTGGGGCTGCGTTCTGACGAGCAGTAAAAGGGAAAGGGGCGCAGGGAGGGAGACAGAGAGGTTTGTGAATAATCGTGGTGCAGTCGGGAGGCTGTGGCGTTCATAAGAGCAGTTAAATACGCACAGGAAGACGTGTCAGTCAGCAGTCAGTGTGTGTAGCTCACACGCTGTAGGAGCAGCGGAGAGCCAGACGCTGCAGAGCAGCTTTCAGCTACGCTTAGCAGTTAGCACAGAAACTTAAAAATATGTGACGTGCTACAGCAAAACCGAAAAAAAGTCACCAAACAGAGGAAAAAAGATCAATTTCTGATGTATTTTTGCTAAATATGCTAGTTCAGTTTATGAAGAAACCACGCCAAGCTTTAGACAGCAGTTTCTGAGGTTTTAGATAGAGAAGCACCAATCCGATATTAATATCTGTATTGCTCCTCATGTTGACAAAAGAATTCTGTCACTAGATCAGGTATCAGTGACAATGTGTCCGATCCATAAAGGTAGATCTATACGGTCTAATTCTATGCTTTGTACTCTGAGCAAAGTTTATTATTTATTTTACATTATATTTAGAATTCCGAATTGCACTTTCTGAACCATTTGAATGAAGGTTTGTTGCAGTTTATTTTTACATGTTTGACCAAAGTAGTCAACGGTTTGATGTTGTCAGTTTCAGTTTCTTTCTTATCTATTTCACATCAGCTGTTCCACTCCTGACTGAACAGATTAAAGTTGTATTGTTTTTATCTTTGACAAAGCTTCTGAACTTATTGCCGTTTTTAAGTATGCTGTAGTTATAAAATAAGTTTGTAACTAAGTACATTTATGTTTGTGTTTAAAGAAACATTTTGTCATTTCAGGACTGTTTTCCTGAATCAGATTTCGAATTGTTTTGTAATAAGCTTAACGTTTGAAAGGAAGACATGGCAACTTGTCACCAACACAACATTTCAAGGAGACAGATTCAGCAAAATGGAATTTCCAAAACTATTTATATTTCTTAACTTCCTCAATAAAGAGAGAAAGAATATCTCACTTATTATTATTTAGTAACATTTTCAAAATCAGAAGTTAGCGTACAGAATAATTCCTGTCTCTTTAAGAAATGAGGGAAAGCCCAGATGATGATGTCAGGGCTTTCGAAACCTCTGATAGGTTAACAGACCGATTTGAGTTAATTGTTGACTCACCTGTGGATGTATTTAAAGGCCACGTCTAGAACAAACAGGCTGTTTTCTTGTTTGATTCGACAGGGAAGTTAAAAGAAATCAGCCAAAAAATCAGGAAGAGAATCGTGGAGCAAGTCTGGTTCATCTGGATGATCTGGATCTGGATGCAGATGATAATTCTGTACCCAGGATGCATTGCTACAGAACAACAGCATGTAGTTCTACAGTAAACAGTTTAAAATCTACTGATGTCCCGCATGTTTATGACCAAAGCCTGCTGCTAACTGCACTTAGTTAGCAGCAGCACAAGCATTACTCACCAGTTAGAAAACTGAAACCACCATATTTAGCAAATAGAAATAATTTTGGTCATAACTGACTTAAAACAAGAAAAGTTTGGTCTGATTTAACTTCAGGCATTGAGAAAAAAAATGTATGAGTCTTTTTATTTACTGCTTCTGGTTTAATGGCACCAAGTTCAAACCAGAATTATTTAATTATTGTTTGGCAGGTGTGCATCTTGGTCATAGTCGGAAAAGAGATTTTATCTTGAGGGACTTCCAGGTAAAATAATGGTTAAATACATTTTTTAACTTGAAGCATATTTCTAAAAGATACTGCGAGTGTGTGTGTACTGTCAAAATCTTCTGTTATCTTCTAAAATGAGAAAAGAAACCTGTAGAGTGTGTAGTGTCAACTTCTGTCAAAATATCGCAGTCTGACCTCAACGTAAAACCTTTCATGTTCTGTACATGATCTGTTTTTTTTTTTAATTGTAAAATTGTTTTACTCAGCTTATTACTTATCTATCTTCCTTGTGTTAACACTAACTGGAAGCATCAGCTCCTTGAGAAGTGTGTTTAAGTAACAGCAGAGTTGAAATAAATTATCATTTTTCCTTTGGATTCAGTTTGATTTTTGTTTTTGGGGGGTTCTTTCATCCCGTGCCTCTTGACTTTTTTTCTTTTTAGAAACTAAATCATGATATTTAATCATAGTTAAATGTGTATTTAAGTTGATCTAAAATTGTATCAGATATAGATTTATCTTTTAAATTTGATATTTTATTGTATTCCATGATAACTGCCCAAAAATTAAAACCAGATTTACTTTATTTTTAATAATGCTGTAAATGAAAGCAAGAACATTGCTGCCTTCACTTCAAGATATGTTTCTTTGCACACTCTTCCCCCTACTGGCCTGAATTCATAACCATGAGAGCTACCCATAGAGTGTGTGTTCATTAAAACACTACTACTTTTTATCTATAATTCATAGAAACATGTTTTGAAATTAATACCCAAATACGATGCTGTATTTTGAGGCCATAACTGTGTGTGTATGTGGAGTGGATATTCAGCTGTTTTGCTGTAGCATCAGCATTATTTTTTAAACGCATGTATGTTTTAAATTCCTCTTTTGAAACTTGTTTGTGCGCCTGCTGCTGTCCGCTTGCTTTAAACTTAAATTCACTTCAAAGGTGTTCGCTAAAAATCAGGTCCATTTCAGGTCAAAATGCAGTCGTAAAATAATCACAAATGTAAATCTTTATCATTCTAAAAATATGCAGCATTGTCATAAAAATGTGTCCTCTGCAACAAAAAGGGTGTAGATTTTTATTTATTTATTTATTCACAGAAACAACTGGTACGATGCATCATTACTTACTGGAGGCTGAAGTATAAGAAATGCTTCATGGAAATTGAAATCTCCATTTCTGGTAGAAAGAAACAGAAAGAAAGAAAGAAAAGATAAAAGAAAGAAAGTTCATCTCCTGTTGAGGTCCAATTGATAGAAAATAAAACAAAAAATTACACATTTGCTGATATGAACTTTATAGGTGCATATAAATCAAACCAATTTTGGGATATTTTATTTTTTTGTCCTTTCAATTTTTTAATTACAACAAAATGCAATAAGAACAAATACCAACTCTACAAGTAGAGCATTCAGAAACAGTTGTCCAGCCACATAAAATAGGTCAGTGTACACTTTCCAAAACACAACACTTTGGAAAGTGTACACCAACCTATTTTAATGGTAACTAAAAAATTAACGGTCACTAAAAATAAATATGTTAGTATATTAAGCGAAGACAGTCAACAATTATGTCCAAAGTGTGTGACAAGAAGTCACACACACAAGTCTGGAAACAAATCTAGTTTCAAATGAAGTTTTGCAGGAATTCTTTCCATTATGTCGACAATTTTTTTTTAAACTGAAATGTGGGATTCAGTGATTTAAGCAAAAAAAATGTGTTATCATTTTATCATCTCCACCATAAAACAGAATTGGAGTTTTTTAACTTTCTTTTTTTTCCTCAATCCAAACTGGCACCAAACTCAAGAAATAATATTTTGGATCAAGTGGCAAAATAAATGTGATCATAGTTCAAGTTTCTCCTTGAATCAGGCGGGACTTTTTCTGAGTGCGGCTGTGTTGCCATGCTGGTTTATCCTGGCTGTGGAAGTGAGGCAGCCTCCCTCCTCTGCAGGCAGCGGCTTGGCGAGTGCATCAGCGCGCCACGTCGCACAGCCACAAACGCTCCTCCAAAGTAGGTTTGAGGAGAATTAACGGCGCTGCAAGACGTGATTTTCTGACAATGGCTATTAAGAATTAATCAGCCTGGCACTCAATAATTTATTGCACTTCCCAAAGTCCCCCATTAATTTTTGAAACTCTCCATCCCTGACTATTATTTGTATGAAATCTTAGGAAATTTCTAAGTAATCTGCTTGAGTGACAATAATCCATTTAGAGGAACAATTGATGTTAGGACAATCGCTAGAATTATTATGTATATCTGAGGATCAAAATCATTCGCTTATTTTTTTAGCATTTTATATTTTTTTATCAGCTTGTTTCTTGTTTTATCATAAAGTTTCCTTAATGGTGTTGCGTTGCTACAGTAACGCCGTACAGGAAGTTGACCGTGACAAAGTCTGTGCATTAATCCGTCTTGATTTTATTCACATTTTGCGTAAAGTAAAAATATTTTGGATCATTTTTGTCTTTGAGTGTTTGTGTGACTATTTTCCCAGATGAGCCTTCATTCATATTGAAATCAAGAAGTCTCATGCAGGACCAAGAAAAACTAGAATACCTGAAGCTTTTACTGTTTGTGTGAAACCAGCAACTTAGATCAACAAAATAATATATCATCTTATATCATTTTTAAAAAATCACTTTCCATCCTTAAAGTAAATTTTTAAAAATACATTGAAAGCAATAACTAATTTATCAACCCATAATTTGTAAAAACGTGTGTGGGTGTTGATGCTTTTACTGTCTTCACAAGCGGACCTGCTACTTAGATGCACGGATGGTTATAAATATAGAATGCTGCAGAAATTTGCTGCTCTGTGTATTAACAGAATGTATTGACAAACACAACTCATGTTACTGCTTTTAATAAACTGTCTAGAAAAAAACCCGCGTCATTCTGTTTGTAATTGTTCTGCAACCATCACTTCCTTCCTTTTGATTTATGGGGTAAATGTGTTTTTAATAAGAGAGCTACAGGGTGAGGGTGGGGGAGGGGGGACACACCAGAACAAAAAGGAGGGGGAGAAAACACAGAGATAGGAAAGAAGACAAGATGTTGACTCCCGGTAGAAGTTAACTCACTTGATCAGAAAAAGAAAAAAAGAAGAAGAAGAAAATAGAGCCACTGTGGCCGTCTTTTCTCAGAGACTAAATCTAATACCCTTGATTCGAAGCAACAGCCCAGTGGTCATTAGGGTATTATGTGTAGCCGAAAGCAACGGTGTCAGCTTCCCTATGCTAATGGGACCGTGCCCCAGAAAAATTAGCATGGAGCTCTCAGGGGCGCCGAGATCACCTTGCTCTTCAGTTGTTCTCATTAAATATAAAGGGAAGCAGTCATTGGCATTTGAAAAGCAGTGACACCTGCTCCATGTGTGGATAGAGTCCCAATCTACGGATGGATGGACGAAGATCTCAGAGAAATAACAGCTGAGAAATACACATCATTGTCTGTCTGACTGGACTTTTCAAACCCAACCGATTCTACAGGTTGGTAATATTTACTCTGCTGACTTTAACATAAAGACAACTTTAAATCTTCATCTGATGTGTATTTGTGCTGCTATTTTTCTTAGCTAAGGAGGAGAAGACAATGCTTTTCTGGGAAATAAGATTATGAACAAATTGCTGGCCTCCGTGCTGCTCTTCATCTTTGAAATTTAAAAACACACGCACACACCCTTTAAGAAAATATACAGGAATGTTTAATAGCAAAAAAAAAAAAAAGTCAGACAAAGAGCAGAAATTGTAACAAAATCAGGGGTAAGTGTAATAACTAGAGCTTCTGTGAGATAAAACAAAAATAGAAACTCTGCTCTAGAGCTGTGAACATGCTAACCTTCAATCACTGCAGCTGTTTGTGTGTCACCAGATTGTTTCATATCGTAGACAAAAGGTGTAATTCCTTTAAGAGCCAAAATAACAATGTGTGGCTCTTTTCATTGGTAAAGTGTGGCATCCATGTGGTGCTATTTCTGTTTTAGATGGAAAGTGAAACTGTTGTTCCACCTAGTAGAACTATAGGAAATACAAAAAGCAGGTTCAATATTAAAACCAAACAAGATTAAAAGTCTAACAAGTTTATTACAATAAAATAATAAAAGAAATCCTAAAAACTGTACAGTAAATGATGCTTAAACTCTTTACTAAAAGCACGTCTGTAAAGCTCTAAACTGTCCAGCAGTCTGAATGGTAAATACGTAGTGAGGTCCCCCCGCTCCAGTGGCTGACCCCCAGCCAGACAGCCAACACTTGGACTGGAGGGGCCGGCGTCTCATCCTCGGGCCGGGCGGTGGCAACAAGTGCTAAATACTGGAGCATCAACACCTCTGATACCAGACCTTTATGATGAAAGATCAATTCTTAAATCCAAGTATCAAAACTTTGAATACTTCAGTCATTTGGGATAATGTGTCTTAGTAATAGCACATCAGAACGTAACTAAATCATTGAGATTCCATTAAACAGACAGGTTGGTGGGAACTACTTTTTCTTCCGCCTGCTAAGTGAGTAATGCGTCAGGACGATGGCAGCGGATAAATGGTATTCCTATTATGGTAAGTTGTTTCTCCACCATTAGCACACAGAGCAGCGGGTACATGAGGATGATTAACAGCGTTAAGACCCTCCTCCTGGCTCTGATTGGTTGCATTTCTTCAGATGACAATGATAACTGAAGGAGGAAAAGGGGGAGATCGACTGTTCCCCTAAAACTGCCATAACATGATGATAATAACAAATATTTAATTTTTATAAAAGTTACACACAGCAGCATAAAGACTTTTCCAGTCAGCCTCATTTCAAACAGCAACTCCTCCTAAAGCCTACGTGTGTTATAACAGGTTTCTGTTCCGATGCTTTTCTGTTTATTTCTCCAGCAGCATAATTGTTACTGGTGATCTGGCGGTGATGTTTGCTCTACCGGCTCTGCAAATGTTGTATAAAAGAATGCTGTAAAGGCGTGTGTGTGTGTGGCTGTGTGTGTGTGGGGGGACATCAGCTGTAGAGTGAATACGGATCAGTCTCCTAGAGGCTAAGTGAGATTGCTGCTCTAATATCCCCCCATTACGCTCAGTTCAGCCAACCAGTCCTGTCGCTGGTCATCAAGTAACCATGTGTGTGTGTTTGCGTGTAGGCGTGCAGGGGTGTGTGTGTGTGTGTGTTCATGGCTTTGGGGATAGAATGTTCAAATGTTTGCATTTTTAGTGTGCTTGTTTAGAGCAAAGTGTCAGATCGCAAAATATAAGATGACAGCACTGATTTAGCCTCCCATGCTAATCAGTTCTCTTGTGTTTACCTGTCACTGTGTGTACCTGAGTTTGAATTTGTTTGTTCGTACCCCTGTGGGTGTGTGGATATATTTTCCCCTGTCCATAATTTTAAGGGTGTCTACATGTTTGCAGGACATTAAAAGAAACAAACAAAAAAAAACATTATTTGAAGCTAAGAACATGATTCTGTACTAACTAGATCTGGAAGGAAAAGCAAGTTGCAATTAAAATCCTAATATTAGATTGCAGTGTTATCTGGGATATATAGTGTGATTGCAACAAAAAGAAAATCAAGCATAATTTAAAAAATAAAGCTCTATGGCAGGAACACATCACTTCCCTGAATGATGATTCATTTTGTACCCCAGAACTTGGTAAAGTGCAAAACCTGTACAAAAAAACATTAAAATATCAATATTCTATTTTTGGAGTATGTTTTGAAGGAATATTTAGGACTTGTTCTATTATTATTATTATTATTATTATTATTATTATTATTATTATTATTATTATTATTATTATTATTATTATTATTATTATTATTATGTCATGTCTCAGTATGTTTGTGAAGAAGTGCAAGAAGAAGAAAAATGAACATAAAAGGCTAGTAGATGGATTCCTGTCTGATTTTTCCTGTTTCAGCCATATGTTCAAATCTATGGGAAACACAGCAGCATAAATGAGCATTAAAAGTGTCTATTCTTTAAAAGAGGCCATTGTTTTGTTAACTGGCTGGGGAGAGTTACATGGACTAACCGTGTCCATGTAAATATCTGCATATATGTAAAGTGAAGCAAAATAATGTAACTAAAGTGTCTGAGATTATGCCACTATATAAACCGAGTTAAGAAATTAACATTTGTGCAGAGAAATCTCTCAAATCAAAGAAATTTGTGCAGAAGAATTGATGTGTAGTAGTTAAGATCACAGTTTAAGTTGTGAACAGTGAACAGGAAATAGTTCAGTCTTAATCCGTCTGAACTGAGTCTACAGCAGGTCTTGTTAAAGGTGAACTTACACAAAGCCTCCGTTCTTTACATGTTGCATCTATACAAACAGGAGAGGAAAAAAAATAAATTAAACTGACTTATTTTCCTAAAGTTCTGAACATCCTGTTTGTTCATTTACAACCAACAGGATGTAAATAAACATCCTGTTGGTTGTAAATGAACATCTTAAAGTGCTCTTTAGGATGAGCCCGTTACTTCTTTTAGGAATCAGCAAAAAATATGTTAAGTTTATTACCACCACAGGTCAAAGTACAGTGTCCTAAGAATCTAAAAGGGATCCCAACATAAAGTCCCTTAAACTGTAGCATTCCAGCTGTGCTTGTTCCAGCTGTGTAGGAGGAAATGTCCCAGCCATTTTAGGGCCTCACTCAGAGGGCGGGGCCACAGACTCTGACTGCTCCCTGAGGTCCACTGCTTTCCCCTTCCTCAGACTGATGCCACTGCTCCTGCTCCACCTTGTTCCTTCTCTCTTGCTGCTGCGTCTCCTTCTGCACATCCTGCAGCATCCACTCCGGTCTGGGCCTGACCTCCTGGTCACCTCCACCTCCTCCTGTCCTGCTGTGCACCACCTTTAAACCTAGAGCATTCTAGTTTAGTCATAGTGGACTATAATTTGTAAACAAAGACGATCATTTCCATTGGACATTAGCACAGAGCAGGAGAAAGGGGCCTTTGAACGTATTACATTTCTATTGAGCACATTTGTGCTGCTTTTACAATTGCAGTACCATCATGATAGTCAAGAGCAGGTCATAAAAGGCTGGTTTCACAATGGGATATGAATTGTTAGAACAACATCTGCATATGTGGCTGCCCATCTGAACGAGACGAGATGCTCTGTGTTCTGATTCTGCTGCCAGCAGTATCAGTGTGATTTCAGTACATGTAGTAGCAGCATCAGCGACATTGAAAGGCTCAATTTTGCCACGATGACCAGTGACAGTGTCTCTTGAAGTCCAATAAGACGTAGATTTCCTGTTGGTTCGGATAAAGGCCGGTCTGTATTCATGTGGGCCGAGAACGCCTCTAAAAGTGTGCCTCCGTTCGGTTGTTTGATCCACAGCAGGATTTGGTTGAGTGTATTAACACCAGTACAAAACCTCCGAACCAACAGAGGAAACAAACTCTGGTCCATTTAAAGCGTACTAAATGTGTCAATTGTGAATACGTTCTAACAGAGGATGGGAGTTCCTTCAGAGGTTTCAGAGGATGCACAAAAACGTCACTGCTTTTTGAAAGCTTTCAGAAAGTTCGGAGGTGATTTCTCTGCAGCGGATGTCTCAACTTGAGAGAGTTGAGAGACTCAGCAGTATCCATGTTAGGAATTGTTCTGTCCTCTCAAAATTCTCGTTGGAAAATCAGGGTAATTTTCCACCTTTGTGCAAAGAAGTGATACCATTTACCTTTGATCTGAGGTACAGATTGTTTGCCATCATTGGTTAGCCAAATGTTTCTGTAGTCATGAACATGACATGTCATAGTGTGTGTAGATAATGTGGTTGTGTGTATATTTTGGTGGAAAGGTATGTTATGGTTTCTCAGGCCTTACCTACACGTCTCCTTCTTTCTGCTGAACTTACAAAGAACTCTTGGACATCCTGGGGCGATATTAGGAGTTTTACACTCTCTCCCCTCACCTCTCTCACACACACACACACACGCACACACACACACACACACACACGCACACACACGCACACAGAAGCAGAAACACACGGCAGTGTCTAATTGATCTCAGAGGAGAAACGGATGCGTTGAAGAAAACTGGCATGAACCTACCTCCTCTGGACGTTTTTCCCCTCTCTTGTACTCAGCACTCTTTTTTTTTCTTTTTCAGTTTCTTGCCCAGTGATACTCTTCCCCCTACTCTGTTCATCACTTTATGAGCAGCAACTCCATCATTCAGTTTGATTGCAGCTAAACAAGAAGAGTTGGAGACGGAGAGAGTTGCAGGAAGAGAGCGAGAGAGAGAGAAGAGGCCCTTTATTAAACCTGCTACTAATTGAGATAGGACGAAAATAATGGGGAGTGACACTTTAATGAAGACATGCTATGTGCTACCACTTCTTCCTTCCTTCCCCTCTGCTACGAGGAGGAGGAGGCGCAAGAGAGAGAATAAAGGAGAGACAAAGAGAGAATGGGGAAAGGCTTAAATTCAACTTTTTATAGTGAAGAAGAAGCAGGAGAGTAGGACTGATGGTGACTCACGGCTCATGCTGTAATGTGTTTTCAGCGACATGTCAAAAGGGAGAGTTAAACAGAGTTACGGGCAGAGATGTTGTTCTATTGCATTACAATGCAATTATGTTTCATCAGGACCATTCTGCTGCACACTTCCAATAGCCTGGGCTTTGTGCTTTGTTTGGTGCATCTCTGTGTAAGAAGTGAAACTGTCGAGCAAAGTTGGGCCACAATGGAGCTCGATTAGAGGAGACACACACACGGAGACTCCTTCAATTCGGCCGATACTCTCAAAACCTGACAGCAGATGAGACGCAGTGGATCTTGGCAGGATCATAAACTGTGATATGACGAAAACAGAGCTATATAATAATTTATGCTTTATTCCAATAAGTGGTTTGAGAGCTGATAGTCCGGGTACTTAAGCTTGTCTGTCTTCCTTTTCACTTTTCACACTAACCTGCAAAATTAGTCTCTAAAAAAGTGCAACATTCTGTCTATTATCTCAGCTGTTAGTGGCGAAGCTAAACCTGCAGATAATGCTAGAGCTCTGCTAATGCTATTGTTTTTGCAGTGTTTACAAAATAGTTTTGTTTGTTGCAGACATCTGTAGTAGGCAGATGACTCTGACAAACAACTGCTATTGTTATTAATGGAGCTGGATTTTTTATTTTCCCTTTTAAGCCACCATCTTGTGAGGGTACTCCCATTTTCAATGGCCATCTTGGTGGTCCAGAGCTAAATGAAATACGTCATTGATTTGACTGGTAAATACATTCCGAGCCAGTTATCCAAAAGATTATTGCTTTCTAATTCAGCAACTTATTTAATGAAACATCACTTTATTGAAAGAATGTTTTTATATTCACTTGTACGTTGCATTGTGAACCTCGTGCTGAATGCATAACATCTTAAGCTGATCTTAATTGGTTTAAAGATATAAAGCATATATAATGAACTATGATATTACTATATAACATTTGTATGACTTATTTTGGAGAGACATTTTCTGCATTTATTTTATATGTATAGAACATTGAGCGTTTAGTGTTAAAAAAAAGCTGCAAAACATTCGTTACCATTTCTTTTAAATCAAGGCTAAAATCCAACCTGTTTGGATTTTAGCCTTGATTAGTAGCCAGTGGAACATTGAACAGCATATTCGATGTGTGTTTTCTTAAGGATTTCGATTATGGAATTTGACAAAATGTAATGTTTCTTACTTTTGTTTCATATGTATGATGTAAAGCACCTTGAACTGCCTTGTTCCTGAATTGTTCTGTACAAATAAACTTGACTCGACTAGAACGTGTTGTTTGAAAACATCAGCAGTGAACTTAATCCTTCATCTACTGTTGTTTCATAAGCTTTATGCAGGGATTCATAGGTAATAACTGAGACTGAAAACTATTTTGCTATGATTTCCTCTTAATCAGGTGGTATCCAATGTAAATTCTTAATTTTATTAATACTGTCCTTTGGGATTTATTAATAGTCACTCTTAGCCAAACCAAACCTACTGTTGCACAGGTGATATTTTTGAGTACATGTCATCATAGACTCAGAAAATATTTTGATCTCGTAAAAAAAATACCGCCATGTTACATCTGTTTTAGATTTACAAATGTATGGAAAAGCAACAATATCAGCAAAATCTGAACATGAACTCCAGCAAAACACTAGTACATGAAGAAGAGTCTATCTACTGCCTCACTCTTGTTAAAAGCAGAGGCGAGTGGCCATGAGGACAAACAGGGATTGGATATTAATAGGAAAACATACAATGTGTTTGGTTTAAATGTAAAAAATGTAGAGAAAAAAATGCAAATTGCACTATGGCAATAATAAAAGCATGGACACTGCAAAAAAAGTGCATATTTACTACACAGTTTCAAATGCTGCAGATGTGAGAAGTGTCCTGCTGAGATTAAAACTGTGTCTACCCACACTTACCCCAATCTCCAAGCCACCATTACTAACATGCATACACATACATACACAGGATGTGCCTTCCTCCTATATTGTAGATGAATATGAAATCGGTAACAGGTATAAATATTTATGAAATGCATTATTCTTTGGCTTTCCAGCTAAAACAGGAAAACAGGAATGTGATTTGGCCCTGTCTCTCTTAGTTCAGTAGCTTTGTAACAAGAGAGACACAGGCAAACCTCAGGTGTTGGGACACACACACACACGCACACCAACACTTATACTCAGTATGGGATATGTATAACCAAGAGCTTTTCTGAAACACAACATAAAGAAATTATGTTCAGCTTCAGAGTAGCTTCCAACTAAACTGACAAATCAAAAAGCTTAAACAACATAGACACAGAAGGATAACAACTTAGCATTATACACACTTACTGAGAAAAAACATTCAATTTCCTGAGGGAGTCTTCCCAAGGGATCAATAAAGCACAAGTCTAAGTCTAAGTCTAAGTCTTAAGCCCTCAGAAGGTCTGATCCAACCTGGATGCTGTTTGGATGTAAACGACCATAGATATCTAAATGATTGTCTCAGGAATAAGAAGTCACATTTAAATTAGGTAGAAGTAATGGGAACAAAATTGCAAAACAGCTAATTTTTCAGAGTTTCAAATGGTCTTTGAGAAATGTCCTTTAGAAAAACCTGTTCCCCTCCTGGCATTTGGTGGCAGTGCACCAGGAACCACTGCAAGAAGTGTAACAGTTGTTAAAAGGCTCAATGACGTCACACTGGAATCAGGATCTGCAGCAGTTTATTCCCATAACACACAGTGTGGGACACACTCAGCAGATCCCAGCAGCGCAGTCAGGCAGCTTACCCTTTATATGTTGGCAACAAATGGAATAAGGAAAAATAAAATTGTGTACAAATTAGCATCAAGAAAATATCTTAATACATAATTCAAAATAATATAAATACAAAGCAAAAATGTAATACAAAACTCAAAGTTCCTGCTTTATGTAAAAAAAAAATGCATAAAGGACCTATTCTGATATACAGTCCTAAAATTAAAAGACATGGAACCACAACATGTAACAGTGTGTATTCAGCAATACCTATAAGACACAGTGGGACACTTTATGGAGAGCTCCATACATCAGATTTTAATGGTAAAAGACCATGGGTCATTTCTCCCGCTAGCCCCAGACTGTTTGTTTTGGTTGTATTTACCCAGAATCCCCTGCACTATTGCCCTCTTCCTGGTTTTGCAACGTTCTCCAGTCCACTTTGAGTTCACATATGCATTCAAACCGCAACAGACTTCACTTCAGCCGAACTGGAAAATAGCGAATTCTAATCTGTCAGAGTTTAATTACACATTCACACCTCCCCACACCAACCAGACTTTATAGGCAAATCACATTTCTGTTAAAGTGAACAGGGCTGGTGTGAATGCACCCTGGTACAGCCCAACACCATAACCCCCTTACAGGACAGAAGTGAGATAGAGTTCTATAAATCCTGGTGCAGAATATGTCAGTCCTTGCCTTGATGTAGTCTGTCTTTGTTGACCTGTGAAATCAGGACCTGGATGAAAAAACAATGGAAAAAGAAAAAAGGATGACTAGCAACTGCAAATCAATTTCCTTGTTCGTTCAGGAATGTCACAAATCGAATTATTTCCTATTAATGACATTTGATGAGGGTGAGACAGAGGCTGAGGCTGTAGTTGACAACAGGAAGATTCTGCGGTCAAACGCTGGCCTGAGTGCTTCTGTGTGGAGTTTGTATGTTCTATCTGGGCATTTGTTGATTTTCTCCAGGTATTTCATGTTGTCCTCCCACAATGCAAAAACATGCATGGTTGCTTAATTTAACATTCTAAATATCCTTTACATGTGACTGTGTGGCTCTTTAGATTGTCTCGCTCTATGATCTGGTAATCAGAAAAAAAACAGTACAGAAAAGGCTGACTGTTCCCTTACAGCCCTCAAGTAAAGTACATAATAATTGTAAAATAAATATTTAAAAATAATTGACGAAAAGAAGAAATATGCCTCTGTAAAATAAGTCATTTCAAGTTGAGAAAACCCTGTCAGCATGCTTACTTACTTTTCCATTTGTTAAATTCATGTATACCGTTTAACAAATAGTTCCAGAGCCATGTTGGCGAGATTGCCCCTGTAAACGGCAGGCAAAACAAAGTTATGATGTCTCTCTCTCTCCTGGCCTCCCTGGCTTTCTCCTCTAATTCCCGCGTCCTCCAGTATGATGGTAAAAAATGAGACTCCTTACGCTGCAAGCTGCAGCTTTTTGATTGAAGTGAGTGATTTTTCCCGGCCGCACACCTGCGTAAAACAGATGATAATGCTGTTGGAGTCATTTACTGTGACTTTACTAAGATGAATATGAGCGCCGCTTTCTCATCATGCAAATGTGGCTGCACAGGGGGAAAAAAAACTATTTTCCTCTCTCTCTTTTCTCTGGGGAGAACTATTTACAGCATTACAAAGAAAGATTACACGTTACCGAAGGATTCAACTCCATCTCTGAATGCAAACATGTCCTTTCCTATCAACATGTCTCTCATCCCTAATTGTTTTGGGTTTAACTGTATTTATATGATATCAGCCTTGTTGGGTCTTGCTGTGAACGGTGGTGGGGCACTGGTTCGATTGATAGGAACACATCATCATTACTGGGCAGTTTCCACTGCCTCATAGCCTCCGGTTTAAATGTCACCGTCTTTCTATCCGTCTATCTGTCCTGCCTCTCCTCTCCCTCTCCCCACTCTCTGTCTAATAGCCCTTCATTTTCTCTGCCCATTGGCCCTGCAGGCCACATGTAATACTCTGAATGACCCAACTGGCGGGGAACACACCAGATTTGTCACACGGACACACACACGGCCATATTCATTGGTTTTCTCCTGCCACTAAATGTCAGCTGTGGTCAAAGGAGTCAGTAAACAGCAAGATGGCCAATTGTGTATCCTGCCTCCGATTAACATGAAAGTGGGTAACCTTTAATGGTGCCCTGGACAGCTTAACTCTGGTGAAGCCAAAGCCGTTTTCTTCTTCGTGGTTTGAGCTGGTGGCAACATCCGGTTGCTGATCATGTGACTGGTATGATGTGAAAAAACTGTTTCCATTAAAGTTTTGCAAATTAAACCAATTTTGATGCCACCTCATCCCAGCTGTTAAATTTATGCTCATAATGTCAAGTTGTGCAAATAGATGAAAACACAGGGGCCGAGTTACATCCCCAGAAAGATAAAAGCTTAAAGGGAAAAGATAACATTTTGGGGGCTTTTTTATCCTCAGAACGTGCATCTTTTTCTTCTACATACAGATTGTTAGGTTAAGGTTCCAAGAGCCTTAAATTAGCTCAATTCTGTTTCTTCAAATAATGCAGTCCTCACTATGACTATAAAAAAACTGATTGGATAATTTGCCGAGATGCTAGACCAGGACTTGCATGAAGTAGGCATAGTTTCTAACAGAAGTCAAGATGTTACACAATGTAGTGCATAGAAGTTTGCTAGCATCCACTTATCAGGCCTGCAACTGCTTGATTGCTTCACCATCTGGTGTATTGTTGATACTTTAGAAAGAATTAAAAGGCATCACTTCATTTTGAATCTACTCAGTTGCTAAGAGCTTCTCAGTAGCCAGCTAACTTCAATTCAATTCATTTTATGTCAACTGTGCCAATTTATATCATATTTTGTCTCAAGGCCCTTCACAAAAAATCTTAGAGATTAATTAAATTAATTTAAGGCTGCAACATCAAAAATGTGGAAAAAGTGAAATGCTGTGAATACTTTCTGGGTGCGCTGTAAATAAGGTTTTCTACTAACAGTCGTAGCGTTTTCTGCAGTTCAGGCATCCATGAAGTAAAAAAAAAAAACTTAACCCTGATAAACTTGCAATATTCTTTTTGTGCAATAATAGCTCATACGACTGCTCACAGTCCTTTTTGCAATTCTATGTTTAGCTCACATACTCCATCTTTATGGAAATAGTCCTTAATGTGTACCAGGATAAATGTGCGAGATAATCAGGTCAGCAACTTGCCTACTAATCATAACTGTGCTATGGTAAAGTTAACTTAGTTAAAGGGTAAAGGTAACCAAAATGATCCAGTTAAGGTCTTGGTGAAACTGTATGTTTTGCTAAAAAGTACATAAGTGTTTAAGGACAAAGTGTTTGACTCCTGCAGTTGTGTGTGCCATCACCTTCCCTACTGTCCACATCTTTACGAGGTCATAGCTTTTCTTTAGCATTAATTAGAGATAAACAACAAAGTGGAGAAAGAAAAGAGAGGTGGAAAGAAATTAGCTGTGAAAACTCTGACCATTTTCATGAGAATGTTTTTGGTTTTCTGACTTCTGTGGAAGGAGTAAAGATCTGATATTGGCATAAAAGTTTTTGATATCAGTCCACAGTGCAGGCTAAACGTGCTTCCAATGTAAGGAGACAAGCCGCTCAGGGGACATGGCTGTTCCATCACTGCTGCTATCTTGTTTCCTCATTGTTCCAAGCACATTTCTCATGTGCCATTTGAAAACATATCACCTTTGCATGCTATCATGGGTTTGATAGCAAGACACTCAACTCCTCTGTTTTGATATTTATGAATAGCTGTATCCAGGGAACGGAGATTGTTCCCCCACTGCTTTCAAGCATCTGTGCGTGTGCGTGTGTGTGTGTGTGTGTGTGTGTGTGTTAGTGTGCTCAAATCCTGAGGGATGGAACGGCGGGTGTCATAAGTAACTGACCTGAGACACCCCCGTGTTTAATCTAAGAGCAAAACAGGACTCATCTGCAGGCTGAATATTGAGTATCTGAACATTTTCTCGCTCGTCCTTGTTTCCTCTCTCTCTGTATCTCTTTGTCACACACATACGCACACAGACACCGATGCAGGCTCATATCCCTATGTTGTGTGTCATAAGAATAAAAGTAATGTCTGCCTCTGGAAAAGCCTTTACAAAATGAAAAAGAATCAAGGCTTTCTAATATTTTTTTTTCCTCGTGGGATATGAGCGCTGTGTTTCTCGGCTACTCCTCCACCTCTGAAATTACTTCAAACTGTTGGCTCAGATTTATACACAGATCCAGCTGTTTAAAGTCTTCCTGTTGTCTTAAGTTGTGCTGCAGGGCTACATCTAATGCATGTATTAGTCATTACAGTAGGTTCACCACTAGAATTGTCCACAAAGTACATTCTCTTTCCTCAGATGACTAGAACTTAGGATATTCCCTCAAGGGTTTGACAAACTGTCCAAAATGCAGCAGCTGCACCTTGGACTCTTGTTCTACACCAGCTTCCAGTCCTTCTTAGGATCAAGGTTCAAAAATGGCACCACCTTCCTCTACAGAAGTGTTACACCATCACAATCCACCCGAGGTTCAGCTGGAGCTGGGCATTCCTAGATCCAGCAACGAAACCGGAGCTGCACCCCAAGCCAGGTTTGTGGAACAGATCTTTCCGAGTTAGAGCGTCTCAGACTGCTGAGCTTTTGAAATTGTTGCTTATGTAACATGTAATGGGTGAACTTGCTACTTGTGCGTACGTGACTTACTCTTCCCTCACATCGCCGCCGAGCATTGTGAGGGTTGGTTATCTCTGGAAATGTTGCTGGTCCTTTTTCAACACGTTCTTTGTAAATATTTCATTTTTTGTTGCAAACCAGACTGGATAAAGTTCAGGATATATTCTGAAATGTTGCTGTGACACACAGCTATTATTTTGCCTGTAAATACAATTTCTATAAACATATTTGCATTTATCCTTTTGTGCTTAGTGGGTGCCATTTCTATCCCCCTTGTGGAAAGTTACTGTAATTGTGGTCTGTAACCTTTTGTTACACTTACAACTCATTTGTTTTTCCAACCATATTTTCCAAACTATACTGTATGTTGCACCTTTTTTGATAGTTTGTGTGAGAGGAGAAGGAGAGGGAACTCACAGCAACAGATACCAGTCACTGATAGAAAGTTCTTTCATACGGGTTCCGTGGTTCATGCTGTGAACTGGATCAAGGTCCTGTGACGTTCTTAAAACCAAGTTCCATTGCTTGTGTTTCATCAGCTTAGTGTCAAGTGAGAGATATTTTAGCTGATACAGGAACACAGCTGAACACATAAGGACACTGACAAAAAGGCGATGTGATATTTTTTTAAGTGAATAAAAAAATGACTGATCATTCTTTTGCTCTTTATTTCTTGATGAAACACCCTGCCACCCCCACTTTGCCATTCTGCCTGTGATCACATGGAAGATTTAATTAAAGACTAGAGGATTATTCCAGAGACCAGCAGTCTTTCACCTTCTCTCATCATTATTTCCTAGACCTTAACTCTTGTTTCCTCCTTGTTCAGGTTAAGGCTTTTAGTATTTCAGAGAGAGGGATCAAAGCTTTCTACCTACAGGGTGAGGGATCTTTGACTCGTTCCTTCTCTGTGGGAAACAGATTTCATACGTCTCCAACATGCTGTGGAGTTGTATCAATTTTGATCAAGACTGAATACAGCCAGGATCCAGTGGTTTGCTAAAACACCTTATTGGTCTCTTTAAACTGACCGTAACAGTATCATAAAAAGTATTTAATGGGTATTACTTATTTCCTAAATACATAATATCATTTTAAAACATGACCAAGTAACTATGTAACCTTCAGTTATAATAAAAATGCTGTAAATGTCAAAAGCAACTAAGAAATTTGACTTTGTAATTTGACTTCTTGAAATAGGCCTGTCTGTTGGTGTTAGACCAGCTCTGTTGAAGAGATTTTTTGATTTTACTGATCAGACAATAATAATTGATCCAAAAGATGATAGATAGATAGATAGATAGATAGATAGATAGATAGATAGATAGATAGATAGATAGATAGATAGATAGATAGATAGATAGATAGATAGATAGATAGATAGATAGATAGATAGATAGATAGATAGATAGATAGATAGATAGATAGATAGATAGATAGATAGATAGATGATAGATAGATAGATAGATAGATAGATAGATAGATAGATAGATAGATAGATAGATAGATAGATAGATAGATAGATAGATAGATAGATAGATAGATAGATAGATAGATAGATAGATAGATAGATAGATAGATAGATAGATAGATAGATAGATAGATAGATATCCAAAGTTAATTAAAATAACAAGGAGGACACTTATATCAACTCAGGCTCAGTTTGGCTTGGCTAACTTTTTTAATGCATACATTTTTAACAGAATGTGTTGCACAGTTAATGGGTATCTTTCGACATCCTTGCAAAATCTTTTATGAAATTAATTCCAGTTGTTTTTGATGTGATGATAAAATATCTTCAATGGAAAATACAAGATTTTGTTCAATCTTTTTACTATTATTGTCAACATAAAGGACAATAATAAGACTCTAAGCACATTGGTGAAAATTTTCCATAGTCATAGTGATAGCAGATAGATGTGGACAATGATTCTGACACAACATAATCAGTATTTGGGGTCGTTTCTCACCTTTGTCATACTTTCTAGAGGTTGTAAAACTTGCTTTAAAAGTTTCATTCCAACTATGGATTTGTTTAGTTGTCCAAAAAACATCATAATAAAATTTTTTTTTTCTTTTTTTAATTTTCAAAACATGTTCAACAAACATCTGAATTGTTACCTGAAGCCAGAAATGTCCCTTATACTGGCATTTCTTATAATGTAATTTCTAGAGCAGAAAACCACATCCTACAATATTTATTAAACAAAGATGAAGCCTAAATTGTACTTTAAAAATGAACCTAAATATGCACACAATTTTAAAAACCTATAACATAAAAGGGGTGTACTGTCTTTTAACCATAATGGCGGATGGGAAGTGTTTTTCTTTTTTCTCTGTAGTGAGGTTTCTGCATACGTCTTTGTGCTCAGTCATAATAAACACTGACAGAAATCAGAGCCGTGAGTGTAGGTTTAACACACGTAAAGTGGGGTTTGTTTAATTGTGCTGAAGGTGTAAAAAACTGTGTCAAGGATGCAAACAGCATAAACAGTAGGGAGTGGACATACTAGTTAAATACATTTAAGATTATGGTTTGATGTAATAAAGCACAGTGACACTGTGACATGCTTCCTACACAGGAAGTGTCACCTAATGTATAAAACCTGCTGGATGGTGGTGCAGCTGTTAGAACTGCTGATCTGCAGCATGAATGCCTAATAACCAACTCCAATAATTCATGGAGTTAGTTTCTCTGGCTTCCTCCCACAGTTCAAAAATGTACGTCTTTGTGATTGGCCGTTTTAAACAGCTCTCAGGTGGTCTGCCAAAGCATAACCAGCTTTTTGCAAGCTGACTGTTGGGCGATAGGAAACAGCCTTCCTGTGACAAGTTTTTACAAAAACCCGCTGTCATAAAAGTTTATTTTTCTGTCAAAATCCCAAACTTTGTTCAGTTACATTCTCTACCTCAGGAGTACAGCATGGAATAATCCTGGGGGAGAAACAACCAAAGAGACAAGGGAGTATTGTGTGACTGGGTGATGCTAGATTCTATTTTCTGCAATATTTCAGTGGTATTGTCAAATTACATAAAGGTGATCAGATTACTTAAGTATGAGTGACAGTTTTCTTGAATCAAACACCTATTTGCAATAAAAAGTCTATTTAGCTTACGTCTTTGTACTGATTCTTGTTTTCAACATTTGTATGACTTTGCATGGCAGAAAGACAGAAAACTTGCTTGCATATGTGTTTGTGTTAGAAAAATTGTCAAAAAGAATTGCCAAGACAACAATTAGTCTCTTTAGGTTTATTACTTCCTTGGCAGCAAGGAGAGAATGCAGTGAGCTACACAGCCCACTGGTCAAAACACAAGAAAAGAACTCATCTCAGTACAGTATATGTGTCATAGTAGCATATATGTGCGGAGGGTTTCCCAGATCTGCAAAGACCCCATGGATAGAACAATGGTGTTCCTTATCTTTACTGAGTCCTTGTGTGCTGCAGAAAATAAACTTATGAACTTCCCCTCTACACATACCATGTGTCGTTTTCACTTCAACCATCTATATGTCACATTTATTCTGAAACCTGATTCCTAGCTGATAACATAAAATAATGATAACAACAAACATTTTTCCAACCGTTTGGTTTGGCACACCCGTATTATTTTCACGTGCCCCAAACGCCGTTTGTACAACACACTCATTCACAATTGCCAGGAGGCGTTTGTTTCTCTTTTAAATGGGCGACACGCCATATGTGTGGTCATTAGTCTAAAGACCGTCCTTCAGCTGCACCAGAGGACGACGTGTCAATGAGTAGATTAACTAGCCACTGGTGTTCTCTTGCTTTAGTGAAGGACCTTGAATTATAGCAACTTTCACTTTGTTTCCCTCTCATCCACTTTATGGACCTTTTCACACAGATCACAAATGCTAAGAGTGATGTGTGGCTTTAGGGAAAACATGCCAACAACTTCTCTTTAAAAGGAGCTTAAGCTTCCTGACGGACAGGAAATACCTTAGATTGATGTTTGGACGAACACAGAACTATAGCATATCATTTAGTATATGTGTAGTGTATAACATAGTGTCATATGACATAATACATTATACTCAGAATTTAAAGCTGTCTTCTTTGTTTCAAGAATTATTACTTGAGTTATTTTTAGTAGTTGGAAAATAAAAGGCATTATGAGATTATTCTTTATTATCAATTGACCAATTGACATACATACACAGGGATCTCTTACAGTATTACAGTATTGCTCTTGAACCTTTGAATGAATATTTACCACAACATAAACTGATAGAATATGCATCCGAATTCTACACATGAATGGTTATCACTAAAAACTTTCAACGGAAAATTGGATAGTTCCAGAAATTGGGAAGCAGCAGGTCTCAAAGTGTCGACACCAGGTCATGTGGTTAAGGGACATTAGTCCTCACACACACACACACACACACCTCTCTGCCAGTCACAGCAGATAAAGCGCCATACAAGTACAAGCCATTTACAATTTAACTAAATTTCTTCGGAGGAGGACATGATGACTGACGCGTTGCAACATCTCATTTTATTTTCAAAGTTATTAGAAAGAAAATGAAAAGGAATGAAAGGTGACGGTAAAAAAAACAGCCCGAGAGAAGTTGTTAGCTGAGTAGTTGGCGCTAGACACAGAGCTCTTTCTTATGAACAAATGCTCACAAAAGTCTGACCAATCACACCACAGTGAAATGACACAACTTTTATCACCCAACAATGAGAACCGATTTTGACACTTCGGCCGGACCAAGCAGACCTGAGGTCTATCAACATCTTGGAGGAAGTCTCTGAGGGTGTGTTCTTTCAGTTGGAGGTAACAGAGTCAATCATTGGTTAGTGGGAAGCAGACATAAGCCTGCAAACTGTCACATAATGTTGGGGCACACCAGGAGGAAGACTTGGAAAGAACGAGGAAGTTTAGGGAACAACACGGGAAGCGGGACACAGCAGCAAGGCGACCAGACACTTCCATCACATTCCTGCTACGTTGGACTGAACAGGAGAACCCAACATGTTCATCCATAACGCATTTTTAGAAGAATGGGCAAAAAAAACAAAAAAAGAAATTTTTGTTTCTGGAGTATTAGGATACAACAAAGGAAGATGGAAGCAAAAATTTGAATAGTCTGACAAAATGCTAAAAATAAACCCATGAGTCTTAAGATGGGAAATGCAGTTATTGTATGATAATGTGTGATATTTTGTGAGGCTACTGGAGGGGTTTGAGTTGTTTGTGTGTGAAACCTAATCATTAGATAAATCAACATCATAGATTTTATCACTGCACATATGATCTCACACACTCTTCCGTCTTAACACACAATTATGAAAAACGGCACCCTTGTATCCTGACCTACACACGCACTCTGTCACACAAAACCAGCTCACAGATGTGATATCCAGAAGGCACAGGGCCTTACCTGAGCCTTACTAGCCCAAGGCCTGTCACTGCGTATGGACCGACCCATTTATCATGTAATCTGGTGGGGAGAATGGACGGGGCACTATCAGCAATCTGCTATTGATCTGCGCCTGGGGCCATTGCTATTGTTCATCTGTAGCCCTCAACTGGAACCCAGTATTAATGAAAGAAACTAAACAATGCATAGCAATCATGCTCCCACTCCCCCCACACAAAACCCCACCTCTAAGCACGCCATCGTCCCACTCTGTGTATGTGTATGGGTGAAGGGAACCATAGGGCGGCTGGGTGGTGGTGGTGATGGTGGTGGTTGTAGAGAGGGGAGAGTTTTTCTAAGTTCAGGAGAAAACTTTTGTTATTATGTTTCTCTTTGAGAAGGTGTAAGCAGGGGGAGAAAAACACATTTATCATGTCAGAGATAGCTCATATCATAGCTGACCCTGAGCAGCAGGCAACACTGTTGATATCGAAGGGACCTATTGAATATTGCTCAACGCCATCCTCTGCCTGGGAAATGGAGACACATGGTAAGTCTTTACCAGCTAAATTCCTCCACGATTTTTCTCGTACAATTGGGAAACTGCTAACGGGGTTGTTGCATTACGGTTATTCCACAACGTGCTTGTAGAAGGCAGTGACGAGTCTGAAGGAGAGTGTTCAATTCAGAGGATTTCTTCATTCATATTGTTTCTAATAATATTCCTGAAACGCTGTTAATAGTTGCTTTAGTTTGTGTCTGATGAAAAACAGGCCAACCCATGGGAGTCCAAAGAGTGGCACGTGGGCCGTTTCCGGACACTGGAATGATTTCATCCAACGTGCAACTAAAGTTCAAGAACTGTATATATGTACTGTATATGGCTAGCATTGGTGGATGTTATAGTTTGACACAAAGGTTTTACAGAGAACTTAAAATCTTATTAAAGTAGACAATATTAAGAACACAAAGGATTCATCTTCTTTTAAACACACTTGTTACAGTTTTAATCTCTGGTAAATTATAAGCATCCAAGAAAGCCAAATGTTTACATAAGCTAATCTTGGCTTCGTTGTGACTTCACATACTCTACATAAAATGTTCTTTATTTGTGTCACCTTCCCATATGCAACATAATCAGAAAGGATAAAGCAGTTAGGAGATAGTATTCTATAAAACAAACAGTTGATAATGTGATGCTATGACAGTGAGATCAAATAAATGTTCAGCTGTTTGCGTCCAGGTTCATCCCAATGTAACACGATTTGACAAGATTTATTGTTTTCAAATGTTAGAGCTGTAACATTTTTTGTGAGTGACATCTACTCACATAAATGCTGTTTAACTTTACCTGCAGACTCTGTTCCATATTGTGTAGTCTGTTATGTATGTTATTTACATATTTGAGACAACTGACCATGTTGTAACCTGGGCATTCATGGCAGGCTACGCTTGCTGCAGCGTACCAGAGAGATAGAAAGGGAGAGCGAGAGGGGAATGAGCAGCGCCACGCCAGCTTGTGATTGACAGCACTAAGACCCTCCTCCTGGCTCTGATTGGTTGTGCGTGCTGGGAGAAGGCAGAGGAGTTTGATTTTTCACAGGTTATCTGTCTTATACTATACTGTCACAACATGTTGACAGTTTCAACAAATATGTAAAAAAACAAATTCTATGAAAGTTGCATAGTGCAGCTTTAATGTTTGGTGCTGGCATCACTTCACTATCCCTTCTTAATGTGTTCCACCACCAGCCACATTCTAACATGATGTTTGGGAAGTTTGGTACAGAATGTAGCCTCTTAGCATCCTACAAGGCATTTACCTGGAAAACTGATAACTCCCCCTTTAACACCAGGATAAATGGCAGGAAGGCTGGTCAGAGGGTCCGATGGGGTCTATGGCTTATGTTGGCTACAATGTAGCTTACTACCATCAATATGTGAATGCGTGATGGACTGATTGTAATGCAAAGCACTTTGGGGTCATCTGGACCTGATACACAAGTACAAACCATTTACCATTTACCATTGCTCACCTATTGTGTTTCTGGTGTGTTCTGACCCAAAAACTGTGACCACAGAATCATGACCCGAATCCAACTTCTTCAGGATTTTGAGAATCATCCCATTCTTATAATTTACCAAGACAACGTTGAGTCCTATTTTATTATTATTCTTTGGCAACACTCCATTTTATCCATTCCCCTTAATCTTAGACTTAACTGACGCAGAATAATCACAAAATCTGTTTTCTGTAAGAAAGGGCTGTCATTCTCTCAGTTAGCATTAAAAAAATATTTTCAACTGAGCACACTTTTTTTTCAACAGGTTCAACAAAATCAATATTTTCTTCTGAATCAATTTTTGCATTGTCTGTATCCTTCTAATATACCTCATAAAAACCATAACTCAGGTCTGAATGTCGGGAGGTTGATTTCTGAACTAAAACCTAAAAAGAAGAGTCACATTTAGAACGACTAATATTAAAAAAAAATCCACAATCACTTAGGTATTAAGTCAGTAAGTTGGAGACAACTTACTGACAGTGGAGCCTTCTGGAAACAGCTTATCAGAGGGTATATCATGAAGATATACGGTAACAAGCAGGGGGTAAATCAAACAGACACTGTTAGTAGGTAAGAGTCTGGCCGACAGTTCGGGGTAAGTCAGAAGGACGTGGATCCTCCCCTCAGGGCTCCAGAGGTAAGATGCCGTGGGAGAGGCACCAGCCACAAGATAAGGCTCTCACGTAGGGCTGCTGTCGTGTAGCTGCTGCTCTAATGCAGTCAGGCCCTGGTTCTCAGCTCAGCCCTGATCTCAACAACCTCTCCTGAGACTCGCTTGTCACAACCCAACCCTGGCACAACTCTGAGCAGCTCCACACACGCCCGTACACCCCTCCGCCCCCCTCACACACACACACAGACAAAGAGGCGCTTAGGCGTTTGGGTGTACGTCTATCAGCAAACGAGTTCTGAGCCACGTGTGTCTTCTCATGTGAGCAGCTGAGGCTGAAGCTAGACAAGTACTAAGACGGAAAGAGGATCAAGGCACAGCAAGCGTTACTTGGATCTATGTGCTTCAGTACATACAGCGGTGGCTCGGCTCAGCCTGTGGCTCTAAGGCAGAGTGTGCGTGTGTGTGTGGGCGTGTAGGCGTGTGTGTGTTGGAGGAATGAATGCAGGGACTCTCTTAGATGAAAATGGTAGTTTCATAAAATATTTAAAAACAAAATTTTATGGTAAATTAATTTATCTACTTTTTTTTAGCCTTGTTGAGTATTTAGAGCTTCAGTCTTACCCTGCATACATACCCACCATATACTGTACCTGTCCATAAGTAATGAACAGGCTGGGACATATGGGTGCTAGAACTTTCACTGGGAAAGAATGGATAGAACCACTGAACAAGTTGGTCATTATTGTTTTCCAATTCTGTACCAACATTATAAAAGGGTCAGTATTCTGTAACATCAGCATTTTTGAGTGTTACATCATGCTATAATGTTCTTCCCTCATTGAAAACATACCTGCAGTGTTGCCTTGATTCTTTCATGCATGCATGTTTGATATAAAAAAAAAACATAAAAAATATGAGTGCGTATTTGAGCTTTACAACAGTATACTATTTAATAAGTGACAATAAAACTGCTCCTCCATGGGCTGCCACCTTATCGTGGTGGAGGGGTTTGAGTGTCCCAATGATCCTAGGAGCTATGCTGTCTGGGGCTTCATGCCCCTGGTAGGGTCACCCAAGGCAGACAGGTCCTAGGTGAGGGACCAGACAAAGAGCAGCCCGAAGACCCCTTATGATGGACAAGAACTTTGGACTTGGTGTTCCCTCGCCCGGACGCGGGTCACCGGGGCCCCACTCTGGAGCCAGGCCTGGAGGGGGGGCACGATGGCGAGCGTCTGGTGGCCGGGCTTTTACCCATGGAGCCCGGCCGGGCTCAGCCCGAAGAGGAAACATGGGCCCCCCCTCCCATGGGCCCACCACCCGTGGGAGGGGCCAAAGGGGTCGGGTGCAGTGTGGGATGGGTGGCAGCAGAGGGAGGGGACCCTGGCGGTCCGATCCTCGGTTGCAGAAACTGGCTCTTGGGACGTGGAATGTCACCTCTCTGGTGGGGAAGGAGCCGGAGCTAGTGCGTGGGGTCGAGAGGTTCCGGCTAGAAATAGTCGGTCTCACCTCGATGCACGGCTCTGGTTCTGGAACCAGTCTCCTTGAGAGGGGCTGGACATACTTCCACTCTGGAGTTGCCCAAGGTGAGAGGCGTCGGGCAGGAGTGGGCATACTTGTTGCTCCCCATCTCGGCGCCTGTACGTTGGGGTTTACCCCGGTGAACGAGAGGGTAGCATCCCTCCGCCTACGGGTGGGGGGACGGGTTCTGACTGTCGTTTGTGCTTACGGGCCGAACGACAGTTCAGATTACCCACCCTTTTTGGAGTCCTTAGAGGGGGTACTGGAGAGTGCTCCTCCTGGGGACTCCCTTGTTCTGCTGGGGGACTTCAACGCTCACGTGGGCAATGACAGTGAGACCTGGAGGGGCGTGGTTGGGAGGAACGGCCCGCCCGACCTGAACTCGAGCGGTGTTCTGTTGCTGGACTTCTGTGCTCGCCATGGATTGTCCATAACGAACACCATGTTCAAGCATAAGGGTGTCCATATGTGCACTTGGTACCAGGACACCCTAGGCCGCAGTTCGATGATCGACTTTGTCATCGTTTCATCGGATCTGCGGCCGTATGTCTTGGACACTCGGGTGAAGAGAGGTGCGGAGCTGTCCACTGACCACTACCTGGTGGTGAGTTGGCTCCGGTGGTGGGGGCGAAAGCCGGTCAGACCTGGCAGGCCCAAACGTGTTGTGAGGGTCTGCTGGGAACGTCTGGCGGAATCCCCTGTGAGACGGAGCTTTAACTCCCATCTCCGGCAAAACTTCGAACACGTCCCGGGGGAGGTGGGGGACATGGAGTCCGAGTGGACCGTGTTCCGTGCCTCCATCGTCGAGGCGGCCGATCGGAGCTGTGGCCGCAAGGTTGTCGGTGCCTGTCGCGGCGGCAACCCTCGAACCCGCTGGTGGACACCTTCGGTGAGGGATGCCGTCAGGCTGAAGAAGGAGTCCTATCGGGCCTTTTTGGCCTGTGGGACTCCGGAAGCAGCTGATGGGTACCGGCGGGCGAAGCGGCATGCGGCTCGGGCGGTTGCTGAGGCAAAAACTCGGGCGTGGGAGGAGTTTGGAGAGGCCATGGAGAAAGACTTCCATACGGCTTCGAGGCGATTCTGGTCCACCATCCGGCGTCTCAGGGGGGGGAAGCGGTGCAGCACCAACACTGTTTATAGTGGGGATGGTGTGCTGCTGACCTCTACTCGGGACGTTGTGGGCCGGTGGGCGGAGTACTTCGAAGACCTCCTCAATCCCACCAACATGCCTTCCACTGAGGAAGCGGAGCCTGGGGACTCTGGGTTGGGCTCTCCAATCTCTGGGGACGAGGTCACCGAGGTGGTTAAAAAGCTCCTCGGTGGCAGGGCCCCGGGGGTGGATGAGATCCGCCCGGAGTTCCTTAAGGCTCTGGATGTTGTGGGGTTGTGTTGGTTGACGCGACTCTGCAATGTCGCATGGACATCGGGGGCAGTTCCCCTGGATTGGCAGACTGGGGTGGTGGTCCCCCTGTTCAAAAAGGGGGACCGGAGGGTGTGCTCCAATTATAGAGGGGTCACACTCTTAAGCCTCCCTGGCAAGGTCTATTCAGGGGTCCTGGAGAGGAGGGTCCGTCGGATAGTCGAACCTCGGATCCAGGAAGAGCAGTGTGGTTTTCGTCCTGGTCGTGGAACACTGGACCAGCTCTACACCCTCGGCAGGGTCCTGGAGGGTGCATGGGAGTTCGCCCAACCAGTCTACATGTGTTTTGTGGACTTGGAGAAGGCGTTCGACCGTGTCCCTCGGGGAGCCCTGTGGGGGGTTCTCCGGGAGTATGGGGTACCGGGCCCTTTGATACGGGCTGTCAGGTCCCTGTATGACCGGTGTCAGAGTCTGGTCCGCATTGCCGGCAGTAAGTCGGGCTCGTTTCCGGTGAGAGTTGGACTCCGCCAGGGCTGCCCTTTGTCACCGATTCTGTTCATCACTTTCATGGACAGAATTTCTAGGCGCAGCCAAGGTGTTGAGGGGGTCCGATTTGGTGGCCTTAGGATCTCATCTCTGCTTTTCGCAGACGATGTGGTCCTTTTGGCTTCATCAGATCGTGATCTGCAGCTCTCGCTGGAGCGGTTCGCAGCCGAGTGTGAAGCGGCCGGGATGGGGATCAGTGCCTCCAAATCCGAGGCCATGGTCTTGAGCCGGAAAAGGGTAGAGTGCCTCCTCCGGGTCAGGGGGGGTGTCCTGCCCCAAGTGGAGGAGTTTAAGTATCTCGGGATCTTGTTCACGAATGGGGGAAGAAGGGAGCGGGAGATCGACAGGCGGATTGGCGCAGCGTCTGCTGTCAAGCGGGCGCTGTACCTGTCCGTCGTGGTGAAGAGAGAGCTGAGCCAAAAAGCGAAGCTCTCGATTTACCGGTCGATCTACGTTCCCACCCTCATCTATGGTCATGAGCTTTGGGTCATGACCGAAAGAACGAGATCGCGGATACAAGCGGCCGAAATGGGTTTTCTCCGTAGGGTGGCTGGGCTCTCCCTTAGAGATAGGGTGAGAAGCTCAGTCATCCGGGAGGGACTCAGAGTAGAACCGCTGCTCCTTCACATCGAGAGGAGCCAGTTGAGGTGGCTCGGGCATCTGGTCAGGATGCCTCCTGGACGCCTCCCTGGTGAGGTGTTCCGGGCACGTCCCACCGGGAGGAGGCCCCGGGGAAGACCCAGGACACGCTGGAGGGACTATGTCTCTCGGCTGGCCTGGGAACGCCTCGGGATTCCCCCGGAGGAGCTAGAAGAAGTGGCTGGGGAGAGGGAAGTCTGGGCCTCCCTTCTGAAGCTGCTACCCCCGCGACCCGACCTCGGATAAGCGGAAGAAGATGGATGGATGGATGGATGGACAATAAAACTGTGTAGATGTGCAAATAACAGCAGAAATGTTTTTGGGTTTTTTTTCCTGCTCAGAGTCTCAGAGGTTGTTTCATGCATGAAACTCCACAAAGGATGGCTGTGATGTCACAAAATGAGCAGAATCAACATGTCGATGAAGTTAAGTCCTGTTTTTACAGATGACCCTAAACAAAAACCTGAAGCTGATTATTTTTATTGCTTCCATCATCCCTACCTTATAATTATCCATCACTATATTTAATATTACATGGACCCCGTCTGGAACGGCAATATTATAGCCAGCTCAGCCATACATCATCTCCTCTCTGCTGACCTCTCATACAAACACAGGATCCACATTCCAGGCACCAGTCACTGTTGCAGCAGGTTTTCTTTTAAGAACATGACAGAACCGTCCATGTCCCGACTCTCAGCTTCTGAATGTCACCGTTCTGCTGTGTGTTTAGGTTTCATCTGTGTTTGTGTTTCATTATTTTCTCATGTGTCTCCTCACAGCTGTTCCTCGTCCTCTTGATTACCCTGTGTGTGTATGTGTGTGGAGGGGAGGAGGGTGTGTGGTGGTGTGCGTGTGTTTGTGTGTGTATTCTCACCTGTGTCCTTGTTCGCCGCCTGATTCTTGCACTGTCCTTGGGGGGTCCTAGTTCTGCTGAGTTGTCCTGTTAGTGTTTTGGACTTATCATGCCACTTCCACACTCTTGTCTTTGATTCAATCCTCCACTCACTCACCATTCATCCATAACATTTAATGTTTTTTGTTTCCACATCTGTTTCTCTCATCAGCAAAACATATATTTACCACTTAGTAGTTTTGTTTTCATATCAAATATATGACAAAAAAAAGACAAACTCAGGAGCAGCAGCTCGCTAAAACAATAAGCTTTCTCTTAATAACAATATAACTTCTTAAAAAGCTTTAAGGCTACAGCATATAACTTTTATTTTAAAAATATATATGCTTTTTTTTTTTACATTTGAGACAGATAATCTGTGAAAAAGATTGATCTCCTCCTCCCAGAGTCTCAACTGCCTCTGCAGGAATGCATCACTATCAGTCAAAACGAGCCAATCACAGCCAGGAGGAGGGGCTTGCTACTGTTAATCAGGCTTACATACATGCTACTGAATGTGCTAATGGAAGAGAGACAACTTACCGTTCCAGGAAAACCGTTGCTTCTCACAGAGGAGTGTGTTTCTCCAGATAGCACTGGGAGGAGATCGATGAGCTTAAGTTTCTTTTTTCCCCACAGATCATCTGCCTCACATCACACTGTCACAACATGGTGAAAGTTTTAACAAATATGTGAAAAACATGTTTATTATGTATATAAAAGTTACACACTGAAGCTTTCACAATACTTTCATCTTGTTATAAAATGTTTATTTCTCGTTATAATTGAATAAATAAGAGAGGTCATAAGACATTACAGCTCCTGAATTTATTTCCTAGCTCTTGTTGTTAAACATGTTCATGTGAACCAAATGCTGTTTTTTGTTGCCTTTGTTTCTTTTTGCCAGTTTACAGTTTAAAGGAGCAAGCTCAAACTTCAACTCAATACCTACTTATGAAATCAATCTATTGCTGCTCATATTTTAATCATTTAAAATGTTTGAATCCAAATGTAAACAACTTAACCCATTTAATACCAATTTTTCCCAGACATGAAAATATTAAAAATCAGATGTCATTGATAGCCCTTTGAACTAATCAAGGGGAAATAATTTTAAAAATTGTGGAAAAATATATGAAAAAGTGTGTTTTATGATCGGTCACAATTGTGACCAGTGGGATAATATGGTGTTCTTACTAAGATGAGCTAAAAGTGCCTTTTCCAAATAGAAAAGATCATAAAAGGTGAACATTGTTTCTTTATTTGAATATACCTTGCATTACTTTGGTGCAACATTTGCTCTGTAAAATACAAATTTAACTATCTGTATATTCTAAACCAAGGTAAATTTGAGTGTTTGAATGTTTATGCACAATTATATTGAACTTAAGTTAGTTGTAGTGTTATCATATTAACATAGATCATAAAGATCACATCTATAGTAGAGGCCTTCATTTATATTATTGAAACTCATGACCATCTGTCAGTCTCACTGTCATTCAGTAATAAACTTAGTCCAGGGGCCTTCAACTCCAGCTCCTGCTTCAATACACCTGAACCAGGTGATTAGCAAGACTCTGGAGAACTGGACTGCATGCTGAGGAGGTCATCCACTTAATTCAGGTGTGTTGGACCAGGGACACACCTGAAAGTTACAGTATACCAGGACGCTAAGGCCTGGAATCAAAGGCCAGTTGTATGGCTCCTTCTCACCATTTGGTGACTTTGGTATTCTTCAATTTTGGGTTATTTCATCCCCTCCTTATTTTCCATGATCTTTCTTGAAGCACTCAATATGCAATAAAGCCTTGAATTTCTGCTAGGCACGTTCGGTGCAAGAGCAACATCTCTGGAAACGATTCTTGCACTGACTGACCAGTAAGTGTCTTGGTCACATCTTGTCATATCTTGAAGAGAAGTGTCCATTTGAAGTGTCCACCAGCAGGCATGGTGGGTGAATTGTCCTCTTGGTCAAGGCCACAACGACTGACACAGACAAAGTGAGGGTTCCAGCAGGCAACCCACCAGTTACAAGACAAACTTCTACCTCCTCATAATACAGTCATCCTATTTACAGGGGCACTTTTGAGCTGGGCCACCACCACTTCTTGGACCTGATCATGACCCTGTACCTTGAGGGGTTTAGGTCATGAAGGTCTACACCTCTTGTGTGCTCATTGATCTATTTAACATCAGTCTCTGTGTAGTTCTTTCTCATCTTTGTTTCTACTGTGAAAATATTGTTGTCTTTCTAGTGGACCAGCAGTTTCTCATCTTGTGTCAGAACCTCATTTGGGTCCTCTTTATTTTTAAAGGGTGCATCAAAGAGACAGTTGTCCCTTCATCATGAACTTTGCAGGTGGTAAAAGAATGCCACATGACTGGTAAAGGGGGAGATCATCCTCTTTTCCCATGAACTCATCATATCGGCAAGGAAAATGGCCTATCTTCCCCCTAAATGAAAAGATGAATATCATAACTAGACACTTTAAAGATGATGTGCACCAAAAATCTCTGTTGTGTGTTTATTTAAACCTGCATTACTAGCCTCTTCTTTCTGAGGTTTGTGGCAGTCTTCTTCTTGCCAAGGTGCAACCAAGATTCATGTGATAATTTACTCTAAACATGTGATACTGCATAAGTATTATCTAAATACTCTAAACTTTCAATATTTGCTGAACATTAACTGAAAATTTAATCAGTAAGCTTTTTTGGAGTCCTTGGAAAAAATAATAATAAATTTCTTGGTCACCATTGTGACCGGTGGGTTTAAATATTCATCTATTTATTCTTTAAAAACCCAAACCTCTTAAAAGAAAAAAGGCTTTTCGTCAAAATGAAAATGTGCAGATGAATAAATTTGCAAAATAGAAAACTTTTTTCCTGTTTGCAAAGACAGTGTGCTTAAGGATGAATTTTAAATGATGTTATAATGAGAAGGTCATAGCTGCATTCTTTGTGTAGTTATGTTTTTCAATCTTCATCATGTTTCAGCTGTGAAGGGAATATTCAGAAGGATGTAAGAATTATCTTAGATGTTATGTTGCACTTACATAAACTTTAACATTGCAAAAAGTTTAAAACTATAAAACGATCAAAATGTTGTTTTTTTTGTGCTCAAAAGTATTTAGACCAGTTATGAAAGAGTAACATTTTACCCACATCACTCGTCGCAAGCCATCTGATGAAGGCTTCCTGACCATTTCCATCCCAACTGCTTCCAGACACGAGGGAAAAAATGAGTTAAGTAGGCAAAGAAAGAAGTTTCCCTGCAGAATTGCAGAGGATGGCATCACAGAGCCATTTCCTCAGCCTTCAGCCTCTTCTGCTCAGAGGGGGAAAGAGTTGATTTAAATCCTACATCACCTTTCATTGTCTAGAACATCACTAACACTTAAGACTGTATCCCTTTTCTCTGTTCTCTGCTCCCGCTGCCATTCCCCACTATCTCCACCACCATGTCCTTTTTACGCTGCAATGATGAGCCTGTTCAGGTTCTCCATGCTGATGCAAGGGGCCTCACTGACAGGCACAGAGACATGTGCACACACTGTGGAGAGAGAAAAAAGGAATGCAAAACACAGAGCAAACACACCGAGTAACAAATCAATACAGACAGCAGCACATTTCATTCACAGACAAGGAAGAAGCTCCCACATTGTTGAACAATTAAGCCATGTTTTTTATGTCTTGGTTTGTTTTTTTGCAAAATGCAATTTGTAAACACCTTCTTAAATAAATAGTAGGAGCATTAAGTGGTGGCATACCATGAAATTATGAAGCAGCCCCCCAGGAGTTAATGAACAGAAGTCTTGTTGGACTTTTTAAGAAGGGAAACCTCATTTTTAGTCTCACATTTTGTTACAGTATTGCAAAAAAAGTGTTTCCCCTCATTGAAATTTAGTTTGTTTTGGCTTTTTAATCATATTTAAATGTTTCATAATATCAAGCAATTATTTTGTCAGACAAATAGAAAAACGGTTTCCTGTGATAATTTGGGGTGTTTTCACACTTAAGACTCGGTTCGATTGGGGACCAAAATTGCAACACTTGTTCCATTTTCAGCTGCAGTGGTTCTCATTGCACTGTCAAACCAACCGGACCCTCTGAGCAGCCTGATACCCCTCCTCGCCTATGGTGGCGCTGCACCAAGAACCACTAAAGGAAATAACATGAAACCCTCTGAAAAGGACACCAAAAGCAACTTCCTTCTTCATGAAATGTAAGATAAAGACTGGAGTCAGATTTTACTGGTAGGAGGATTTCTCTTTTGTCTTTGGTAGAAAGCCATGCCCCATTTCTCCTGCTACGCTAGACTCACAGGTTTGTTTTGGTTATATTTACCCAGAAGGCCATGTGCTATAAACCATTTCCTGCTTCTCTGGTCCGCTTGACATTCACATAAGCATTCGAGCTGCGCCAAAATTTACATCAACTGAACCAAAACGTAGGTTTTTAGGTGGACCAGAGTTTGATTAAACATTCACGCCTCCCAAAACAAACTGACCAAAGCAGGCTGAACAGTTCAGGTGTGAATCCACCATTATTCAAAGAAAATAAGCTATCCAAACCATGTTTAATATTTTGGTTATTTGTACCCTAAGATCCTTCCCACACAAAGTTATATATCATGACATCACAGAAGATAACAGGTTGGTGATTTAGGAACTGCAACATATCAGCAATGTGTGCTGGAGTGAAAGAACAAAGCTGGTCTAAAAGTTGCACCGATGAGAAGAAGGACAGACGTCTGACAAGATTCCCATCGCTGTAATATGTTGCAAGTCATGCCAATTTTCCATGTTTCACAGCCCCTCACTCCTAAGTACTAGAGGCGTGTCAAGCAGAATAGTTATTTATGACCATTTGGAAGGCAAACTTTTTCAAAGCTGGAGGAGGGAAGGAGTTTAACCTGCACCAGGAGCCCCGGGCACCCTGAGCAGCAGAGTACATCATGAATCCAGATGGGTTTACATCTGGAAGAAGTCTAAACCAGACCAGAAGCATCTGTGTCTGGCTATAAAACTCACATGTGGCTAGATCTGCAGCAGTCATTATTCAGTAGTTTGGTCTGACGTCTGTTCTGCCAGGTGAATTGATCCAAATTATAGTTGCTTGTATTGAAGAAAAATAATAATAAAAAAACTTCAGCACTCACAACCTCAATATGTTGGCCTATTAACTGTTAATTAGTTATAATTGGCAATACTTTTCTCAAGCTAATCATTCCCAAGGCAGAAGGTGGCATAAACCTGTAGATCTGTTCCCAACCCTCAGGCCAGCCATTAGTTTCTTGCCAAATCTTCAAAGATTAAAATATGATGACAAATAATCACAACAGGAGATGAGGTGGATGTCAGAGTCAGAGCACTTAGAACGTGTCACTCACAGGGACGACTGGTAGATGAATCAAATTACATTATTTGAAACAAAATCAGAACATGGAGGTGCAGATTGATGCTTATGCTATGGCGACTGGACTATGTTCCTCCAACTACATCTTTTCATTCAAAGATTGTGTTCATAGCAACATGTGACATGTTCATTTTAAATTGTAAGCAAATGAAATAAATAATAAATAAAATAAAATAAATTGTTGAACTGCTTACCAAAACCAGAGAACATTAGAGGGACAGATTTATGTATTTTCCAGGCACAAAGTGCCATTTTATGGCACAGTTACTATGTTCACTTCAGTCATTATTAAAATGCTGTACATATAAAACATTAATTGAAAAGAAATTAGACTCTGTAATTTAACTCCTTGAAATTGGGCCTCTGTCTCTTTAAAAACTCCTGCTCTTTCTGAAACTCCGCCTTCATGAAGTCATCAAAACATGGCTCCTTTATTAACCCTTCAGCAAGGGTTTTTACCAGTTTTTACCAGTGTTGCTCTGAGCAGTAGCTTGTGTAATGAGCTCAGCAGATGTGCAGATCCACCAGGTGTTTGCTAATTGGTGCTTGCTAGTCTGAAGGAGCTGAGAGGGGGAGGGAAGATCTGTGAGGCGGAAGCTCGGAAACTGCTGACAACTTACATTTTTGTGTTAAATTAAGTTAAAAGTTACACATTTTCAACTGAAATGAACTTTTTACTTTGACTTTACTTGAAACAATTTAGTTCAATGCCCCGTTCATATCCTACGTCTGACGTCATGACTGAGGTTTCACCAGGCACAGATCCTGGATCAACCATGGTGCTGTGGTGGTGCAAGTTGGATAAACTTTATTGAATTACTGGTTACCAATTGAAGCAATTCAATTAAGTTGGTCAAAGTGCTTCCTTTTTTCAGTGCAGACCTCATCCTGACCAGATCAGCAGCTGCTGCTTTTCTCAGAGCGGGGCTCGTTATATTAACACCCTCTCATGATTTGCATATAGACAGTCTCAGTAAGTACCTGTAGTCACAACTGCATGATGACGTCAATTTACCATGACACCGAGGAAAACGAACCCCTGCACCAACAGACTCACACCAACAAATTCAGTCGGTCCTACAGTACGAGAACCGACTCACAAACAAACAGTAATTTGTTCTTGACCTTCAGAACTTTTTACATTTTCTCCTCTTCTGTCCCATAAAAATGAGTCGCATGCAGCAAAAGGAGAAAATGCATACATCCATAATGGCCTCCTTTGGCGCAGCCCGTCCAGACAAGGTGGATAGGAATTATCTGGGAGTCCTTGCAGAAGACCTTCACGCTGACACCGATGCCCTGTGTGGCTACAGGAAGTGTGTTTTTTTTCTTTTGTTTTTGGAGAACCATTTATGTGTGTGACGGTGGAAAAAAAGTGATGTGACGAACATGTGTGTCTCTTGAAATGCATTATTGCATTTGAAAAAGAAAAATGCAGCACAAAGCACATTGTGAAGCGGCGAGGCGTCCATTTAAACCAGCAGTCAGGTGAGTTCCAACAGGTCAGGGGAGCTTTTTAAAAAACATCACCTTCCGCTTGTAGACATTGTTGGGCCCGTCTGAAGGTTGACCCCCCCATTCCCCCTTCTTCTTCACTGGAACAGCAGGGGAGGGTCACCCTCCTTTTCTGTTTCCTGCAAACGTATTAGCTGCTTGAAAATGATAAATGTGACATTGAAAGAGAATCTGTTTCTCTTTCTTCTTAACAATCAGAGGCAATGCTCTGCTCTCTCCCTCTCAAACCTTCCACTAAACTTGTTATGGGCTTGATGACCTTCCAGCAGGTAAAAACAAATTACAACACACATGGTGTCTTTAAGTCTGATCTGCAAACAGAGGTTGTCTCAAGGACAAGCTGGCTTCAGGCTGTTGTACACAATCCCCCAATTCACATCCACCTCCCAGAGACACACACACACACACACACCCCAGCGCACCCCAGCCAGCCTCCAACCACACACTCTATCCAGAGATTCTAAAGCTGTTGCAGATAAAACACGTTTTTGATGCAAAATGCAGAACTGAAAAGTTAAGAAAGTTCCAACATTAGCCTGTAAATTTTACAAGATGAAAACACGTCTAAACATCAGATCTGCTAATGATTTTTATGAGAGAAAAATTAATGCAAGATTATTGCCAAAGCATTCAGTTCCTACATAACAGTTCAAGCTGGTGTTATGCTATGGCCATGTCTTCTGAAGAGTTGATGTAGTTCTTTTGTCCAACAGTGTATTAGGACCTTTATAGATAAAAAAAAAAAAGGAGGAGGAAATTTCACCCAAAAAACTCAAAAATGTTGAGATTAGGGAAAAACAACATGGACATTTCTGAGCATGAAAAGTTGAAAATTTGCTTTAAGAAATTCAGAAATGTTGAGATTAAGAAATATTCTGTGATAAGCTAAAAAAAAAAAAGTTGTACATTTTTTACTGTTGAAACTCTGAAATGTTAGACTAAAACATCAGAAATATCTGAGAATCGTAAAGTTTTTGGGGCAGAAATGTACTCATTTTTCTATTTACAGTGGCACGCTAGTGCCACTAGTGCCACTTCCCTTTGCCAGTTTCACTAAAGGGAAGATGGAAACATTTGTTCCCATCCACTGCTGGAAACACAGGCACAAAACTCGGAAAAACTTCTAGATCCAAACATTCAACAATATGCATGTTTTAAAAGAAAATGCATATTGTTAAACTGCTGCTATCACAACATGAAATAGATCAATAAAAATTGGGAAATTTTTCGTGATCCAAATGTGTTTTAAAATATTAATATTTAGGAAAATGCACATTAGCTAAAATTAGAGCAAATTTCTGTAAATGTAAATTAAAAAAGTGACGTGACAAACATGTGTGTCTTTAAATGCATTATTTCATTTGAAAAGTAAAACATACAACACAAGGCACATTGTGAAACAGCAGGGTGTCCATTTAAGATTTAGCTGAGGGAACTGCAAAATTCAAAATATCTTACTCAATTTCACTAAAAGAATTGTTCCGCTCCCCTGAGGCGGCTTTTGGCTTTTCTGAAACAGAGTTAATGCACTAAAGGGAAGATGGAAACATTTGTTCTGACACAGTGAACTTTAATAAAAACTTTAATAGAACATAAAAATAATCTGCAATTTTCAGTTGGTGCTGAGGTAATATATATATATATATATATATACGTATATATATGTATATATAAATGCTCAGAGTTGTGATTGGAGCCCTGTCTCTGTTTAAGCCGTCCAACTTGATCATCATGTGGTGTAATAAAATAAAAACTGTTTGATTGTTGTTTGAATCATGACAAAATAGCTTGCAGTTTTATTGGGTTCCTGAGTCCTGTAATGAAAATTTACACCCCAGGCATTTTGTTAAGCCATCAGGATGAAGGTAATGCTACTGCAGTTATGATTCTGGTGTTAAATTTCACAGGAAATGACAAGTCATTCTGGAAAAAAGACATATATAGATCGATGCAGAATATATAGTTGGAATTTTTTCCCTTTATTAATAAAATCTGTTGTCTTGCAGTCAAGAAATACAGGCTCAAACACACACGCACACATGTATCCTTGTCTTTCTATGAGTCAGAGGTTTTTATTGATGCCTAATCCAGACATTTCCCCAACCCTAACCATTACTAGGCCTTTAGATCAACCCTAATCTTTATCTAAAGAAGTTCCACAAATAACTAGAAGTTCCTGAAACACTGGAAAGCTGACTGACTAGAATAACACTTTGCACCAATCTGATGTTAGAATAACCCAAATAACAGATTAAAAACAACAGTTATATTTGTTGTTGTCTCTATTCATTCAATAATTTAGCAGCAAAAACCGTTTTTGAAATGAGAATGTTGCTTAGTTTGTCCACATATAGTTTTCAATAAACATATGAATAATTGCGGTTAATTAACTACAGGCCCTGCAATTAACTCAATAAAATATTTGAATGGAGTTCCACCACTAATTCATTCATATGGCGACAAATGATGTGTGTTAAATATTCACCACACAGGGGCAGAACATCTGTGGGCTGACATCATCTTTAGCTCCTTTGAAGTGATGTCAAATACTTTTCCTTTTAATCACCACATACATGTTTTATATTGTTCCAGTAAATGTTAGCAACCTTCAAAAAGTTTCTGAAAAAACAAAAGAAAAAAGAAAGAAACGTTGATCACAGCAGACAGTGAGGGATTTGGCAGGGAAAAGGCTGAAGCTTTAGAAATACAGACACTTATGACAGACGCTCGCTGTGCTGGTAGAACTTTTACGAGAGCAACCGCACATGTAGACCTACTTTCCTTGAAATCTGTGAGCTGATATCCTAAATCATCTCACATTTACCAAGAACCCACCTCCCTGAGTTGGGACCGGGTCCGGCCCTCAGGCTGTAAATATAATCCTGGCTGATGTTTCCAAAGGATCTCCGAAGGCTCTGGAGCTGGTTGTGTCCATAAAGTAGTGAAATACTGTGAAAGGTGATGGCAGCAGCTCAGAGACACGACTTTCTGAACATTTCCAGATGGACCTCACCAACAGCCTGCAACAAACACCAACACCGAGAGCAGCAGCAGCAGAACGGGTGAATTTTGGGGGGAGCTGTTTTTTCTCCAAGACAAACATTTTTTAAGACATCTTGAAAAGTTGTTGCTGGTTTTTAAAGTGTGTCGAAACAAGATGCAAAGCTTTGTTAAGTGTCGAAGATCAAACATGTTCACACATGGTGAGTGCTAGCGTGTAATTTTCCAAGAGTTTCTTTCCATTTTTAGGATTCTAGGCAGCTGAACTGGCAACAAACAGAGCCACAGATTTATTTGCAACTTTTAACATTTGTACGTCACATGACATATGGCTTAAAATATCAATTTCAGAAACTGAACAGTGAAATTTAAAATTCAGATGGGAGCATTCTGTGTTATATTGGCAAAAGAAATAATGCAAGTGTCATCTAATGTTACGATTTAAGCTGTAATTCAATGGCTTCGATTCACATCTTCCTTACAAATTATGTATAATATGCTAAACAAATGGCATCGTTCGCACTGATAGCTGACTTTGTAAATAAATAATAGGTGAGGTTGAGGTTCGAGGCGATTTAAAGGTAAGTGTGAATGAAGTTTTAGTTCAGGTTAGTGTTAGGAAAAATATCTGGGTTAAGCATAAATACAGTTACTGAAATGAATGAAAGTCAAGACAAAGTCCTAATAGGGACAGGATACAAGCTTGTGTGTGTTTATGTTAGGTTTGTCAATGTCAACACACACTTTTGCCCATTTCCGAGCTCGAAATTTCACATGTACGAATTACTCCAGTTGCTCGGCTAGATGAGGACAAAATGACTGTCGCCTCATCCAGGAAATGAATGGAGAGGGACATTTTTAAATTAACGATCAAAACAAAATGACTTCCGTCAAACCTTCCTGGAAATAACAACGTGGAAAACTGAGAATCTTCAGACATGGTTGGTTTTTATTAAACAAAACCTGAATACAGTGGCAGTTTTTGAGACGAGCCGTATGGGCAGTTGACCAGGGTGGCATCAATAAAGGGTGGGCCACCCAAAACCTATAAGATAAAATATATCTTATCTGTCATTTGTTCCCCTGAACATGTTTGCTGCTACTTGTATGAGTGTGTAGTGGAGGAAGTTTTCCTCGGTTGCTGTTGAGTACTTGGAGAATACATTACCTGCTTTCTGCTACAAAAAAAAAAATCATAAAGTTGCTTTCATTTTAAAACAACTACATTTTTCAAAATCCAAATATAAGCTTCTAATTTGGATTTGATACATCTATTTATCCAGCAAATGTTACTGGGTATGATGTGTTCATTGACTGGATGAAAATCAGACACCAGGTTTTAAGTCTGATCTGATGCAGAATTTCCCCCCTTTGAGCCTCTGGCTGTTGTTCATACATCTAAATGAAAATGGATACATTCATTTTCTAATATTTACTTTTTGGATATCAGTTCACCCTGCAAGTTCAATATCATAAGATCTGTAAGGAGTATATGTGACAATATTTACATATGGGTCTGCCTGTACACAGCTTGATACCAACATTTGTTTACATGGTGGGTTTTTTTTTATGTGTGACTAAATTCACGTGTTTCTAAGTCAGGAACATTTTATTAAGTGTGTTTTTGACTCTCCTGTCGGCCCTGCCAGCTGACAGCCCACTGTCTGATTAGAAAGGCACTTTACTGATATTAATATTAATGCCACTCCGTTTTATTCAGGACGTCTGCCTGCCACTCTGATGGGAATGCACTTTACCTCTTTAAATGGTGTGTGTGTGTGTGTGTATTTGAATGAATGTGAGTACCTGCAGAATGCTTCATGTGTGTTTTTGGCTTAAACAAAGCTTTCACGAATTAAGGATCTTTTGAGCCCATTAGCACCACAGTAGTTTTAAACTTACAACCCCTTTTAAAATAATTTGCTGAACTATCGCTGTCACATTTTGCCCAGCATTTTTTTTCTTGCTTTACTAAGTGTTCTTTTAAAACAGAGACAAAATATTTTAGTAACATTGGTGAAGACAGGGAGAAAAATGGGTCTTTTTCAGACTGAAGGTCAACAAATAAACTACAAAAAAAAAAAAGAAAGACTTTTGTCTGTTTTTCTTAGAAGGTATAAGTTCAAGGTTGTTGAACATTTTAACAACATATTTTTTACTGTATTTCTCTCAAATCTTTCTGGTGTACTTTGGGAAATTTTTGATATTGTCAATCTCCACGGCAACCATTTATGTGCAAACACCTAGGGCAGGAGTGGGCAATCCTGGTCCTCGAGGGCCGGTGTCCTGCAACTCTTGACTGTCTCCCTGGTCTAACATATTTGAATCCAACAGCTGAATCACCTCCTAAGTGCAGTCAAGTTCTCCAGAGTCCTGTTAATGACCTCATTATTTGACTCAGGTGTGTTGAAGTAGAGATACATCTAAAAGTTGCAGGAAACCAGCCCTCGAGGACCAGGATTGCCCACCCCTGCCCTAGGGGGATCTAGCTCCACCTTCGAGATGCAGCTCCTCCTCAGAGCTGCAGATCCCAAACTGAGAGCTTCCGCCTCACAGACCAGCCCTCCAAAGGAAGACTCCCCCACTCAGCTCCTTCAGACTGGCCAGCAGTAATTAGCAAACACCTGGTGGATCTGCACTTCAGCTGAGCTCATTATAGGATCTACTTCTCACTGCAACGCTGGTAGAAAATGTTGTCAAAGGGTCAACAGAGGAGTCATGTTCCTGAAGGCAGAGTTTCAGAAAGAGGGGGAGTTTTTAAAGAGACAGTGGCCCAATTTCCAGGTGCTAAATCACAAAGTAAAAGTTCTTTAAAGTCATATTTGATATATACAACATTTTTATATCAACTGAAGGGAACACAGGATCATTTTATAACACTATCAAAAAACTTTGTGGTTGGAACACACATAATACTGCCTCTTTAATTTAAACAGACTTTCCAAACCAGCCTGGCCCTCCAACCTGCTTGTTCCATAACTACCATCAGGTGTTTGCTTTAACTGACAGCGAGTTTTTTCCTTCACTGTGGGGGAATTTTAACCTGCTCTTCTTTCTAACGCTGTTTCACTGGAGGATTTTTAAGTATTAACAGAATGCTTACGGTCAAGCTCAAACATCTCAATTGGATTTAAGAAACGTTCACTTGGCCACTGAGAGGTCTTTGTTGCTTTAGACCAGAGATCTGCAACCTCAGCTCAATGGGAGAAACCCCAGATGGAGCGCTGCAGGGGGACGTGGAATTGCATAGGAAGGAGAAAGGCAGGAAGTAGTAGTCTTGGTGTATGTAAACTTGTGAATAATTAGAAAAAATTACTGATAATTCCATTAAATCAACGTTTTAACCAAAGACCTTCTTGCTTGAAGGCAACACTGCTAACCATGACACAGGTATGTCACTAAACTTCTGTTACCTTTACGCATCTGTTTGTCCTTGTGGACGTGTGTGACACCGATTAGTTCCTCACCGGGTTTTTTTTCCTACCAGCTGAGAGGAAGAGAAATGGAAGGCAGCGCACGGATGATGACGACAGCAGGCTGGAGCCGAGCACAAAGCTCCGGGTTATCAAACTCATTAATCTACATGCCATAGTCCTCGGATGAATAATTGTGTGTTGAATTTATCTGCCACTGTGATAGCTACCGCTCAGTTCTCCCTGCAATACCGCCAATTCTATGCATTGTACCTCAGACTCGTAATTATAGCACGCTTTGTCTTTAAGCTGGCTGGAAGTGATGGTAAAGGGGGAAAACAGATTTTATTCTCCATTTCTCACTTCTTTTCACTCCATCAGTTAGATCAAAGAGATTACAGGAAACCAACGTTAAAAAATACAGAAAAACCTTTTGGTCAAAAGTTAGATTTTTAAACATCTAAAATAAGACGAGAAGGTGAAGTTATTTAGAAACAACACTACTAATGTTTTAACTCAAGAAGAGTTCAGAAATCAATATTTGGTGGAATAACCATGAGGTCTTCAACGGGGTTCAGGGCAGTGGACTCTTCATTTTCTCCAGAACTGTAAATGTATATCTGCAGCAGATGAAATTTCTATCTCATAAAAAATTCATTTGGGCTCCCGTATTTTTTTTTTTTTGTCGTTTTCTTGAGATGGAAAGAAATAAAACTCAAAGCAAAAGTAATTTCAAACTAATTTTTTTTTTGTTTGTTTGTTTTGTTTGTTTGTTTTTTTTTTGCTATCACAGGAGAAAATTTGAGGTAGCTTAACATTCTTTAGAAAAGACAGTGAAGATTTGTCTAAACCAACGACCATTTACTGTAGCGCATCAGTCTGTCCAAATAAATCTTATGGTTTTATTAAAAAAAAAAAAATTCTCTCCGAAGAGTTTTTGTGGCGCTAGTGGCTCGTATTTTTTCTACAGTAGGCAGACAGAAAGGAGGGTGAGGAGAGGGGGGAAGACATGCGGTGAGGGTCGTCGAGACCGGGAGTCGAACCCGCGACGTCCGCGTCTAGGACAAGGGCCTCCAAACGTGGGGCGTGCTAACCCCCTGCGCCACCACAGCACGCCTCTTAAATGTTTTTAATGCGACATTATATATTCCAAAGTTGATTGAATTCATTTTTGACAGCGTTAGAAATCACAGAAATGCTTAGAAAGACACAAAAGTAAACATGTCCATATTTATTCCCATTACTGCCATGACTCTGGTCCATCCTGTTTCCTCTGGTCGTCCTTTAGATCAGGACTCTACGGGTTTTAGACTCCATCACAGCTGAGCCTAATCATTGAGTCAACTCTTTAACTCTTCAGCATGCCATCAAGCAACGGCCTGCTAATAAACATGTTAGCTAGCCGATGTCTGCTTGCTAACACAGAACATAGCCAAGTGGCATAGCAACTAAAATGGAATCGTGTTAAGATTTCTTTTTTGGGGGGTGAATGAGACATTAACACCAAGCAGACAGAAGAACAGAAGATGAGAAAGTTATATATATTTTTAGATCAAGTCTTAACTATTTATGGAATAATGAGAACCTACTAAAAGTAAAGAACACCAAAAGTATTTTTACATTTAGATATAGCGGAAAAGCTTCTTTTTATTCCTCGTAAGCGAGTTCAGCTTGAAGGAGACGGAGAAGTGGGTCACGACAAAGACTGAGAGCTTTCCTGACCGTGTTGCTGTTGGACGTCAGCTCCGATACGGTGTCATGTCACGCTGCCGACACGCAGCCGCAGACATGTCAAGCCTTTCAACACGCGCACGCACGAGGTCTGAGAGAGCAGGTGCACATCAGCCGTGACGTGTTCCCGCTAAATGCCACCTCAGGAGGCTGTGAATATTCCATAAGCCTGCCTGTCATCGGCCAGAAGTGAGAAATCATAATGAAGCATGAAGAGCGGATCATTCTCTATTCATTTGACAACATTAGGCTCTTTCATAAGCCAGCTGAAATATTTATCAGCTTGTGGAAACCGTTTAATATTATCAGTGGAGAACCAAAATCACTTCCTTTAAAAAGAAAAATGAAACGAGGAAAGTTTCAAAAAGAAGCTGCTGGGTGGCAGCATTATGGTTGGCTGGTTCTTTTTGGGTGTTATTGGTTCTTAGCAAACCAATAACATCTAAGTCTTCTTTAGATTTATTTATTTATTTTTTATTTTTTGCATTAGCTCATAACAAAAGAATTAAGCACGGCCCTTAGGCTGAGCGGTCCTGCTGCAGTGATTAAAAACTGAAAATTATGATTCATAACAGACGAAGCTGAAATCAGATTACTTCATCTCATTCATTTCTCAAGGCAGAGAGTAATTTAAATAGAGTTTAAATTCTGGATCAGAATTACCATTAAAGAGATTTTATTCTGTAAAATGGTAGAGCTATTGAATTGTTCTCCAGTTCACCTCTCAGAAGTACAATAGGTTATGTTTGAATTGAACTTGCGTCAATTTTATGGTGATTGGAATCGTATTAGTGTACAAAATAAGTTTCCTCAGCTATCAGATTTAATATGAGTTTTACAGATTTGCATATTTTAGAGTGATTACAGGTTTGTTTTTACCAGTTCGCAAGCAGCTTAATTCTTGAAAACATAGATTCATTTCAGAAACTTTATACTTTGTTCAATGTATCAGATGCTTTCTTTAGATTTGCCATCTGCTCAGTCAGGATGCTGACATCCAGTTTAATCATAACCCAAAGTGTTCCACTGGATTCAGATCAGATGTCTGCGGAGGCCAATGGAGAAAGGTCAACTCTTCTTCTTGTCTGAGAAACCGGTTTGAGATTATGTGAGGTTTGTGGCATGGTGTGTCATTCTGCTGGATGTAGCCATCAGAAGGTCGGTCCACTGGGGTTATAAATGGGCAGCATGAATATTCAATAGGCTGTGGCTTTGGAACAACAAAGAAAACATCCTCCACTCCAATACCAGCCTGAACTGTTGATACAAGACGGAACAGAATAGAAAAAGGCCTTATTGTTCCGCAGAGGACCAATTCAGATGGGACAGCAGCAACAGGTTCACACAACAAGTTCTTAAAGTGTTAAAAACAACAATAATAATAATAATAATAATAATATACTATACAAGAATATAACACAAAAATACTGTGCTGTTTTTAGAAATAGGAATATCGAACTCTCAATCCAAAGGATGTGTAACGGAGTGTTCATAATGTCTGTATTAAATATTGAAAAAGACATACAATTTACAATACAGTACATCAGTACAGAAAAAAACTAAAATGTTATTTTTTTTAAATCGAGTAGAAAACTGAGCAGGCGATTGTACAAACACCTGCAGGGTGTAAACACTTATTGTGTTTGTTGGGAGCAGCTGATGGAGGAAGGATCTATGATAACACTCCTTTGTGCACTTAGGATGCAGCAATCTGTCACTGAAGGACCTCTCTTGTTCAGCCACAGTTCTCTAAATGGGGAGAGAGACAATATCCATCACTGAGGAGGGGGACATTGTCTAACAGTGACGTCCACTAACCAGTTTCCTTCTGTCTCCCACCACCTGCTCCGGGTGGAGGGGGCGTCCTGTCACAGAGATGGCCTTCCTGATTCGCTTCTCTAACCACTGCCTTCTTTTTCTTCTGAGATATGTCTCTCACATCTAATTAGAATTTTTTATCAGTTTTGTAAGAAATAGTAGTGGTTGGAATTTTTCCCTATCACACAATTTGCTAAAAATTGTTGGGGCCACAGTTCGATTCAACGTCAACTCAAGATTCAAAACTATTATTCATGATAATTTCTATTTTAAACAAAGAGAGACATTAAAGCGTGACATTTATTACATTTTAAATACGAATCCATGCTGGACTGGAATGCTACACCTTCCAGCAGACGGCCTCCTCCGTGGACAACGGTGTTGCAATTTCCATCCGGAAGTTAGAACCATTTCTCAGTCTTTGTAGTTCTATAGTGAATCGCAAAAAATAAATGTACTCATTTCTTCACCATGTCAGACAAACTATCTGTATTCATGTTGGATACAAAAACTAGGTAGTGGAATTGGACTAGTTGCAGCAAAATAGCAACTTTGCCATTTCGCATGCAGGCATGCATTTCTGCATGCATGTCTGCTCTCTACCACGTTTCTGCAAAAAACACTAACACCACCCTGTGTTTCCCAGTATGGAAAGGGACGGTGTACCTTGGCTCTGGGTATTTGCGGTGTTTCTGAAGTTCTCAATCTTCGTTTTGCGAACTTTGCAAGAAGAAGCTCCCGTCCAGCTCCGTCTTCCGGGGTAATTCTGTAAAAACCAAAATGAGCCCAAATGTTTGCATTCAACAAAAATGTTCTTTCATTATTGTAGTTTCCTCTGTGCTTTCGTATGTTCCGGTATTGTCTCCATGACGTAGTTGCAAAACGGGCTCCAACAGACAGCGGAATTCTTTTTTAAAGTTATATCTTAAAATTGATTCTGAATTGCATTAAATGAAAATGATAATTTGGATATTTTTTGGAATACACTCCTGATTAAATTGCTCAACCTGCTTGTCGTCGCTGAAAAAAAATCTAACTTGGTTGTACATGATCTTTCCACCTATAGAGGCGCATCCACACACACAGGGCGGAAGCTATCAGTCTCATTCTGCGCTTTGCTCTGTAAGTACAGATATGTCACATGAAACAGTGAACCTTCTGAAGTTCTCATCACAAGAGACGGCCAGACTTTCATAAAGCTGAGATGCAATTAAACAGGAAAAAAGAAAAAAAAATGTCTCTTTTACACACACAAACACACGCACACATCCTCCAGTCTCCTCCCCAGTGAACTTCAATCCATCGCTCTAAGTTGCGGGCAAAAGGGGGCCAGAATCCCTTTGCGAGCGCACGCGGTCAGAAAGGAAAAGAACATGACGTGTGGACGTGTCGGAAACCGAGGGCCCAGACGGTTCCAGCGCTCTGGGGGCCACTGTGATCTGATATCTTTTTAATTAACGGTATCCCATTCAAGCACTTGAAAGAACAAAATAAAAAAGGGGGGGAAGAAAGAGGAAAAAAGCCGAGACTTAAGTTTTGACAGCTCTAATTAATGTGTATAGAGACCAAAAAAAGGAAAAATTGAAAAAGTAGAAGATGAGATGATCTCATAGAGGACTGGCGAAGGATTCATTAGACAGGCCGGTCCGTCCGAAAGACTTCAGATACTCCCCTCATTCCAACCACTGAGCAAAAGGGAAGAACAGAAAGGGACAGACTCCATTCACTTGATATTTGGGGGTGGGGGAGGAAGGGATAGAAGGAAGTAGAAAAGGAGGAAATGAAAAGAGAGAAAAAGAAAGATAGGGGAAAAATGACTGGGAACAGAAGAAAAATGAAAAGAAGAGATGGGGGGTGAGAAGAGAGGAAGAGGAGGGGAGGGAGTGGAGGGTGAGACCCAGAGCTGCCACGTCCTCACCAGGGGAGATGAATGACTTTTTACCTCTGGACACTGGGCCTTAATGAAACCTCCAGAGGCCAAACACCGGCGACTCGCACAATCAGCCGCTGTGTGTGCCGCACACTCACATGCACCACAGCAGAGGAACGCAACCAGAAACGGCTCCTTACGAGCATATTCACAAACACACACACACACACACAGGGCAGAGCAGCAGAGGTGCTGCTGATTGAGACTGAGTCAGGCACACTGAGGCCACCTCTGCTAAAGCAGGTCAAAAAGGCGGAGCCCTGTTTCCTGTAATAGGGTGGTAGACGCGGCTCCCTGGAATCTGATTAGATTTTTCGATGCACCATGAAAATGATCCCAACTTTAGGTCCAGCTTCATAAAACAAACGGATGTTATCCGTCCTAATTTTGCAAGCCTTCTTCTGCTAAATCCATTTCAGATTACTTGGGAGAATCAGAAGTAGGGATACGCTGATCCACTTTTTTCACTTCAAATACCGATAAGGATATCTGAGGTTTAGTATATCGCCCGACACGATACAGACAAACAGGTGAATTGGCATAAAATGTTTTAAAACAAAAATAAATTTATAGCTGCATCAGTACAGAAAAAATAATTACACCAATAGCTTTGCAAACGTGGTGAAAGATGGAAAAACAACACAACTTTCATTTGTTCAGTCAGTTAAATAAGGAGCATAACAGCCGATGCAAAATACATAAATGGACAAAAAACAATAGACTGACTGTCTTGGTCAATGATGTAAAAATAAACTGCAACAAATCTTTCAAACGGTTCAGTATGTGCAATTAGGAATTGTAATTATAATATAAAATAAATAATAAACCATGATGTCAGTCAGATCACAAAGCATAGAATTAGACTGAATAGATTGGTTGTTATGGATTGGGTACATTATTACTGATTCCCAGTCTAGATTTTTTATTTTATTTTTTGTCAGTATTTGAACAATACAGATGTAAATATCGGACCTGTACATCTCCACTGCCTGGTATCGCTTCTCTGTTACTCCTTGGATTTTTTTCTTTTAAACTTTTCTTTAAGCTTGGATGATGGAGATAACAGCTGTGTTACGTCTGGAGGATCTTGTCCTGTCCTGCCAGCCTCTATAGATGACCTTTTATCTGCCAGCACTGAGAGAAAGTTCTCAGAGTTGATTCCTTCCAACTTCCATCCACAGAGTCAGTCAGTGGCTTTTTATTGGCACTACTGGCATTTCTGTGGTACACCACCACACTCACGCCACCTCCCAGTCTATCCAACTCCATCCCTCTAATACCCTCAATTAATGCGGAGCAGCAACACGGGGTTATCGCTCCCCGTATCCCCCTCAGCCCCCCGCCACTCGTGCGCGATGGCGCCCTTCCATCGCTCCATCCCTCTCCATCATTCTCAATTAAAACAGAAGCCGGATGGTTCGCTTTTATCTGCTCTTATGAATATGCAGGAAGCTCTTATCCCTTCGCCGAGCACCAGGTGAAGTGAGCACCGCATGGGCTCCACGCACCGCATAGAAATGCTGCTCTTGTTAGGGGCTCAAACAGGAAATACCTTTGCCCACCTGAGCATGTTTTCTCTGCTCTGAGAATCGCTGCTTTATTTCTGGCAAATAAAAAGAGATATTACCTGTATTCATGTCTGTTTTTTTTTGTATGACTGTTGAGCTTTTATTGGGACTTTAATTATTCTGTGTCATTTTATAGTGCATTCAGAATTGAGAATAAATCGTTTCATTACTATTGTGTGTGTGTGATTTGGCAGTTTTTTCCCCCCACAATTGTTTTAATTATTAAATTGAGATTTTATAATCTCAATTGTGAAATCTCCCTTTCTGTCCCCAGAAACATAAGTTTTGAGAACACAGTACCTCTTGGATACAATTCTAAAAAAAAAAAAAAAATCTTTTGTTGTTGCTACTTTGATTATTTCCATTTAATTACTTGAATTGTGTGCTAATTTGTTTTTGTTCTTTAGTGTGAGTTGACTGCAGTTCTGCCCAATTAAATCACATTTCAGCAGGAATGTTTGTATTTAGTAGATATTTTTGCACTTTTGATGGATTGTAAGATAAAAAAAATGTTTTGTTGTCATTTAAGTAAAAATTATTTTACTTATTAACTTAAAACTTTAATTACATACTTTATCTTTCACAAAGTGAGACAAATGGACAGACATTTGTTTCAAACTTATACAAAAAATCTGCTATTTTTTTCTTTTTTCTCTCTCTGTTGAAGATCAAGCTGCATCTCCACTCCACACAAAGACGTCCTCATTCCTTTGGATCTTCAGTTCCACATAAAGACAGGGTGGATATTTTATGGGTGATGGAAGAAAGCATCAGTAGCATCAGATCATTAGTTTAGTCCTTGTTTGAGGCTCATCCAGCGATGTGATAAAAAAAAAGAAAAAGAAAAAAGAAAATGAAAGGAACAGATTTCTCTTTCAACAGTTGAGAACAAGAGCGGAGAAGTTTCAGTCGTGGGGAGCAGCGCCATCTGTTGGATGTGTCGAGACTCAAAGAAAGAGAGACTAGCAGAAAAATAATCCCTTTGCTGATCATTAAAATCCTCTCATTATACTAAAGGGGGGGGGAGAGATACAGGCAGACATGAAAAAATGAGCAGGATGAGAAAATAAGAATGTAGAAGAGATAACAAGGGAAAGAAGGTGGAGGAAATAAAAGAGCAGCACATGAAGCAAGATGGTATGAAGTGAGAAGAAAAGGAAAGGAAGAAAAATATGAAAACGAAGAAACAAACCGAGATATAAATGGAGAAAATAAGAAAAAAGAAAGTTGGTAATGATAGAAAAAGGGAAAAGTAAAGAAGAAAGGAAATAAATATGGAGGAAAGTGGAGAGGAGAGTTTATAAAAGGAAGATGAGCATAGGAAGAAAGTTTGAAGACAAAAATAAGGAATTACAGAAATAGGAAAAAACACATAAAATTAAGGAGAAGTAAGAAAGAAAAACCATAAACAGATAAAGAAAGATGATGAATTATATATAAAGGAATGTAAATGTCCACATTAAAGCAGGTGAATATGCTGCTGTGTGACTATTGCTCTACTCAAGACCTTCACTAAGTTTGACACCTGACTGAAATCCAACACCCTCCTGTTGGCCTCCCTCATTACCCTGCAGAGCAAACCGAGGACTGTTCAACGTCAGAGAGAAACCAAGAACGGGCAGAGGGTGTGTGTGTGTGTGGGTGCGTGCGTGTGTGTGGGGGGGAGGAACAGAGGCACAGAGCCTGCAGGCTCAGCGTCACTCACATCAGCAAATGTGTCCCTGAATTTGACATATGTCTGATATGTATGTCTCCCACACACTAACACGGACATCCAAAAATACGCACACACACTTCAATCCCTCTCCATCGCCAAGGGCCCACTGTTGGCTATTCCCTCATTTCACACACTTTAGAGCTGTAGCCTAAGGCAGCCAACAAGGCAGCCTCCTGTGTCAGAACACACACACACACACGCCGTCATCCAGTACAAAACACTGGATCCCCTTTGCAACAATGTGCAGAATTTAATGAGAAATGAGCGAGTGTGTGCATGCGTGTGTGTGTGTTTGACTGGGGCCGACAGACTTCTTCTGTTTTAAAGAAATCAGCTGAGACCCGTCAAGTCTGGTGGAGGAACATATGTGTCAAAATCTACTGTTCCAAAATTAGATTCAAAGCAAACTGTTGCCAATATTTGGAAATATCAAAAGACTTTAAACTTCAAACATCTTTACTGAAAACGTTTCAGTTTCAGTTATTTCATGTTAGCTCATTGAAAATATGAAATTATACGCTCTTATTAACATCACAACAGAAAAACAATCTCAACAATGTTCTGTGTTGGTCTTTCAAAAAAATTATTTAGTTTAATATAAAATATATTCAGTATTGTGAAGAGCAGATGCAGTTACATATTTATGTACAATAATTTATACAATTGTTTACTGTGTTTTACACAAGTCACAGAGTTCCTGTCTGTTACTTACTATATATATATATATATATATATATATATATATATATATATATATATATATATATATATATATATATATATATATATATATATATATATATATATATATATATATATATATATATATATATATATATATATATATATATATATATATATATATATATATATAAAAAATTCCCTTCTCACCCACCGCGGGTGGTTCTTATCCTCTGAGCTCGGGTCCTCTACCAGAGGCCTGGGAGCTTGAGGGTTCTGCGCAGTATCTTGGCTGTGCCAAGGACTGCACATTTCTGGACTGAGATGTCTGATGTTGTTCCTGGGATCTGTTGTAGCCATTGGTCCAGTTTGGGGGTGACTGCCCCGAGGGCCCCGATGACCACAGGCACCACTGTGGTCTTCACCTTCCAGGCCCTCTCCAGTTCCTCCCTGAGGCCCTGGTATTTCTCTAGTTTCTCGTGCTCCTTTTTCCTGATGTTGCAGTCGCTTGGTATTGCTACATCTATCACAACGGCTTTCCTCTGTTGTTTATCCACTACGACAATGTCTGGTTGGTTCGCCATTACCATTTTGTCTGTCTGGATCTGGAAGTCCCACAGGATCTTAGCTCTGGCGTTCTCCGCCACCTTTGGGGGTGTTTCCCACTTTGGTCCCGGGGTTTCCAGTCCATATTCTGCACAGATGTTTCTGTACACTATGCCTGCAACTTGGTTATGTCGTTCCATGTACGCTTTCCCTGCCAGTATCTTGCACCCTGCTGTTATGTGCTGGACTGTCTCAGGGGCCTCCTTGCACAACCTACACCTTGGGTCTTGTCTGGTGTGGTATATCTGGGCCTCTATTGCTCTGGTGTTTAGGGCCTGTTCCTGGGCGGCCAGGATGAGGGCCTCTGTGCTGTCCTTGAGTCCAGCTTTTTCCAGCCATTGGTAGGATTTACTGATATCAGCCACTTGGGTTATTTGCTGGTGGTACATCCCATGTAGGGGCTTGTCCTGCCATGATGGTATCTCTGGCACCTCAACCTCCGTTCCCTGTTGTCTGAGATATTCACTGAGCACATTGTCTGTTGAGGCTTTGTCCCTGATGTATTTATGGATCTTAGTTGTTTCGTCCTGGACTGTGGTTCTCACACTCACTAGTCCTCTGCCTCCTTCCTTGCGGCTCGTGTACAGTCTCAGGGTGCTGGATTTGGGATGGAATCCTCCATGCATTGTTAGTAGTTTTCTAGTCTTAATATCAGTGGCTTTTATCTCCTCCTTTGGCCAGCTAATTATTCCAGCAGGGTATCTGATTACTGGCAGGGCATAGCTGTTTATTGCGCGGATTTTGTTCTTGCCATTGAGCTGGCTTCTCAGGACTTGCCTTATTCGTTGGAGGTATTTAGCTGTGGCTCCTTTCCTTGTGACCTCATCGAGGTTGCCATTTGCTTGTGGTATACCTAGGTACTTGTAACTGTCCTCTATGTCTGCTATTGTTCCTTCTGGGAGTGAGACCCCTTCTGTGCGGATGACCTTCCCCCTCTTTGTGATCAGCCGACCACACTTCTCTAGTCCGAATGACATCCCAATGTCCGTGCTGTAGATCCTGGTGGTGTGGATCAGTGAGTCGATGTCTCGCTCACTCTTGGCATACAGCTTGATGTCATCCATATAGAGAAGGTGGCTGATGTTGGCCCCATTTTTGAGTCGGTATCCGTAGCCAGTCTTGTTGATAATTTGGCTGAGGGGGTTCAGGCCTATGCAGAACAGTAGCGGGGACAGAGCATCTCCTTGGTATATGCCAGATTTGATGGACACTTGTGCAAGTGGTTTGCAGTTGGCTTCAAGGGTGGTTTTCCACAGCTTCATCGAGTTTGCAATGAAGGCTCTCAGAGTCCTGTTGATGTTATACATCTCTAAGCATTCAATGATCCAAGTATGCGGCATCCAAGCTGGCTGGATAGCTCAATAGATAAGGCATCGGTATATCACCCGAGAGGGCAGGGTTCGAATCCAGCCTGGGTCCTTAGGCAAGACCCTTCAAGCTACTGCCTACCTCATACCATGAGAGACACAAAAATGCATAACATGCCGGCTCAGACGTCGCCCGGCCAAACAAGGTCTGCGTCAGGTGTTGGGGAACCAGAGCACCTTGATGACAAATGGGCTACTGGAACAAGACGGAAATGGGCGAGAGATATATATATATATATATATACACATATTACAATTTTCCATCTTCACACAATTGTTTGCAGCTGAAAGAGAGAAAGAAAAATATAGAAATCCAACTTAATAAATTAGGCTCCTACTACTCAGATGCCCACTGACAATAAACTCCAAAATATTCAAAAACAATAACGTAATGACCAACTTTACATGTAACATCTGGTGCACTGTTTTGGATCTGATCCTGTATGTTTGGCCAATGCAAATGAAAAGGAGAAATAAATACAAAATATAATTGACCTGGATTAAATACCAAGTTTTGCCACACAGAGAAGTGAAGTTTTGTAAATGTGCTTCTATTTATAATTGCTACAATTATATTTAAACAAGAAAGGGGCAAATCTTTACATTTCTCATACTTTTTCTTTCTTGTTGTTCTTGTGTTTGGAGACCAAAGAAGTAATAAACAGAAGATCTAAAGCTCCATTCAGACTAACTGTGCCATTAGACTGTGCCAGAGTCAGACTTTCAGCTAAGTGTGAAAAACTTTGGGCGATGCCAGGGCAACGGCTGTAATTAGCTCTACCTTGGCTTGTCTCCGTACTCAATATAATATGATAAGGGAAAGAAATGTGTCATAAACCTTGACGGTTTTGGCTGTGCCTGCCTTTTAAAAGCTGACTATTTACTTCCTCTTTGAACAAACACGACGCCTTCCTATTTCATGGTAAATAAAAATCTGATTTTGCCACTCTGCTACTGTTCCTCCCACTCATTACCAGCCTCCAAGTTCACCCCAATTAAACAGGAGCTCTGCGTGCCCTTTATGAAACATCACTTCCCTCATGACAAATTAAACATTACCATTAAAGCTAAAGATTGAATTGAAAGACCCTTTCTCTCGACTGCCGTTCAACCAGCCCACTCCACCCTCTCTCTTCTTAACTGTTCTTCCAGCGAGCAATAACCCTAGCTCTAATTAGCAGGAAGCCTGAATCTCCAGACTGATTTGGTTCAGGCTAATTTGTCTGTATTATTACCTGGGTGACATTCAGATCTGCTGCCTTTACATATTTGTAGGGTCTCTTCTCTTAAAACCTATTTTTAACTGCAGCAGGGTAGATTTATCCTGCGTTGTTTTGTCAATCTGCTCCTTATGAACGAGTGCAGCTGTTAGTCAATGTCCACATTCTTAACATGTTGTGGGAAGGAAACAATTTAAGACAAATAGAAAGAAACTTAATCGTAGCAATCAATCGATTTTCATCATTGCCTCGTTACTGAGGCTGCTACCCCCGGCAACGCAACCCCATAAGTATAAGAAGATGGATGGATGGATGGATGGATGGATGGATGGATGGATGGATGGATGGATGGATGGATGGATTGATGGATGGATGGATGGATGGATGAAAATTAATATACTGATTAAAAAGTTACGTGTAAAGTATAAACTCAGACGACAACCCAGGAAAGGATTAAAGGGGAAGTACTATGGATCTTATAGCACAATTAAGTAACTATGTTACCTTCAGTTGTTATAAAAATGCTGTATATATCAAACATCACTTAAAAGACATTTTACATTGTAATTCAAAGCCTTGAAATTGGGCTTCTGTGTCTTTAAAAACTCCTGATCTTTCTGAAACTCAGGAAGTCATCACAACATTGCTCCCCTATTAGCCCTTTAATAACGTTTTTACCAGTGTTGCTCTGAGAAGTAGATCCTATAATAAGCTCAGCTGATGGGCAATTCCACCAGGTGTTTGCTAATTGCTGCTGGCTAGTCTGAAGGAGCAGAGTGGAGGAGTAGGGAAGGTCTGCTCTGGGAGATCAAAGCTTGAAAGCTGGGAAACTGCAGCTCTGAGGAGGAGCTGGGTCTGAAGGTGGGGCTAGGTCCACCTAGGCGTTTTGCACCACTGAATGGTTGCCATGGAGATCAAAGGATTTTGCAAATATGCATGAAAGAGTCAAAGCAACACTCCAGGTATTTTTATGATGAGTAACATTATAACATGATGTAAAGCTCAAAAAAGTACATTTTAGGTTATACTGCACCTCTAACAGTTTTAGCATGATGTTTTAGCAAATTTGCTAAAAAGTTTTGCAATGGCAAAAATGTTATCGCCTGGCAACCAGTTTTTCACAGGATTAACTATTCTGCTAGGAAATCTAGTAAAAGCAAATATATAAAATTAAAGCTAAGCTCATATTTCTAAGTTGTAACAGTAGAAAGTGATATGTGAACTTGACACTCATCCAATTCGTGCTGCCTTTTTGGCACACTGCAAAGAGAATTTATCCTTGAAACTAATTTTTTATGACTTGGGACTGATAAAATTAATTTTATTATATTTCATTCATTGAAACTGACATGATCAGCTAGTAGACTAGCAACCTCCAGGCCAATTCTCACCCAATGACTGCTGGAGATAGGCACCAGTCTCCCATAACTCTGTAAGGAGATGGATGGATGGATGGATGGATGGATGGATGGATGGATGGATGGATGGATGGATGGATGGATGGATGGATGGATGGATGGATGGATGGATGGATGGATGGACACAAACTAAAATCTTTTACTCAACAAAAGTAGAGGTACGTGCTTTCTTGTGAAAATTTGGGCAGATCTATTATGTCTAATTCTATGCTTTGTGCTCTGAACGACATCGTGCTTTATTATTTATTTTACAATACATTTAGCATTTCTCATTGCACTTTCTGAATCATTTGAAGGTTTGTGACAGTTTATTTTTACATGCTTGACCAAGATAGTCACCACCAGGTGTTGTTTTTGTTGTTTTTGAAACAATTTCAGTTTCTTTATTATTTATTTCACATTGGCTGTTCTACTCCTAATTGCACTGACTAAACAAATTAAAGTTGTTTTTACATGTTTGACCAAAGTTGTGAAGCTATTGGTGTATTTCAGTGTGCTGTACTGGTGCAGAGTTATCAAATAAATGTATAATTCAGACCATTTATGACTGTGTTTAATAAAAGAAATGTTTTAAATCAATTCAGCACAGTTTTTCTGGATCGGATCATATTGACCGACATTAAACCTCATATATGTACAGTGATATCAGAATTGAGAAAAGCGGATCAGTGCATCCCTAAAAAAAGATAATGTGCTTTAGAACCTGCAAGGTGAGGAAAAAAGTCCAGAAAGGTACCATTTCATGCTTGCTGAGCTTATATCCACAGAAATTAAAAAGTCTGCCATGAATATAGAGATGATTACCACAAGCAATAACATATGATATAAAGTTCCAGCAACATGACTGAAGAATTAGAGCAAGACATAATAGGCACAACTAATCATTTGTTTTTATTGGGCCATTCACTCAAAAAATTGTCTTCTCTCCTGCAACATAAAAGCTCAGGCCCCTGACCCCTTAAACCTATGGCCTCATCCCCCCCTCCTCTCAATATACCTCCATATCAAATGCATATTTCATATTTCTCTATTGACCAGGGGGGGAGGAAACAGCAACACACTCAATCTAAAAATGTTATTGCTTATACTAAATCATAAAACTATTGTGTTGATAAACTGGCTGGACTTTGAGATTGAAATAGACTAGAGATGATTCCCTCAGTGTTAAAGCAGGTAACACAAGGGGGTGTTTAGCTACACGCATACACAAGTTAATAAGCTTGTCAGATGCAGCTGCAGAGGTGCAGAGGGGCCTAATGGAGGGTTTACAACCATGTTTACTAGTTTTAAACATGTCATAAACAACGCTAATAGGGTCAGCTTTGCATGTAGGAGGTCACTGCAAACATCAGACAAAGAGGAGAATCTCTGCTCGGTGTCATCATATCTCTGGAGAGGACGCACTCATCATCCACAGTTTAAGCTACGAACGTATCGTATTTCCTTTATAGCATAAACTGCGAAGTGGAACATATTGACTGGGTGTCACCTGGTAAATGTCAAATACTGACATTTACAAGGACAATTATGAGTATGGACGCACCACTGTCGCACTGCAGCTTAGATCCAGGGTCAGGCTTCAGACAGCTGCTGGATTCACGGCTACAGTGTGAACTCAAACCAGGAAGAAAACGGAGCTGGAGAAATGAAGTGTTAACTTTCAAAGATTGGAGTCAAATTGGAATTATTCTGGAGTTACAATTATGCCATAGGTCTTGTGATCATGGATGGGATTTTTTCATTTGTTTGTTTGCGTGTATGGCCAACATGTACGTACATTGGTGTGCCTGACTCATTAGGACACATGGGGCTGACATCTCTGTCTCATCTCCAATCAGGGAAGACATCATGACAGCATCTACACACATAAGACAGGGACAGCGCCTCAGAAAGATGAAAAAAAAAAAAAATGGTACGCTAAGGAAAAAAACTGATTGTGAGAGTGTCTTTTTTTTCTTTTTCATCTGCAGATAACAGAATTGTGGTGTGACAAACTCAAAACTCCTCGCTTTCTGCCCAGGGCCATGTTAATTGCAATAATTTGCTCTGACAATCTCACAACATGAAAAAAGAAAGGCGGTGGGAGTGCGACTCGGTTGGAGCGTGTGTATGTGGCGAGGCTTTTGTTGCCCAACAGTTTTTGTCATTTTTCACCGATGATTGAATTAGCAACAAGAGTTCTCTCTAGCTATAATCAATCATTACCCTCACTCCCATGCCACCCAATATCACCAAAACCATATTTCCCCCACTTGAAGACAAAATGCTTCTTGATTGTGTTGCACACTTGTCTATAAATATATCACAGGGGCTGGTTGTGCTGGGCAATATTGAGTTTGAGGTCTTTTTTTCCCCCCTTTTCACAACATTCCCAACATTATTGTGTGTTTGTGTGTGTGTGTCACAAAGGATTTTTACTTTATTGATTTGAAAGAATAAATGCTCACTAGCAACGTTCCGGGGACAGATTGGAGACATGAATGCTCTGATGCAAGAAGATTTTTTTGCACATTGTTCAAAGAACATTCAAGTCCGTTTCATTCATGCGGTTTGTCTTTGCTTTTAAATAGCCTCAATGGAGAGCTTGAAAGGCCCCTGGAAAAAAGAGAGGTAATCGTTCCCCTCTAGCATAATGTCTATACATAACATTGTCCATTTATACTAAAAGGTTCCTTCAATTACGAATCCACCTTGGAAAACAAGACCCCTTGTCTATAAAAAGCTCCTAGATTAGGATGGAATTGTGTGATACTGTCATACAGAGATCAGGACTTTAATCCATCCATCCATTCATTTTCTTCCACTTATCCAGGGTCGGGTCATGGAGGCACCAGAGAGACCCATGATATAAAGTACAAGACTTCCCTCTCCCCATCCACTTGTTCCAGCTCCTCCAAGGGAATCTGAAGGTCCCTCCAACGAGTTGTGGGTCTTCCTCTGGGTCTAAGGCGTCCATCCTAACCAGATACCCAAACCACCTCAACTGGCTCCTCTCAATGCGGAAAAGCAACATATGTACTCTGAGTTCCTCCCAGATTACTGAGCTTCTCACCTTATTTCTAATGGAGAGCCCAGACACCCTGTGGAGGAAACTAATTTCAGTGACTTCGTTCTTTCAGTCATGGCCCAAAGCTTGTGGCCATAGATGGGGGTAAGGTCGTAGAACGGCCGGTAAATTGAGAGCTTTGCCTTTTGGCTCAGCTCTCTCTTCACCATAACAGACCGGTTGCATTGCAACAGTATGCCTATTGATCTCCCTCTCCATTTTGCCCAAATTTATGAACAAGCACCCAAGATCATCCATCCATTAGGTTTCCCTTGTTTCAGGACTGGGTCAGCAGAGGAGCCCTTCCCTCTACTCAGCTTCTCAAACAGGATTCCCAAGGTGACCCAGAACTGTAATATTTTTTGTTGCATAGTAAGCAGCTTGTTTACACGTCTCTCCCCTGATCAGAGTCTCTCACTTTTGGAAACCGAGTCTTAGAGTGAAACCTTTCTGAAGCAACTCTCGCAGGTGTGAAAGCGTACATGTGTAAAACGGACGACTGCATGGTGTGTTCTACGCATGTTCAGGCAGATAACAAAAACAATGGCTGAGAGCATTGTGTTGCACCTGCTTAATTCAACACAACATCCGATAAGAAATATATATTATAACAACTACAGAGAATTCAAGGTGTCTTGGTGGTGCCGTCTAAACGTGAAACTTTTCCCCGATGGACTTTTGAAAATACTGTCCGTTTCCAGACAGCAGTCTCGTCTAAACGTAGCCCTAGTGGAACATGGCCACAACTTCTTACTCATGGAGTAATTCTGTTGGTATAAATTTGAAACAAAAGCTTACGGATAATGTAAAATAAGTGTCTGTAAATGTTTTGGGTCTCCTTCCACAAGCTTCTCACAATAGTTTGCTGGAATTCTGGCTAACTCCTCCTGACAGGACACATATTTCTATGGAACTGAGATCAGGGCTTCATGACGGCCTCTCCGAAACATTAACTATCAGACTTATAGAGACATCAGGAAATTATTCGTCCATTTGGTCTATTGATTTATCTAAAAGGATTTTTTAAAATATATTTCCTTTTTTTTTTTTTTAAATAGTCAGAAAAATGTCCATCATAGCCAGCTGAATGCTCTACCCGTGCTGAGACTGTTAATAATGATGTGTCAGAGCCTGTGTCGAGTTGATTGCTGTGCTCAGGGTCATTGCAGGTGGTGATAGCCAGACAGGGGGCATTGCTCGCTGCGGTGCTGCGCTGCTTTGGTGATTTGTAAGCCGATTTGTTCCTTTATTTCCCCTGGCTGTACACACGCAGGCCCAGGGACCTTACACTTCCAGAAACACACTCGCTCACACAGAACAAGCAGAAGCACAAAAAGGGCCCTCCCACAGGACAATCTGTTCTGAATCGCATTACAGCCATTTCCCATTCTGTAGGTGGGGACCTGCCCCAGCAGAAATCAAATATTTATCATGTTGTATTAACCCCCACCACTGGCCCTGCACACACAGACCCAAACACACACACTATCAGTCCCCACACTGCCACTACACACACCGAATTCATTATCCTATTAGGCCATAGCTCAGGCTCTCTGGCTGGTGGGAGTGCAAACAGATGCACATAGTTTAGAATCTGTGTGCCCACGAATACACACACATCCCTACACACCCCCACACACACACGCACACACGGAGAGAGTCTTTCTATCTTCACAAGGACTTTGCATTGACTTCCATTCATTTTACATTCATTCCTATGGCCTGACCCTAACCCTAGCTTAACCTAAACTTAATTCACATGTTAGCTCTAGAGCTGACCCCTAACCCAGAACAGCACTAATTCTTCTCAGGTTCAAGCTTTGGGAAACAAAAGGAGCAGTGGGTCCTCACAACAAGGCATTTGTTGGAAAAATGGGAAAAATGAGAAATGCTAAAGCACACACACACACACACACACACACACCCACGCACACTTATCGAATAAAAAAAATTTAGATTGCCAGTAGCCCACTGCTATTGGGTCAGTTAGTTTTAATGTGGTGTATGTTATAAATAATATAAATCACATCTAGTTCTTCCATTGATTGCACATTACAGTCTGTCTGCTGTAGCTCCGATCATTTTTCTTCCTGTCTGTCTGTAGCGTTGGGAGAAAAGCACAAAGTTTTCTGGCAGTCTGCCTGCTCAACGGCAAAACCAAGACAACATGCACACCTTGGTTCTGCTTCACCAGCTGACTTGGGGAATTTGGATTCTGATTTCAAATTGAAAGTGGTCAGAAAATGTTATCGGATCAAATTTCCAAACGTAAATTAAAAATAGTTTGGATTGGAGTGGTAAGCTGTTGTTTTGCTGGGAGGGGATTTTATGATCACCAGACAATTTTAAACCTTTTTCGATGATAAGCTATGACTGTATTAGAGGGGTTGTGGACAGAAAGAAGGAAATATGATCTTGGGTGCTTGTTCAAATTTTGAGATACAAGTTTAAGGCATCAAATAAACTGCGTCTTGAAAGACAAGGGGGATACCAATTAAGGGGTTTCCTCAAACTTAAGGATACCTAGTTTATGCACAACAAGAAAGAGCTTTTGTATTTCAATTCATGGTGTGAAATTAACATGAACAAGTTAAATGAGGAGTTAAAACAAAATCAAAATTCAATACAATTCATAAAGGAATTATAAGGAGGTAATTTCCACAAAATATAGAAACATAGGTGAGAGTTAGCACAAATGTCTGCAGATTTGGGAGCAAAACAATCATCGGACACACTCCAAGTGTGTTTTGTGAAACATGCGTGTGGTGGCCGGTCCCAGTGTCTGAACAGTCAGGTTCAGACACTGGGTTTATATATTTGGTTGCAGGAAGGATTCCTGATTCATTCATCATTTTGGTGGGTTGCCTGAAATATTTGCAAAATGAAAGAAAAGTATAAAACGTGTGTACAGTGTCACACAATTACTGACACAATAACAGATAAAAACTGAAATACTTAGACAAATATAGTCTATGTTCCAGTGTAGTGTAGCTGAAATTTCAATTGCATCCAATCAGAAATATCTATAATAATTGCATGCAGTGATGTGGCAACGCATGTTTACCAACAGTTTCCTTCCGATTTTTCTATCGAACCAAGTTGTTTGGTTCGATATGCAGCCTTTAGTAGCTCAGGAAAACTTTCTCTCCATTTATTTCACTTCTAAGGTTACAGCATGTTTGTGGAGATGTTGTGGTTTGAATCCATGTTAAAAGTCTACTGGATTTCTGGAAGGGAGACTTTTATCTTCCTCCGAGGGTTCCTGTCTAGACTGGAAGGAGAAAAGCTAAAAAGAAAACAGTTCCACGCACACACTAGTTGTGCACTGGCAAATATATCTGTCCTCTGATCCTGTCCTTCCGTCTCTTCAGCTCTCTTCCTAAGCGGTGGATACATAACCCCACCGTACTCTGCTGTAATCAATAAAATGGTTTTTATGGTGATCAAGCTGCATCTTTTTTTTTTTTGTCCCACAAGACAGGTCAAGACAAATACACACAGTCAGACAGTGAAGTGGCTTTCTTACCCAACATGGAGCGATTTAAAGTTGACTATGAATATAGTCAACAGGGTCACTATGTAGGTGAAGGTTTGTCCAAGGGTGTGGACTGTTTGTGCGTTTGTGTTTTCGAGTGTTGGATCACCTCCACATGCCCAAACAAACACCAAATGACTGAATCGGTTCAGAACTCTGACATCAATGGTATAATCCAGTTTCTGTCAGAACAGAAGAAGGTTAGAGTCAGAGCTTCGGGGCACCGTGACGTTCGATACCAAACGATTTCCTTCCCAACCCAATATCGAGTAAAATTCAAACTGGTATCGGCGATAGCAATCCAGTACCGATACTTTGTGCAAAAACACATAATGTGCTGGTAAATCTAAAAAAGTGGTGTAATTCAAATCTTTGGTCCATAAAAAACCCCCACAAGAATCATTCAAGTACATTGAGACAGCAGCCTCATTTACTATAGCCAGGCTATGTCAACAACAGCAGACAGTCATACAAAATATGTGAAAATGGTGTTGCAAGCAAAAAAAGAGAAAACTAAAGTAATAACCCTACTGAAATAAATGTTTGTTTAATTATGAAGAAATACTATAAAATGAAGGCTGAAATAGCTCCATGGGTGACTTCTGTTACAATCTGCCTGAGTGAGTGTGTGACTGAGCAGCAGAACGCTGCACTTGGGCATTACACACTAACCAGGCGGAAGAAAAAGTAGTTCCCATCAACCCATCTCTTTCAGGGAAGATCTCAATAATTTTGTTACTTTCTAACATGCTCTTGTTGGGACACATTATGCCAAAGTTTCAAATTTTCAAGTTTCAAATATTTAAAATTTTAATACTTGGATTTGAGAATTGATTTTAAAGCATAAAGGTCTGGTATCGGAGGCATTGATGTTCCAGTATCAATCCAGAGGTTACTCTCTGGGCACCTGACTCGTCTCCATGGTCCTCCTGATGATCCTCAGGGGGAGAATCACCAAACCACCCTGCACAGCCCCCGCTCCGCTCCGGCCCTGTCAGTCATGGTGGCTTTGGCTCTGCTGTGATTTCTTTACGAAGTCAGGAAGCTTCTCCTCTTCGTCCTCAACTCTCCACATGGGAGGGTAAAACGGCAATTAGAAGCAGTGAAAAACAACAACAGGGTCTCCCGGCAACATCCATCTCCGTCCTGCTGCTACAAAAGCCCACTGGCCCCCACAGCAACCCCGATCCCCCATCCTGTTGGCTGTGAGGAGTTAAGGACAGATTTATCACTGTAAATATTTTGACTCCTTGACTTTGGAGATAACTCCCGCTTTTATGGGATCATATTTCCACCCGTTCTTTTCCTGCATTAGGTGCATACTGCACTTAAAAACTCCACCATTTCATTATTTGCACCAGCCCAATAAATATGACTTTATGGCGTCCATAAATCAAGCAAACAAAAACACACTCCGCACTGTTAATCTCACATATTCCACCGTAAAGCAGCACCAATAAAGCAAGTGTTTTACACCAAATGTGCATCACTGAATACCTTAAGTAAATGTAATAAACGTGGCAAGCATGCTGAATAAATCTCCCTTGCCACATGTTGTTAATTTGATGCATTAGGCAATAATTTGGTATAAATAATTGTTTATTAGCGGACCGTCTAACACCGAGGCCTAATGATCCGCACTTAGCAAGTTTGGAGGAAGGCTCCAATCAGCAAGCAACTTTCCAGCTGCTCGGTTGGTAATTAAAAACGGTAAAAGAATGGCACCATTTTCAGCAGTGGAAACATTAAAAGGAGGAACCACTTGAAAAGGTTCTTTTCTGATCAAATTTGATGTTTTTTAGGCGTCAAGCATCGGAAACGCAGAAGCCATCAGACAGGTGACCTCACAGGGAAAGCTGTCTTCGGTTAGTTTTTTTCAAATTCTTTTATCAGATTTTATCAAATAAGTTCACAGTGCGCACGCCTTTGCTTTTGTTTAATGAAATGGAAAACGAATGGGATCTGCCAACCATGATGTTTGCAAATGTAAGCTAGCAGAATCTACAGTCCTTTCTCCTCTATCTGTTCACTTATTTATTAATTCACTTCATTTTATTCACTCGCTCTCTTGATCAATAAGTAATTAATTTCCCTGGCTGAGGGAAAACAGGACCTATATTGTCTCTAACATCCACTTTGCTACAGACTTTCATTTTCTTCTCTTATTTTTTTGTTTGAAAACTTCACATCTAACTTAGAGCAAAAGAGTAAAAGGCATAAACAGAGGAACGGCACCCCGATTTATCCAAAAATGGAGAGTTTGTTCCTTTGGGCTTTATTTGGTCTTTTATTCTTAATTCATTGTTTTCCTTTTACTCTCCTCAAACTTTGAATCTCAAAGTAATCATTTGGGATTTGATTTGACTTTCGTCTCAGGTTTAAAACGATGCCTGCATGTTATTCACTTGGGGGACAATAGTTACAACTTTTACTTCTATTGTTCAGTCAAGTTGTCTTGGTTTAACAGACTAACTGCAAATGGACAAAATAAAACTGAAGAGATGAAATATTGAGGTATGTATTCATCATTTGCGGAGACTTTCTCCAAAGACGTGTCTTCCAGAGTCTCTCTTGCATGGAGGGTCAGTCCTCAACACTGCACTGACAGAACACCTTTAAATCAGAATTAGTTTGCGCACAAGAACAAGGAATTTGACTTTGCTTCCACACTGCTGTCAATAAAAGCATTTTAAATATGTAAGAAGTGAATTTAAAATCTATAGAATTTTGGAAAAAGGGTTTCAGTGGTAAAAGCAAATGAGGCGACTCACCAGTGCTTGGCAACAACTGAAGGTGTCATGCAGGACATGTTACAGTGGAATATTGTTTCTGTTGCCCGGAAACTGAGCTGTTATCATGACGGCCATGAGACTGTCACACCAGTCTTCAGTCAGAGTCCTCTTCAGGTTCGATACAAGACTGACTGCTACTGGAGAGCCTTCCCGCCCGCAGCATCACCATCCCATTTATTAAAGATACTAAGAGGATAAGGACTGGACTTCCTTCAGCAACTCAACAGGTTTCACTGCCACAGGAGCTGCTGGTCCTTTTCTACAGTACTACTATTCAGAACAGACTGAATACTGGTACTGTTTGATGAGCCAAACAGGACTCGTCCAGTCCTGTTTGGCTCATCAGGACCAGACTGCAGTGAATTCGTCTTGTAGTATATATATAATTGTTTCTGTAATTTTACAAATGAAATGTGGGGGGGGGGTCCACAATTGTTTACGTGCTGAAAATAATTGAAAAGGACATAAAATTCACTGTTATGCATTGACCTACAAATTATGACAGTGGTGGTGGAGTAAAATGTTTTACTTTGAGTAATATGATGATATTATTCTGTTTTTATGCTTAAAAAATACATTTGTGATCCCTGGGCCTTGAACATGATTTCTATGGTCCAGAAAGCAGTGAGCCTTCACTCTCCCTTTATATTAAAGAAACAATCTGGACGATGTACCTGCCCATCAGAATGTTTGAGTTTGGGCTCAGAATGGGGCAAAATGGGATTACAGTGGAATTAATCTAGCATAAATATGGGAGGAAGCTGTAATACTGATGCAAAATCTGCACAAAAATGTCTCCAGCTGGTATGAAAAAATTTAATCTGATCTCCTTCAAAAAACCAAAGAGATGTAAATCACCAGAACTTGTTGAGATTGTCAAGAGACCCAAGATTCTGATTGATTCCCAGAAAAAAACAAGCAAATAGTTGTGTGTTTTTTTTTTTGTTTGTTTTTTACAAAACCATAAAGATTGCTGTTAGATTTCCTGCTTGGTGCTATAAATGTCTTAATTTTAACATCAGAATGGTTCACTCAGAAACAGAGCAAACCCTACCGCGGACCTGGTTGGGTTTGACTGACGGTTTGCTTTCATATTTGTTGGAACTTTGTGGCACATACAGAAGAGATCAATTAGGCAGTGAAGAGACAATAAAGTTCTGTGTTGGTTTTGTTGCGATAAAAGCCCCGTGACTCTATCTTCCTCATCGGTGTTGCGTGATCAGCACTTAAAGCGAGTTGCCGCGCAAAGACACATTTCTTCATTCACACACTAACCCCGCCATGCACAGACAAAGCCCTTTGGCAAAACACACATTGGAGCTTCTCCCGGCACCTAGCAACCCCACCTCGGGCCCCCTCCTCTTTCCATACCCCGGTGTCCTCCAATTCCTCCAGAATATCATGATCCATATATTTGATGTGGCCCAGATGGATCATGAAGATGCAGTGCTTCCCATTCTTCAGGTGAAAGCGTTATTATACCATGTTGTTGTTGTTAGCACTGGTGTGTTGGTGTAGCGGTCACACTATTTTTCTTTTCCTTTCTTTTTTTTTTCCAGGTGAACCATGGCCATGAGATTGGCCGGGGCAATAGAAAGAGAAATCACAGCGGAGAGGAAGGGAAATCGGATCAGCGAGCACAATAAAGCAGCAGCTCCAAGGAAAATGACCTGGGAAAGCAAAGCCACCCGGCAAACTCTCTGAATGTGTATGCGTGGGTGGGTGTGTGTGTGTGTGTGTGTGCGTGTGTGTGTATGCATTACCAAAATATATATTTAAGGGAAGAAGGACTGCGATACATATAACTACAGGCTGTCGTTTTGTTTGCTCACTCCCGTGGCGAAATAGGGGGCATTCATCGTCTCTTATTGCTTAAAAACGGGGGGAAATGGTGGCGTTAGGGCGGTGCTGCAATGCAATCTCAGTTGCCCTTGGGTGTGGTGTGGTCCTGGTCACTCTGGGAGTGTGCTGCGGGAGTCACATGGTTCAGATGGATCACATCAATTTGCTACAAAAACAATATACCCCCGCCTACTCCTCCCTCCTTCATATTGTCCTTCTTATTTCACTGCTAAGCCATCAGTCCATCATCACCGTATAGAAGAAGCCAATCCACACTTCCTTCCTCAGTCTGCTGTTCCTTTCTCAGATTGTTTCCTCACCGACTGTGCAGGCTTTCCTTAACTTCCTCATAAGGTCCTAGCCCGCACGTGTATGTCATTTTCTACATCTTGTTTCTTTCCTCTGGATTTTTCCTCACTTTTTAAACTTTGTCATCCTCGCAGTTGTTGGTCTTGAAGTTGGAAGGTAAATAATTAAAACGTATCAGTCACCACTGACCTCTACTAACATGACGCAATGTGCATTCCATTTAAATACTGAGCTTGTCTGGATCTCCCTAAACGCCACTGCTGTGAGTTTCTCAAGTCCGGAGCTGAAGACCACTACTGCCACCCTGTGGTTGTTGTTGGCGTAGCGTCAGAGTTGAATATTATGCTGTAAAACTGGTGCATGGGAAATACTAGAAAAAAACATGCTGTAAATATAAAGCAGTTTGATTAGGTATGCAATCGACTGTTTTATTTGATAAAAAAAAATATGAAATTTACCATGTGAGCATTCTGACAATTAAAATTATACCTGAGTGTAATTGGTATTATGAGGCATTTTGTGAAGACAAAAATAATGCATGCGGTTTAGAAATATGGTCATAAAAAATATTTGAAAAATATTTCACTCTTGACAAAAGAAGTTAAGTAACTTCCTTTACTTGACGCTTGATTTGTCACCACCACTCCTGACCCCACCAGGGACACGGGTGTTAGAAAATGGATGGATGGATGGATGAATATATATATGGATGGATTTTATATAATATTATATTATAATAATATTATGCATAATATTTATTTCTCTGTGTTTTTGTCATGCAACATGCCTTTTCCACTTTTTGGATCAGGAAGTGTCCAAAGTTTGTTTATCCAGCTGTATCTATTCAGTGCATCTGAAAACATTAAGGGGATTAACATTTATTACCCAGAATGCACCCAATTTATAATTGCATTATTGGCAATATGATCTATGAGCAAAAAAACAATCTGACTGGATGGATTCTGTATAGAAATAGAAAATTTCTGTTTCTATACAGAAACAGGGTTATTGTGAAACAGAGTTGTTTTTTTGTTTTGGTTTTTTTTTTTACATCTTTTATGTATTTTTCAAACATTGGAAAGCTGCATGTTTATGATAGCACAGAGTGGACACTCCGTGTTGTTTATTCTTGGATATAACTACTTAAACACATCAGTATGGATAAAGCAGGACTTGTGTAAGTTCACAAATCTCCTGATATCTTCACTGGTTTCTTTATATTTGTCGTCCATCATGTCACACAAGGAGGCAGTGCGTTTAAACATACATTTCAGGTTAGGTGGGTCTCCAGTTAACCCAAATGTTGTGTAATAATTTTTAAAGGCATGGCATATCTAAGCTTTTAAATTTGAAAGAAACAATAAACAAATCTCTAAAAATGATCTATCCATTATCTCTAACCTGACATCCTGCAGGGCCATGGGGGCCGACGCCTGTAGTCAGCGATTATTGGGCCACTGGCTCAGTAAACAAAATGACAAAGGAGGTTTAAAAAGACATCTAAATAATATTTTTTTTAATCAAATAAACTAATAAATGTGTTTGATTAAAATATACAAATCTTCAAACCTCATTGGTTAAAAAAAAGCCTTTTCTGTCCTACCATCACAAACATGAACATGAACTTTGCTTCGCTGGGATATTAACTGGATCAGTGTGCTTTAGGTGGATGAGTCTAGAGTTTGATATGAAACATGTAGAAGAGCCTCACATGGCATCTGTTAATGATAGCACTGTAAAACATATCTGTGTATTTGTGGTGCTGCGGCGTGGAACAGAGGTAAAGCACAACCCAGGCATAGAGGCCTCAGTCCTCGACGCAGACATCAGACGTTTGAGTCCCGACCTGATGACCTTTGCCACATGTCTTCCCCCTCTCTCATTACCCCCCTTCCTGTCTGATCACCACTAGAGCCATAAAACAGTTAGAAAAAAAATCTGTAAATTTAACTGTGATAAACAGTAAAACTATGACAGAAAAAATAAGTAGACTATCAAACTAAAACTGATCATTTTATGTGAAGTTGCTGCAAATAAATTAATTGATGAAAACAGTTATTTGTACATTTTTAATAAAAAAATAAATAAAAAACACTTAACCTTATTGTAAAGCACTGTTTCTGTAGCAGGGAGGGGGATTAAGGAATTATTTTCTAAAGTTTGTAATGGTCAAACACTATGAATTTTACTTTTTAAAAAGTCCCGGCACCTGTAAAAGCTTGAAAACATCACAATAAAATTCCAGCAACCTGCTTGATTCTCAGACATTCATCAATTTTCAATCCAGCATCATTTTGGGGTTTCGATGCAGAACTTCTGGTGTCAGTCGCCGTTCTCTGTTATGTGTTTAACGCCTTCTTTTGCTCACAAGAAACCTAAACTGAAAAAGCACATTTCTCTTTTTAAAACACACGGTGGCTCCTTCCTTCCTTCCTTTGTTCCTTCATCCCTTCTTCAATCTGCCCTCAGCCTCTCAGCTGGAATAAAAATAACAGACTGTGGAATAATAGCTTAAACTGAAGTATTACTTTAATACCTCGATAGAAATAACCTGGTTTGAACATTTTGAAAGAAGCAGCCTCCGTTGCCCGGGGCTACACTGTAATGTGTGATTGAAAGTCTATGGGCTGTCACTTCAGATTAGAGAACAGCCTCGCTGTGCCTGTGATGGAGAGGCAACAGGGGTAATAGGAGGTGGAAGGAATTACACTTCATAAAAATCACATGTGAGCGGTGATGGGGAAACAAGGAGCGATTTCTTCCTTTTTTTTTCACTCAGGCTTGTTTTTTATCAACTGGGTCTGTGTTAAATTCTGACTATTTTGTGTTTTGTTTTGAGCATATTAGAGCAAATTTCCATTGCTTCTTCTTAGGATTTAAAAGCCTCTTTATTAACGGATCAAGGACGGCACTTCATGGAAATTTACGTTAGAGTGCATTTAAAAATGTTAGCACTTTAAAACATGTTCAACCTTCATTAAAGACTCAAAGGTCCAGACGATGTGCCAAAAAGACTTCAGTGTAAACACTAATTTATATGTAATAAATTATAAGAATTATAAGAAACTTTATTGGAATTCAGCCCTATTTTAAGAATTTGAGTCACAAATTTGACTACTTTCAGTGTAAACTGAGGAACACACACAAGCATGGAGGGGACAAGAGGATACGCATCTAATTTACATGTAGTTTAGAATAGGATCATATGCAGGAAATTCTGACAGATAATAAATGTACAGCAATTCTATCTATCTGTTTGTTTGGACTGAATTGACACAGTGCACTAGAGTTAAGATCCCCTTTTTTTTATTTGTTTGATTTTGGTGGGAAGAGGTTTTAGAAGAAGGGGCGACTGTATCTCACAATTGAATATATGTACCAAAAATTAATAGATTTTATAGGGTGATACTTTTAGAGTTACTAATTGACAGAAACAGTTATAAAACACTGATATTTGTTTGACATCAAGGCTTCCATAGACCACAGTTTTATATAGGACTTAATCTGGTCTCCGCATCAAACACTCAAGCAGTCATATTTCAAATTCTTGAACTTTTACAAACACATTAATGGTATAAATAAGAAATCTAACTGCATTTAGTGTTGGATGTTTCAGTCCAGGGTTTGTTTCACTTATAGATGTTAAAGTAGAGTTAGTTTACCTTATGAAAAATGACAGCACATGATTTCAGTCACCACGGTGATGAACAGGAAGCCACCATTAGAATTGTGTTGAATTTTTTTTTTTTTTTTTTTTAGTTTATATAATGGAGAGATAAAATAAACGCATCTAGTTGGGGATTTTTTTCTTCAGTTTTTGAAAAACACTTTTGAAATTAGATATGTAACTTTGAAGACATGAAGAAACAGTTTTGTTGCAGCTCAAATGATGGAGCATTACTTCATGTGATTTCCAGTCAGTCTTCCCTTTGTTACATGCATATTTTGTACATTTTTTCTAATTATCTTTCTCAGCTACATATTCCTTTGACTCTGATTATACTTTTGGAATAACCACAGTATTTTTAATTTGTTATTAATATTTCCCTACTGTCTAGTCTCTTATTTCTCATTTATTGTTTTAATGTTATTACCTGTGTGTGAATCTACATGACTCCATTTTGTCTGTTACTTTGCTGCTGGTACACATGAATTTCCCTACTGAGAGACAATAAAGGATACTTGTATTCCCTTCTATAAGTCATAAACCATTAACATCATAAAGCCACTAGATGGCAGTGTTTAGTTTTGGCGAAACTTGCAAGCAGCTTGTTCTGTCACTGAAACGCCTGGCCTAAACTATCCTTTATCCAGGAGTTTCAACCTGCTGGGCTCTTCTGTGCGGCCCATTTATGGAGACAGAAGCTGTGATGGGAACACAGTGATTCTTCTTTCAGCTCCTGACAATTGTTTTCCCCTCAGGACCCTCCTGAGACTGAGAGCAAAACAAACAGTGTTGAACAAATGTTCATTTCTTTATCAGTCTGGTTTTTTTTGTTTTCTTTCTTTGTGCTCCTTATTTCTCATGTCATGCTCCTTTGCAAATTCCCATGAAGAAAAACAACAATGAAAATATTATTAAAAATACTGGAATTTTCTGAGGGATCAGGAAATATTTAGCTTTTATGTAATGGTCTGGGCTTTCCTGTCAAATTCAAAAACAACTTCTTCCACTAATCCTGGAACAATACAAATACAGCTCAAGAAATTAGAATGCCATAAAAAAAAGTTCAGAATTTTTGACATGTGTGTCACACATATATAAAACACATAAAACGATTATGGCTTATAATAAAAATCCAAAATTAAATCTCTCAGAAAATGTGAATATTATACAAGATCAAAAATACATATATTTATAAAGCATCGAATAATTGTATCTAATACATTTTCTATATCAACTTGATCGAGTGATACGACTATTGTCAAGCTTGCGTTGCGACATTATCAACGCTAATTTATGTCAATAATTTGGTCTTAAAAAAACGTAAAACTTACAACTCATAACACAATGTTATTTATTTAAAACCTTTAGCTAATTAGGACTTATGGATAATAAAACACAAAATTCAGTTTCTCAGAATATCTGAATATTGTAATAGCCTATCAATGAAAAAGTTTTTTATTTGTTATTTTTTAATAAGAAAGATGGTCAAATGTAAAATTTGTAGTCTAATTTATGCATTTAATACTCATGACCCCTTTTGGATGAAGTTTATATCAGTGTAGCGTGAGGTGAAGGGGATCAGTCTGTGGTTCTGTCCAGGTAACGGCGGTCGGTCTTGTTGGCTCTGGTGTCTCTCACCCTCCTTCCCCGTAAGCTACAGACAGGCTGACCTTGGCCTTGACAAAAAAACAAAAAAAACGGTGAATCAAAACCAGTAAGCTTCTATGAGCCTTTTCACACGAATGCTATGTTATATTTATAGCTCGTTTACGCTTCCTACTGCGTGGCAGATATTGTTCATTGTTGATAAAGTGTGAGAACAAGACGGTTCTCTATTGAACTCTATTGTTTCAAACAGCGTCGCGGTTTACGAGCGGCACCTGAAGACGGCGTTGGTCACCTGACCCAAACTCAAAGTCACGTGACTGATATTCCATCCTCGCCATTTTGCAATGTGGTGGAAAGAGAGAGAGGCCACTTTTTATAGCTAACGAATAAAAACTCCCCAGTTTTATGCGTTGAGGACAAAGAGCATTTTGTCGGTGAGTGTGTTTCCGTTCACGCGCCTCCACGTGCTCTCCGTCACTCATTAGCCGTAAAGAGAATACAGACGCCCTTGTTGTATATTCATGTGTGGAACTATTAGCACTGTGTGTGTGTGTGTTTAAATAGCAGACAGTAAGCGGTGAAGCTAACACTGTCTGCACTTTTGTTGGTTATTTATTGAAAGAATACACAAGAAAACCGACTTGTCCGAATTGGTATAGCTTGTTAGCTAATATGGGTCCGTTTGAGTTTGGAGGCTGTGTTCAGCTTCATTTCACAGGCTAGAGGAGAAAATATTTTTAGACCCTGACATAACAGGTGCCCCTCTCAGACGGGTCAAAGGACATGGTGATGGAGGCTGAGCTCAACTTGATCAGGGTCATAAATAATCGCTACTAAACTGAAGCGCTAACTTTAAAGCTTTGATGTGGAGTTGCCGCTTCCGCTGTGGCTTCACTAAACTCTCACTCACTATCTTTTTATGACGGACTTCCCAAAACCGGGTCCCACGTTGTGAGCGGCTGGTTTAGTAGCAGAAGTGGGAGAAAGAGGAAGCGAGCGCTGCGGTCGGAAGATCGGAAGCGGGGAAAGTGTTGGATTTGGAGAGATGAACGGAATTAGGACCGCTTCGGTAGTGATCATTTTCTCAGAGTTCAGTTTGTAAACAGAAGCACATGGTTCAGTGCGGAGGCCTTATCGTGAATTGATTAAGCTGAGTCTTGCTCATCGAAGGAATCGTTTGCAAACTCACACTTTCATTAGACAGATCGAGATTTAACTGTACATCAGATATACTGTATTTATAGAGAAACATCCACAGATGCAGTTTGTTTCTCTGTTAAAGCAAGATAATGTTAGATCTTAAGCCCTGCTGTTGGGCTGTGTAGATGATGCCTTTCAATTAATAGGGGAATGTGTTTAATTCAGGATGTTTTCAAGTGTTTATTTCGGTTCATTTAAAGATAACTGTTTGCAGGTGAGAAATTAGAACATCTCTGACACGAATGGAAAAACATCAACAGAGATGATTTTCATAGCCATGTAGTAGGCAACTTGTTGACGTACCCAATTTCAGTTCAGTCTTCAGAGTTATTGTGGATAGTGACGCTGTTAAAGACAATATCTTGTTGTCACAGTCTGAAGTTGTCAGGAACCAACTGCCCAAAAGAGGGTGGAGGGGGAAGTAAGAGCAAAAATCCTTCCAGCTGCACGGCATCTAAAATAAGAAGGAATAATTAAAACCAAACACGCAGCGCCTTGACCAAAAATATTCTGAACAAAGTTAATAAAAAGACCAAATTTGAACTAGAGTGACGGAGCTGCCACCATGAGTAGCACAGTTTTACAGTAATCAGTTAGAATATATTGTTAAAGTTTATTTATTTAACTTATCTAACTAAGTAGTTAATATTTGTGTACTTAATTGTTTCATATTAATTGTAATACAAGCATATTGTGGCCTACATGCTCATAGGAAGACTGCCAACCTGACAGTTGTCCAGGAGAGTGGCTTCACCCTCCATAAGGAGGAGAAGCCACAAAGAGCCGAAAGTTCATAGAGTGCTGTACCGAGTTATATTAAGGGAAAATTTGTTGGAAGGAAAAAAAAACCTATAGAAACAGGTGTGCAAGCAGTCAGGACAAGTGCAGCTCCAAGAAGCTTGTTAAGCAACGAATTTACTGGTGTCCTGTAATATTAGTAATTAAAATGAGCATAAACGCTAGAACTATATCACTCTGACTGTAAGCAATGATATAGATTTCATTTATAAATTTATTTAACTTCATTCCTGAAGTAAAAATTTGAACTATGTTCTAGTTTTTTGGATGCAGCTGTTTATTACTAATTAATACATTTTTCTCTCTTTTTTTTATTAATTTGCTGTTCGCGCTTCATAGAAAATGCACTTCTTTAATTTATTTGTAAATGTATTAAGAATGTAGAAAATCCTCATAGTTTGGTCCAAGAAGCCTAAAGTTAAGTTCTGAAATTTACCAGGATGGGCATGAGATCACTAGTTTTTATTTGTTTACCATACCACAAAGTTCATATAAAAAAATAACACGAGTGTGTGAGTTGATCTTTTTTTTAAAAAAAACAACAAAACAGACAATTATGTATACATCTGCAAAAACAAATGATTATTATAATTTATAATTTTTCTTTGTATAATGATAAATTTGGGACGTTCTAACCCTAGTGATTATTGTGCCAGAGTACAAACAAAACATACGTCAGGCATGTCAACATGAATGAATTTAAGAACAAATTCTACATCATTGTGTGAGTACATATGCAGTAACCACAGAGACTGTACTGCTATGTTTCTCTCTGTCTTCTAGGTGATGGATGAGAATTGCAGCGTTGCTGTCCTCATCTCAAAGTCCTCCTCTACATCTGATGTGTCTTCCTCTGTTCCAGTACCTGGATCTCCTTTTGAACCCCTGCCTCACAGGGTTATAGGTCAGGGTGTCCCAGGGAGTGTCCAGCCAAAACAGGTGGATGAGTCCCTCATCCAGGTCATCGAGAAACTCAGCAAGATAGTGGAGCAGCGTCCGCAGAGGCACTCCCCTCTGGGGGGGCAGAAAAGAGGGAAACATTTGGACTCTTCCGAGGTGAGGTTGAATCCAGGAAGCTCTCCTAACAAGAGGATGAAGAATAGCTGCGACGAGGAGGCGAGAGCAGATGGTAGCGAAACAGACAGCATTTCTTCTTCTCTTGCTCTGGGCGACAATAACAACAACATCACTACTGTGCCGAGCGAAGTTGCTGGCGGTTCAAGCCACATCGACCTCAAACGGACAGTAACGTGCTACCAGTGCAGCCTTTGTCCCTACCTCTCCCAGACGCTGGCCCAGCTCAGAGAGCATCTGAAGCAGCACAATGAGCAGCACAGCGACCTCATCCTCATGTGCTCCGAGTGTCACTTCACGTCCAGAGACCAGGAGCAGCTGGAGGCACACGTCAAGCTGCACTTCGACGACAGGGGCGGCACGACGAGAACCTCCACGGAAGAGGATGGAGTTCTGAAACAGGGTGGGGAAGGGGAGCGGGACAGTGAGGCGAGCAAAGGTTCACTAGATGAGTCAAGCGACCCACCAAAGAAGAAAAAGTGGTATAGCTACGAGGAGTACGGTTTGTACCGCTGCTTGATCTGCAGCTATGTGTGCAGCCAACAGCGAATGCTCAAGACCCACGCCTGGAAGCACGCCGGCCTCGTCGACTGCTCCTACCCCATCTTCGAGGAAGAGGAAGGCGGTCCAGCAAGGCAAGAGACTCAAGCAGCTACCAGCAGCATCATACCCCGAGAGGATCTAGTGATCCTGTCTCCAGGTCTTCATGATCAAAATTTACAGAAACTCCCAGCTGCCATCAAGTTGCAACTCTGCGTGCCTGTCGCTACCGAGAACCAGCAGGATCAATACAATCCACCGGTCTCGCATTCCAGCGAAGATTCTGGAACGGCTGCAGATGAAGACGAGGAGAAGGGGTACACCAACAAAGACGCCAGCTCTGAGGAGCCTGTGGTGGAGGTGCAGGTGACTACGGAGGGAGATGGCGACATGGAGGTGGACAGGACCCAAGAGAGCAGCTCCATTCCTGACAGCCTGCTGTCGTCAGCCCAGAAGATCATTAACAGCAGTCCGAACAGCGCCGGACACATAAACGTGATCGTAGAGCGCCTTCCGTCAGCCGAAGACACCGTCATGGTGACGAAGCCTCTTCTCCTCAACCCAGATGTAGATAGGGACAAGGGTTTGCTGGCTGTGAAAGAGGAGGAGGAGCAGAACCCTGTAGGAAGTGTTGTCTGTGTTGATAACTCCACCAACAACCCTTCAGTAGATGCTGACTGTAAGTCTCCCCTCCCTAAAGGTGATTCCTCCCTAAGGGATGAAAACATCCCCCCAACTAGCCGCAAGCGAACGCATTCTGAGTCGCTCCGCCTCCACTCCCTGGCTGCAGAGGCTCTTGTTGCTATGCCGATGAGGATGCCAGAGCTGCCCACCTCCAGCCCTAAGGTGACCCTTAAGAGCGCTTTACCCCAGATTCAGAATCAAAGGATTTCGGACGGAACTCAGAACAGACAGAGGGCGTCGGACGTAGAGAAGACGGCAGCCCTGTTGGACCTGGAGCTTTGCCAGGCCAAACAGGCGGGATTAGGAACCCTAGGCCTTGTAGAGGGTGATGAGGAAGGTCCCACCACTAAAGCCGGAATCAGCCTTTCACTCCTTACCGTCATCGAAAGACTCCGAGAGCGCTCAGACCAGAACACCTCCGATGAAGACATCTTGAAAGAGCTTCAGGATAACGCACAGTTCCATAATGGGGCTGTAGCCGCAGCGATCACCGGCAACGGAGCCGAGAGTTACGTGTGTAACATTCCAGGCATTGATGGGTTGGTCGGCCCAGCCGACGGAGGGTTGGTGGACTATAACCCGGGCAACGAGCGGCCGTACCGGTGCCGGCTGTGTCACTACAGCAGCGGCAACAAGGGCTACATTAAACAGCACATGCGTGTTCACAGACAGAGGGCGCCGTACCAGTGTCCCATCTGTGAGCACAAAGCCTCAGACAGTAAGGACTTGGAAAACCACATGATCTACCACTGCAAGAGCAGGATGCACCAGTGTAAATACTGTTCGGATGCCTTCCACTACAAGGTGAGAAGAACTTCCTGCTTCTGTTTCTGCCACGCTCTGTTCACTGACCCAGCTCAGAAACCAGGTTTAGACGTGTTCAGCTGATATGCTGGCAATAAACTAGCTTTTTTTAATAATTAAAGTCAGGTACAGTTCATACTTCCAGTGTGCCTGCTTTATATCTTCATGTGCAGGCGCTAAATGCACAGTTATTAAAAGTTGATTAAAAGGCAACCTACACTGTGACGTTTCATATTATCAGATGATGTGATTTTTTTATTTGGGTTGTCTAACAGTGAAACAGTTGCAGTGGATATAGAAAGTCTTTACATCCCTGTTGGCATGGCAAGTTTTAATGATGTGAAAAATGAGACGAGATAAATCATTTCAAATCTTTTTTTCACCTGAATGTGACAGCGTAAAAAACAAGAGAGAATTGACTTATAGTTAGAGCTGAGCATACTTCGCTAGTAAGACAGCAGTTCCAGCAGAAGAAAAACATTCCCAAAGCCTGATGCTCCCACCACCATTCTTCACTGTTTCTAGTAGCTTTTTTTGGGGGGGGGGGGTTGCTACATTTAGCCTGACTCAGATATTTTTCTTTGTAATAAAAGGTTTCCTCCAACCGCATAACTCAGACATCTAAAGGTTTTGGGTAATTTCTGCTACATGTCCTCACAGACAGACATTCCTGCACTTCCTTCTGTGTTGCTGTAGGCGACTTTGCAACCTTTTGGTTTTCTTATCTTTTTGTCAGTTTTGGAAGGATGTGTTAGTTCTCGCTATTGTTGCTGTTGCACCATATTTTCTCCTGATAAGGATTGTCTTTACTTTGTTCAGTGTTATGCCTGAAATCTTAGTTGTTAATTTGTACTCTTCTCCTAATTTATACCCAGTAATGAGATTCCTCTGATGACCTGGAAGATCTGTGCAGGCCCCTGCAGTCACACCTGTGCACACTTGTGGAATCACATTACAGTTTCTTAGAGTCTCTGTTCCCTCTTAAAGGCTTCAGGTTTTTTTCTCCAGTTGAGTCGTTAGGCATCACATGAAAGGTGGGGATTATTCAAAAATAATGGTGTTGAAGCAGGAGTGTGTATACTTTTTATATTCACTGTATCTCAGAGTTGCCTGTATTATTGTACTGCAAATGTGTCACGTTTAGTGCTGCGTTCCTTAAAAGCACCGTAAAACATTCCCGGTTCCAGAGGCACTGATCCAAGTGTTGTGGCCGATTTTGTAACTCTTATTAGTGAAGCTTTGAGCAGCAAGTGCCAGTTTTAGCAGACCTTGGTTTTTCTTTAAGAATTAGATTGTTTTATGGTCATTTATACTGAGACTAAATGTAACATCACATGATATGTGTGAGAGCAAGCGCTGTACAACAGTAAAATGATACAACATGAAAACAAGCTTAGCATGGTTAGCATTAGGAACTGAAGTCTTTGTCTGTTTTCCCTTAAATGAATGACACACGCATTTACAAATGTAATACATTCCAACAGAGGTCGAAGGTATGAAGGGATAAAAACTGATTTAAAATAAATAAATAAATAAAAATGCACACCACTTTATCTATTGAAACTCACTGTTCAAAAGTAGCAGCCTGAATGGACAGCTACCTGCCTGCTTAGAAAAAACAGATTTGATTTAAATGGCCTGTTGCTAGGAGTGCATTTGTTGCAGTTTTCTGGACAATCAATCACCGATCTTTAAAAATCTTCTCAATAAAATATGTGTGTCTTTTAATAGCCGCACTCCTACCTAAGCAAATCTGCTTTAAATTCATTAATTTAATTCAGGTGAATACAGCAAGCTTTTATAAAGAGCAAAACAAATCCTGAGACTGGACTCCATTATGTTTGTTTTTTTTGGTTGTTTTTTATTGCAACAAGAAAATAATTTCTAAATTGGAAGTGCTTCTTCCAATTTGTCAAGCAATGTGTAAAGGCCTTTCAATAATTAACACATCACACTGCTTTATTTATTCAATACAATATTGCAAACTTAGTTTATTGTTAACCATCTAAATCGGCCTGCGACTATTTTTGACTTTACTATTTTGGCTCACGAGACAAAAGTCAGGGATGTACAATATATCAGCTTCTACATATATGTATTGCAAATTTTTGCTCAGGTCCCTCTTGAAAATGAGATCTAGATCTCAACGGGGTTTACCTGATTAAATAAAGGAATATAAATAAAGGAATACATCAGTACTGGACGATTTTTATTAACATGTCTAAATTGATCCGACAAGTAAAATTGGATAAATATTAATGACTGATGCTTACTTATATCTCTTTGCCATCTGTGATTCAGAAGGGAAAAGGGTGGCTGTTTTTACTAGGTGTTGATAGAGTAGGGAAATATAGAATATATATAAAATAGCAAATACATAAAATGTTGGTTATCAGCAGTAGCAATATCGGAAATCGATAACAGAAATGTTGGATGTTGTTTTCATGTGTGTGAAAGAGCCTCAGAGTTGCTCATAGAGATTTTCAAACAATACAGAAAGTGTATAAACCTAACCACACTCTGACTTCCTTATGGGCATTTCTTTGACTAAATAAATAAATGGCCTTATTATCATGTAGAACAAAGTGTAATTGTTACAGCTCTTTGGATTGTTTTAAATAAAGCCCGGGTAGCTGTTCAGATATTAGGATTTGGATGAATTGGCCTTTTTTTTCCACAGTTAGCAGAAAAGCTAATTAGATTCATTCCACAGATTTGGGAACTCAGGCAATAGAAGTTGTAATTGTAACTGATGCCCTACTGTGATAGGGCTGTCATCTACCATCTGCGTTGCAGATGGTAGATGGGATTTAGACCTATTAAACCCACTAGTGCACCAGAAGGTAACTATCTTATTGAACTTATCTGTTGTCATGCCTTTTATTCCAAGTTCTCTAGTTTCCATGTGTGTGTTTTTTCCTAACTAGAATCAGTTAAGAAGTCATGAAAGAGAGCACCACAGCTGCAGCAGCGACACGCCATCACCCACAACGGGGACCGACACCATCACCCCAGTGGAAGAATCTGAACGGGGAACAGACGAAGGTAAGAAAGTGAAAAGCTCAGATTTCTAACTCTGTCGCTGAATCTTTGAGCATCGTTCCTCAGGAGGCTAAAGGTATTGTGTGCTTTTGTCTTTTCCTTCCAGAAGGTGGGGTGTCAAAGATGTACAAATGTGATGTGTGCAACTATACCAGCTCTACGTATGTAGGGGTGAGAAACCACAGGCGGATCCATAACTCTGACAAACCCTATCGGTAAGTTTGTTCATGAAAAATAATAGCAGAATAGTAGAAAGTAAAGGTGAAATCTATCTAGGCTGCTGTGAGGCTAACCTCTTAACGTCTTAACAGTGGTGGGCACCGCTAACTAGAAGGTTAGCTGCACTAAACCTAAAACGCTGGTCATACAGTTAGTTCCTCTAACGCTAAAGCGTTGCATAAACACTTTATTTAGCAGATGCTAATTCTAAAGCGCTAACTTGAGTTCAAATTCTATTTGCCCTTGAAAGACTACAGACCTAAATTAAAGAAATTAAATTTTGACATTACTGTATTATTTATGTGTTCTATAATGCCCTTAGATTTTAGGGCTTTTTCTAGATTACAAACAAAAAGTACTGTGGCCCAGGAGTAAATTTCTGCTAAAAACTCAAACATTTCTAGAATTGCACATATTTACAAGAAAAAAAGTTATTTGATGTGAAAAAGTGGCAAATATGCAAGGAAAAACAAAACAATCTTCCACTACAAAAGGTACAAATTTATAATATTAAAACTAGGACATTATCTGACATTGTGAGGTCAAAAACTTGTAAGAACTTTGAAGGAAAAATAGAAATTTTCCAAAGCGGAAGATCCAAGCTCTTTTTGTGTATCGGAACAGCTTGTCACAGGTAAAGTCTCGACATGAATGCCTCTAACATGATCTAGACTACATGTCTGACACAGAGAGGAAGTAGCTTCATTGTGTCTTATTGCTGACATTTCTGTGTCTTTTTCTGTGAAGGTCCAGTTTAGGAGCATTGCAGCTAACGTCTGTTAGTTGCAATGCTCCAAGGAACCTTTAGATGGCAGTAAAGGTTTGCTAATCAGGCTGAAGGCGTCCCCACTCAGAGCTTTCACTGTGTGTCTCACATACTGTCTGTGATTGGATGTGTTGTTGACCAAAAGCACATATATTTGCTTATGTCACTCTAAAAATGAAAAATCTACTCAGAAAGCTTGTGTGTGCTGTTTCTGTGAGCCCGTGGTTCACAAGAACTCGAGCTGTTCCAGATACAAACATTTCAATGAGGAGAAGGAGAGGGCAGCCATCTTCCTGCTACCTTGCTACGGTCACATGTGCAACTTTCTGATTCAAATCAAGTCTTCTGTGTTGGACACATGAAGGCGCTGTGAGGACTGTTTCTCATGCAGAGAATCCTCTCTCCTACTGATTGGAGGGGTAAATGGCCAGAGTAAGAAGCTTTTCAGCCAAATACAGGAAATAATGACAAAATGAAACAATTTCCTGCCTATAGTTGGGTTTTCCTGCTTTTGGTCTGTGTTTTGTAGAAATTCACCATAACTTCCCTCTTAAAAGGTGTGGTCCAAAGTTCCTCTAGGTATATGATATGTATATTTTCTCTCTAGGCCGTGTAATCTGGCAGTTTTGTGGTGTCTTACCACTTGCTTGCCAGTAGAGTTTTAGGCGACATACTGAGAGGGAAAGCAAGCACAATGTAGAACTGCAACTAGCCAGCTGTCGACCTCATGTTTCTACAGAGGAAAAATGCAAAAACACACAATTAGCCTGCAAAGCTGCCTCACAGACATGACATTTGCAAAGAGAGAAACCTATGAAGTCAGATTTTCTTTATTTCAGCAGTAAAAAGATTATAAATAAAATGTAGGTGTTATTTCATCAATATTTGATTAGAATTTGAGAATATTTTGGGAAAAAGTTGGAATCCTCACTTTTTTTTTTTTTTTTACAAACTATTTTAAAATATCAAGAAAAATCAGATGTAACTTTTTATTTGACATCTAAGTCTATAGTGGTTTTATACAGAAAATATGAGGTATATTTTTCTGAAGTCTTTTCAGAAATAAACCTCAAACTATGTTATGAAGAATAACAAACTGCTTCCATATCAGACTGTTTGTATGAAGAATTTAACTTGGTGCTTAATTCTTTTTTTAAGGTTATGTATATTACACATGACATACAGTCTGTGTTGGGAAAATATTGGCAAAAAAATCTAAATGTGAAGTCAAAGTCAAATCCCCGACTGGGAATTTGGAGTTGGATCACATTTGCTTCTGTAGAATGACGCAGCTACAGTTCTACTCTGTTCTGCAGCTTCAATCAAACCCTCAGATAAAAGCTGGAAGTCACATGTCTTACTCCAAGTCACTCCAAAATTGTCAGACAAAATGTGTAAAGAATGCAATACATTCTGTACGCACTACATATAAATGCACGACATGTAGTGTGGACATGATGCTTCGTGTTGCATCATGTCCGCTGTCTCCCTTGCTGAGAAATCTCTGCAACTGTTGGAACAACTACTGTAATTAAGGAGTTACCATAAATTGAGCTTGAAGAGCCAATAGAGGGAACTGATTATATTTGTGCAGTAATACTGAACAATTTCCCCCACTGGATCAAGGTAAAGGACAGACTGTGGAGATATCCACTATTATCTTGTTTTTATGCTATTAAAATTAATCACCACCAATGACCTAAAAGCAGCCATTTACTGTTGGGGGGGTTAGGAGGGAGATGTTCCTTTTATTTCATTAAGATGTTATTTACATTTAAGCTCTAGCTCTGGTTTTCTTCAAACTGAAGATTAGTTTTCCTCACTGCCTGCTATTTAGGCTGAACTGACTGCAGTTACTGTAGTGTGTGAAATCCAGTGGGTGCCTAGCCTTGCCATGCTAGCTGTTAGCCTCTCCACTGCTAACATAAATGAGTAACCTCCTTCTCATTTGTCAGAATCTGTCTGATAATGGCCTATCATAACTCAGATCAGAACATAGGAGTGCTATAGTTTCTGTTTTGACCCTAATATTGCTGCAATATAATATCATTATAATTTAATATGTCATACTATAATTGCTATAATATTTTGGTGGGAAAGCTAACAAGAATTTTTGGGTGGCATGAAAACCTTCGAAACATTCTGTTTTATTAAACATCCAATCAAGCTTTCATCAATCTGATGCTGTTTGCAAGAATCTACTCAGTGTGAATGTCTCTCTGGACATTCACACCAGCTCTGTTTAGTGCACTTTAATTAAACTCTGGTTTGTTTCTCTAGAAAGTCCAGTTGGTTTGAGAAAGTGTGAATGTGTATACAAACTCTGCTTTGGACCAATAGAAAATAAAAACTCTGGTCCGCCAAAAAGCAGTAGGTCAGTTTAAGTGAACTTGGATGGTAGACTGCTCCAAAACAGGAAATGGACTATAGCATTCTGGGTAAATACAACCAAATCAAACATGCCAGTCTAGCGCCAGCATAAGAACTGACTCGTTTGCCAAAGACAAAAAAGAAACCATCCAACCACTAAAATCTTACGCCACTCCATTTTTGTTTACATTTTGTAAAGAAGTGAGTTGTCTGAAGACCTCATCTTCAGACGTCCTCAGCTGTTTCCATCAGTGGTTCTTGTTGCAGCGCCACCACAGGTGAGGGAGGCAGACAGGTTTTCAAAGGGTTTTGTTCATTTGACACAAAGCAGTGTGAAAGTCAACCTCACCAGCTGAAAATGTAACAAATGTTGCAACTTTAGTCCCCAATTGAACTGTGTTTATCGGAATATTTTCAGTTTTGATCTTGATATGATTTGTTGAAAACAAAACTGTAAATAGCCCTTTTAGTTTTGGCTCCAATCAAAAGCAGATGCTAACATCACTGTAGTTAGCAGTTAACGATCATGAGCTCATTCTCAGTGCCTGTTAATCGTTCCCATGTTGAGTCCAGAAAGGCTGCAGCACATTTTCACAGTGCTGGAGGACTTTATGATTTTTTAAACAGAGCGTTTATCAGTCTGTTAAGGGAGTGATTTGCAGTCTAACTCGGTCAGCTCCATCAGAACATTTTTTCTTTGTGTCTGTTGTTGTTGACGTGTTCATGTTCTTTATGTAAAAGTGTTGGAGGATCTTAGCAGGTAAACAAAGGGTGTGGTATTTATTTATTTATATCTGTGTAGAGGCCCAAAGGGTTCAGCTGTGTATAATGAAGTCCAGTAGTCATTTTAAAGTGGAACAAAACTTTTGCTGTTACTATTTTTCTGTACTCCACTTATATGAACAGTGCATTCACCACATACATTTTTAATCAAACTGCAATGCCCTCCCTCTTCTAATCTTGAAAGCTGCTTGAATTTCATTTTATGCATTGTTCTAATAACACAAACTGTTTTCTTAGATCCTTTATTTTCCCCAAAGCCTCTATTTAAAAAAAAAAAGTCAGTTGGGATTTCTCCGTTATCCTTATGACTGTAGAGTTGCAGAGCAGCTAAAGAAACCAAAATGCAACCCAGGAACAACCTGAAGCAGTCATGGGAAAGAAAAGGGAGATAAATTATGATACATGTGTTTCCTAATTAGGTTAGTAAGAGTTTGCTTGTGTTGACTCAGAAAGTTCTTGCTTAGTTTTAATGGCGTCCACATGACCACGAGCGCTGTTCCCATCTCCAGACCTTGAGCAGAAGCGTATTTGCCCCTGAGCAACAGCCAAAGCCAGTCTCATCTTCCAAGCAGAACGTCCAGAGAGCAGTGCAGCAGAACATGTCACGATTTATTCCTAAAGTAGCAATTTCCTCTCTGGTTTTTTGCTGTGTATCCTTCTTATCTCCCTTCAGGCTACAAGTGTAAAGAAGCAGCACAATGACCTCGGTACGCAACTCGTTAGACTGACTGCTCATCTTCTTGTTTCTCCTTTTTTTTCCTTTCCTTTCTTCCCTCTTCTAGCTGCTGTAGCTGTGATTTTGCCACCACCAACATGAACAGCCTGAAGAGCCACATGAGGAGGCATCCTCAGGAGCACCAGGCTGTGCAGCTGCTGGAGCAGTACAGGTGAGAATCAGAGGTGGAAACTACATCTGGCTTCAAAATGAGCTGAACTTTATGAGTCTGTGTGTCAGAACAGGAGGGAGGGTTCTCTACACCACGATGAGAGATTTGTGATGTCAACCCATTGGTTTCTTATAACCTGTAATTAGTGTTTACAAGCTCTTAATGTGTACCCTCAGATAGGGTCTGACAATAAATCAACAACAATATATGTTGATATAATACATAATATGTCTGACAGAATATTCAATGTTCTGTCACCTTCCTAAATTAAAGACCCAAGTCATTTTTTTTCCAAAAGGTTTTTTTTGTTTGTTTGTTTTTTTTGTGTCTAAATCGTCTTTTGGCAATAAAGGTAAGGTAATTTCATTCACACAGCACATTTTCAGCAACAAGGCAGTTCAAAGTGCTGTACTTGAATTAGTAGAACATTCAACAAATCAACAAACCAAAGGAAAGAGCAAAAGAAAAAGAAAATGTATAAAACTACAAAAATGGGACTCATTTTTATGGTCAAAATCACTTTTGACAAAATATGACATAAGCCATTATATTAGGAAGATGAAGACTGAATATTCACTGAACTCCTATCCAGAACTGCTCAGCATTCTGGGGAATGTAGGCAGAGGAAAGACTTTAGTGACTTAACCTCTCATGATGCACTAAACAAGGTGGAAGACATCCACTAAATCACTCCCTCTTTGGTTACCTAGCAACAACCTGTTCTTGCGCAGCAGCAGTTTCAGGTTTCGTCACTGTGTTTCCTTATCCTTAAGGAGGTTTTTATTCTCCGCGGAGCGACAACTTTGGATAAAACAGGAACGGCCACGACACAAGTTTGTCAGTATTCCAGATATTTAAAACAAAAACAAATCAACCATTATCAATATTGAATGATATGAAACACTGATATCATGATAAATTTTTCAGCCATATCATTCAGCTCTAGCCTCATATAATAAGAATAAAGTTTTGCTGTTTTGTCTCTTTTGCCTGAAGTGGTAGAGAGAGCCTTTTTATTGACAGCAGGAGTCCAGAGGCAGTTTCAAAAATGAAGCAGCAGATGAATGAAGCTTTGGATGAGATTAAAGGTCAGAGGTCACTGATTTATAAATAGTCTTAGATAAGGTAAAACATTTTAGAAGGAAAAGCATAAATTGTAGCGAAAGACTTGAAAATTTGCAGCAAAGCCCTAAAAAGTTCTCTGATCTTTAAAGATAACACAAAAACAAAAACTGCCCAAAACCGAGCAGTCGACGCGCGGTCACATGATTACATAAAACATTGAAAAGACAATTAGTGCAACTTTGCCTTCCGCCTCATAATATTTAAAATTACTGCTCCTTAATTTGTTAAATCATTGTTGTTATTGGTTAAAATGTAAATGCACTGTTTGTGCTGCGTTTTAATGGCCAGGTGTGGGCTGTCCCTTTATTATGTCTTCATCAGATAAGCAAGAAAAGTAGTTAAATGGAAAACTGCTGCTGCCGAGCCAACAACAAGCACTCAGAGCTCTTAATTCAAGTAAAACAGGCCACAAATAAAGCAAATCAGGTTAGAGAGTGGACAAGAATATTAGGAAAGGACAGTTCATTTAGGAGAAGCTCAATATTCTGTTTTTAGTTCCACTGAAGACATTATTGGATGACCGATCGACGATGAAGAGAAACTCCAAAAGCTTCAAATTAATTTTTAAACTGAGTCAAGTTCAAACTTCACTTTTAAAAAGCTAAACTTTTTTTATGCTTAATCAAGTTCAGCAGGGTGTCTGCTTACCCTTAAATTCATGTATCTCGAATGAATGCCTTAAAATGTCTTCAATGATTTATTTTTTTTTAAATGTAAATTGAGAAATTAATGTTTTTGCGATGCTTGATTGTAATTAAGTAGGATTCCCCAACCATCCCCTGTAGTTATGTAGTTTTCTATCTTAAATTTCATTCAAGGTGGCATTAAAAAGTTTAAAATTTCTCCAGGAGGCTAGGCTAGGTGCATCAACTAACTAACTCACTCACTCTCTGGTTACCCAGCAACAACCTGTTGAGTAACTTGTGCAGCAGCAGTTTCAGGTTTCAGCACTGTGTCTTCTCTCTTCACAATGAACCTCCACTGTTGTTTACAGCACAGGAAACTTCCAGTAATCTTCTTGGCGTTGAACTAGTGCATTACATGCGTCACAGGTAAACGTTAGCAATTAGGTAAAATTAAAAACCTCAATGCAGAACACGAGTCCATGAAGCAATCATTGCTCAACAGCTGAGAGCCCAGACCCTCTGGACGAATCAAAGCTTAGAACAAGGGGCTGGTTTTTACCAGGCTAGGTTAGTGGATACTACTGTACACTTTGCTCAGAGCCTGACTTGTAAAATTTTGGCAGTGATTTTCTTATGGTAAATGTCTGTTTTATCCACACTAACACTAAAATCTCACAAGAAAATAAATTCTCCAGGTTGTCTCATTAGTGACGATTAGTGACGGTAAACAGGAATCAACTTAAGGCAACATGTGAACATGTTCTACTAATAGAAAGAACTGTGGTGCCAACTGGAATCAGATGAATGTGTGTTTGGTTCTGCTGCTGTAGCAGCACCAGCTGTGGCTGCGGCCCAGGTTGTTAGGTTCTCCATCTGGACGTTGTTAACACAACGTCTCTCCAACAGCTCCAAGGAATTCCTCTAAACTTACTCTGTGTAATTACTCAGTGGATGAACAGCTTTCTGTGGTCAAACAGCAGTTCACTGTGACATCATGTTCCCTTGTTTGACACGTTTGGGTAATACTGGGATAATTGATGATATATTAAGCTTCAATTTGCACCAAATTTCACATTATAATCAAATGAACTCTGGTGGCTCTACTCTACTAGCAAATTTTTCATTGTCTTTCACTGGCATGGAATAATCAGCTAATGTTCTTTTCAGTGTTTTCAATTGTTCCAAAATGAGTAGAAGTTAAAATAAACGCAGATAATAAAATAAAATCAAAATTTTCAAGTTGATATTTGTGTCGGCATCAAATTTTTGGACCCGATGAGTTTGCTGAGTCAGCTAGTTGAGGGAGGCGTGTCCTGACTTTCCTCGTTCTTAACATTTGGAGCTTTGAACCTTTAAATGGTGCTTAACAGAATTACCTGTAATTCTATCAAATTTGACAAATGACTCCAGCAGTTTGCTGTAAATCCCCTGTGCGCTCTTTGTCTCCAGAGCTCGCCGTCTCCATTCCAGTTGAGTCGGGATGATTCCTCCTGATAGAAAGGAGGAGGAGGATTAGCAGAACCTCAGCTCGCGTATTAAATCATTTTCCGCTTGATCCGCTTTCGCTCTGTCGTTCATCTTCTCCTCCGTCACACTTTCTTTCCTTCTTGCCAGGTGCTCCCTGTGCGGCTACGTGTGCAGCCATCCGCCGTCGCTCAAATCCCACATGTGGAAGCACGCCGGGGACCAGAACTACAACTACGAGCAAGTCAACAAGGCCATCAACGAGGCCATCTCCCAGAGCAGCCGGTAAGCACTGTTCACTGTTCAGGCTGGAAAAGGTCTGTGAATGCGGGCAGCCTGAACTTTTCCACATTTTGCAGAAAACCTATAGTGTATTTTATTGAGATTTCATGTGATGGATCAATGCAAGAGGCGATGTACACCCTGGACAGACAGTTACAGGCTGTCCATGCATCTTTAAAATGTCTTAAATTCATGTATTTAAAATGAAGGCCTTAAATTCTTAAAAAAAAAAAGAGAGGTAGTTGGCCTTTAATATGTTTCTATTTAATCTTTAATATTCTATGTATTTGTTTTTCTCGATGGACTTTTCTGTCAGGCAAAAGGTTGAGTTGCACGCAGACATCTTCATTGCATTCTGTGACTCGTGGCCGTTGAGGCTACCAGCAACTCACTGCTAACATACCCTTGCTAGCTAGCTTTTTTGTGCTTATTATGAGTCAGTGTAAATTTATTGGCAGTTGACTGGAGAAAGTTGACATAAAGGTCTTTTATGTGAATCGATTCATAAAGGCCATGGTAAAAAGTCTTAAAACCTTGAGTTAGCTTCAGTCGTGTTGTTGGACTGTGAGAGGAAGTCGGAGCACCCTGAGAGAATCCTCACTTCCTGTGGCAGGAAGAGCATTTAAACTCCACGCAGAAAACCCCCCAGAATGGGATTCCAACCCCAGACCTTCTGCGACCCCATGTTGTCCAATTTTCAACATGTTCCACAAATAAAGATCTGAAAAGTGCAGCATACAGAATTATTGATCCCTCTTTAAATCAATAACAGCATCATGCTGTGTGGATGCTTTTCCTCAGCAGGAACAGGGTAACTGGTGTGGAGATGGATGCAGCTGAAATGGCCTTATTCATACATCTAGTGCAGGGGTGGGCAATCCTGGTCCTCGAGGGCCGGTGTCCTGCAAATCTTAGAAATCTCCCTGGTCCAACACACCTGAATCCAACAGCTGAATCACCTCCTAAGTGCAGTCAAGTTCTCCAGAGTCCTGCTAACGACCTCATTATTTGACTCAGGTGTGTTGAAGTAGAGATGCATCTAAAAGTTGCAGGACACCGGCCCTCGAGGACCAGGAGTGCCCACCCCTGATCTAGTGTCATATTTATGACATTAGATGTCATAATCTGTAGCTGTCCACTAGGGGGCTCTGTGGACGTTGGCATTTTGAGCATCATTTTGTTAAATGAGGGCTTTGGCAGGAATAATAATAGGCACCAAACGCACAGTATTAGTAGAAAAACAAAGGAATAAGATCATAAACAGAAGAAGAAAGTTGTTCCCAGTGTGGATCATTTATCTTATCTGGCAACTCCGAATAATTTTAAAATGGATCCATGGACCAAGGCGACCGTTACTTCTTTGGACATTGACCTCTATGCTCTTCTGTGCATGTGGATCGCTTTGGGGTCATAAACCCTTCACTTAGAAATCAGATTTAATTAGCATGAACGACTCGGCCTGTCGCAATAAGTAATCACTCATTTAATTGGATGATAAATTAAAAAGAGCTCGATAATTTCTCTTCTCGTGATTGATATTTTTTTACTGCAATTTAGTTTTGAGACTTAATAATATATGTTATTTATAGATTTTGGTTGTTTTGTTTACTTATTTTGAATATTTAAAGTATCTTCCAGTTCCAGTGATAGTGTTCTGTACAAAATTAAAGTATGTCGGTCTTTGAGAGAGCAAACTTGCATTTTTATGCCATTATAATTTGAATAAGGTCTAAAACACAAAAATAATATAATTTATCGCAATAATTCTTGAGACAGTTTATCGTTGAGGAAACGGGCCAAAACCTCCCAAAAAAATCGCATTTCAGCAAAAAAAATCAGAAATGAGCATCCAGACCTGCTGTATGACTGCAGAATAAGTTGTTGGAGTTGTTGGTCAACCACTCAGCAGAGGTCAAAAATATCCATGATGATTATTTGAAGTTTCGGACATGTGAGATTATGGAAAGGTTAGATTTTTGTGAAACCCTGCCACCTGCTGTGTATTCCTCCCTGAAGCTGACTTGTGTTCCCCTCAGAGCATCTCAGAGGCGGCCTTCTGGCCCTGAGTGTGGGGCCGAGTGTCCAGCGGTGGCCCTGCCTTTAAAGGAGACGGCCAGCACCCAGGTGGACCCTTACCCAACACACACATCAGTAACAAAAGCCTCTCTGCCTTCTGACAGCCCTGCCGGACCCCCCACACCTCCCCCAGACTCCACCCAGTGTCCCGCCCAGGGGAAGAACCCGGCCCTGTCCCAGGGCCCTCCGCGCACGGGGCCCCCCATGGAGTACTGCATGCTGCTGTTCTGCTGCTGCATCTGCGGCTTCGAGTCCACCAGTAAAGAGCGTCTGATGGAGCACATGAAGGAGCATGAGGGCGACATCATCAGCATCATCCTCAACAAGGAGCAGCATCAGCAGGAGGCGGAGGCCCAGGCCGGCCTCCTGACAGCAGAGTGACACACATCCAGAGGTGATGAGAGGTCAGAGGTCACTGCAATGGCTGCTGTGTCACACAGGCACCATTTATAGGCTTCATGAAGAGGAATGTGATTTTAATCCGTTAATATTCATGTCAAATCGTTTCACCTTATAAAGCTTCGGCCCAAGTTCGAACAGTAATAAGCTCAATCTTAAATAAATCACAAAACATTCAACTATTTCCTTCCCTAATTTGATCACTTTTCTATGATGGCAGCTCTTTCATTGCTACTGTAGTATTTACCATGTTTAGTGCGACATGGCTGAGGTTCTCATTCTGTAAAGAGTTAGCAGCAGACCTTCATCAGAGCATAAAGGCTCGCATCGCTGCTCGAACAGAAGAAATATTTATCTGTTTAGTTTTCCGTTAGCTGCCAGTTTGAAGAGAGGTGTGTTAGTTTCTTTAAGTTTGTTGTATGGTTTGTAAAGTAGAGAAGGAAGTGGAAGTAATATACATTGACTGAGGGGTTGTTGTAAATGCCTGTAGACAAAAAGAATGACAAAAAGGGAAGTCTGTTGTTAGTAGAGCCGTTATTTGAATCTGCCAGTGCCAAGGTTAGGATGTAGGAAAAAGTTTCCTTAAAGGAGACACGGTTATCTCTCATGTTTGTGGTGCTATGTTCATTTGAAAGCAAAAATTTGTATGTATTTTTATATCTCCTGCTGTTTATGTTGTTGGTGTGAGTGTGTGTGTTTAGTAAAGTTTTTATTATATTTTAATGTTCTCAAAAGTACAAATCATCTTCTCATCAGAACATTTGTAAACACAGCGGACCCCCGCCACTCATGGTTCAGTAGTTACAAATTATCCTGTGGACATGATTTCATGTTATTTGCAAAAAATCCACCCATTTATTAATAGTTTTGTAAATATTCTACAAGAAAATTCCACTTGGGAAGTGAAAGTACTTAAAAGCAATGCTACTTGTCACACCATTGGCTGGCATTAGCAAAGCAGCCAATCCAGAAGCGCCATTCGTTTTCAAGAGAGAGGAGGAAGACTGTAGATGTTAGCTTCCACTGTGTATTAATGCATATTAAGGTATATCTGGTGTTTGAGCTATTAATATAGGCAGTTGTAAGCATTTTTAGACGGGGTGTCAAGTTTTCACAGATCACTGGGGGTTCACTGTAATTGCCTACGCAGTGGAACATTTTGTTTCATGTCATGGTTGAGACAATACAGTGAAACGTTTTTGAGTGGAAGCAGCTGTGTTATCCACCTTATTCCTGTAACCATGATGCTTTGCATGAACTGTGTGTTCAGGGCTCATCCTGTTTCACTTCGGCTGCCTGTTGAACACAAACCTCCTCAAGCTCAGTTTGGTCTGGTAAAAGAGTCCAAAAACAAATCCAGGTCAGGAGAACATGGAATCATACCATGTCACCACAACCGTACTGTTCTAGAAGTTTTGAATCTATCCAGTTGGCCAAATGTATCATCAATATGTGGATCATGGCACTTAAAATATCACATTCCACCAAGTATTCCATCCAAGCAGTACTGCTCATAGGATTATCTTCCCAAAACGAACCTCTTAGTGCAGCTGCTGCTGTCTAACAGGAAGCTGTAGACACAGTAAATCCTACAGCAGCATCACCAGGAATAAGGTGGATATGAAGTTTGGATTAAAACAGATTGGTTATTCCAGGTTGGCTCACAACAAAGTCACACTAAAAATGATTGCATGAACATTTGATAAATATATTGCTTCAAAGAGTGTACAAAAAGATTAGCTGAAAGCGGTCGTACATTTACTAAAATATGTTAGTTGCACTTAGTGTTATCAGTCCCAGCATAAATCCTCATGAAACATTTTACATTTACATAAAAAAATAACCCAGATAATATATTTATGTATGAACTCGTTCTCCTTGCTCAGCTGCTAGCTAGCATGAAGTGATAGCTCAGCATGTTAGTAGATTTTTAGCTCATGTTTTAGTTCAATCCAACCAGGTTGTTGCCGTTTAATTTAGTCGTCTTTAATAATGTGGGATTTCAACCTCTTGTAAAAACTTGTAAAATATAGAAATTTGAAAATCTAAGAAACCTCAAAGATTGAATTTACAGAAAATTGGGAAACAAATGCCTTGAACTCCAAGTTGGCCAGTTTCAAGTTGCCAAAGAAAACGTTCCAACACCTTTAAACTGGCAAAATTATGAAATTCTGCACGCAAGTCTACTAGTGGGTTTGAGTTTTGCTTTTGTTTTGTAGGTGAAGTCTATCTGAACTGTAATGTTACACCTGTCAATTAAACGTATTCAAAGCTGTTGTACAAGATCTTTCAACATACCAGAGCAGTAATTACCTTTGTTGGGTAAATGCCCACAAGTTTAAACATTTGATCATTTATTCTGAAGGCAGATTTTTCTTATGCTGCTTCCTGAAAGACTAAATTTCTGGTAACTTTGCATAGTTAGTAACCAAACTGTGTCGTGTTGCACATAAATTATAATCCACCTGTTCTGAAACGATTCCCCTCCTTTGAAACGAGGTGAAGATGGCTTTGTGGAAACTTTAGCTGTAGTTAAAAACTCAAACGGGGAAACCTTGAACACCAGAGAAATTCTACATCTCAAAGATTCTTAAGTAACGCTTGTTTTAAACGAGATGCAAGAATCAGCAGGTAGAATAGACACTCAAGTCTAGTTCTTTTTACAGATTACATGGTCAATAAACTAGATAACATGAGTAGAAAATAACTTAACAGTGTTCAAATCTGGAATTATTTTTACATTTTGTTCGACTGCTACAAGATAAAAGCAACTCCAGGTTTCATAGCCTCTGTGTGATTAACTCACACTAATCAGTGCAGTTTTTTTGCATGCATGACTCCTGATTGGACAGACTGAGGTTTTCTACAGCCACTCTTCACTATACCCAACCATACCGAAAACTGTGACTCTGAATTATTCCACTATAATGTATACAAATATTCACTTCAGTCTTTTTTTCAAGATTCTAGCATGGAATGTTAAAAGTAGCCTAACCGGCTTTCGTGTGCCAAAGTTTGAGGATGTAACATGAGAGCTGAAGAAAACCAGTCGAATGTGTAACCTCTAAATTGTCCTGAATCGCTCCAACAAAACTTTCTAAATTTTACTGAATAGCAACAGAGAACTTCAGCACTTGTTATATCTGTTGCTTTTTGTCTTGTTGTCAGTTAAATCCAATTTATTTGTAGATTTTTAGCAGACGGGAAGCTCTCAGGCATGAACCAGGCATGCGTATGAAAGGTCAGACCTCAGTTTTTTATTCATGTTTGAAACACGTTGCCTCAAAATTAAAGTATTTCAGGAGGAACAAAATATTGGACTCATTTCTGCGACGATACTTTATCTGCGAAGAACTGACACAACCTTTAAGCAAACTTTTTGAGACTTGTGTGTTATATTTCTATTACGAAAGATATATTTATATATAATATGTGGTATATTTTATGCGTGTTGGAGCAAATGGAAATTCTCTCCATTTTTCTCGCTGCAAGTTTTGCTAAACGCCGCAACCACATGGCCTTTATTGTGTGCCATATTTGCGTTAAAAAGCAATGATCTCTTCTCTGTTTTTTTTTTGTGCCTTTTAATGTTTTTGTGTTTCAAAGCGTTTCTAGAATATTAAATATCTTTGATTTGCATCCCTGATCCTCTGAAACCCTTATGTTTTCATAATTCAGGTCAAATAATCCAACACACCAAGTACATAAGGCACCTCTGATGCATCACTAGCCAGAGCTCAAATACTTTCACTTTAACAACCTCAAAAACTGACATTTCTATAAAATATGAAATATTTTTAAAAGTTCATTATGTTATAAAAGGTTTTCAAATAGATTTTTTTGCTAACTTTTGATCTATTTAGAAGAAATCTTGGTTTGAAGTTCAGCATAGCAAGACGAGCTATGTCTGTTTAAACCAAAGGAGACGACGTCTACTCTGTATTTTTATGCTCGTATCAAATTTTGTAACAGATTCAACATGAAAATGTCTCGGACTGTAATGTGACACTTGCTTTGTTTGTATTTATTTTTAAACATCCTAGAAAGTATTTCATCACTTTGTCATTGTATCTTTTGCTAATAAAGAGAATGTGAAATGACTTTGGTCAAAATGTTTCAAGAAAAACAGGCTGAGGAATCTGAATGCAAGAATACCCTAACCCTCTATGGCATGGCGTTGCCCTCAGGCAACAAACCACATAGCTGTACCTCACATTGCTCCTTTATTTTATTTCTTGGGGGGGCATGATTTTTGACATATTTTTGTCCAAAAAATAGTTCTTTTATGAATATAGTTTTTGTTTGATTTGTATTTCATTTCTCATAATCAGTGTAGACAATCTTGGTGTTCTAGACCAATGTTACCCTGAGGCAACAAACCCAAATCTGGTTCCAGGAGGTGTCAGAGTCCGATTTTATGATTGACATGTAATTAGGGACCACCAAGCTCCCAAAGAATGCAGGAAAATATTTCTTCCCCACAAAAATAAAAAGTCATGCCATAGAGGGCTAAACATGTAAACACAGAGTCACATGACCAGCAACCGGATGTTGAGCTGGAGCAAACCAAGAAGAAGACAGGAAGTAGTTGGAGGGCCATCTTTTTAAACGGTTTGTCACGTGAACAAACTTTTTCATGTGTGATTTTAATTGCATTTCTTATTGAATGGAGTCACCACAATTGCAAAATTGTGTATTTTCAACAGAATATTGACAAAGTTTTGTGCTCATTTGTAATGGAAACGCAGCTACTGTCATTTAATGATCTGTCCATCTTCCAGTGTTCACTTTAGCCAATGAACACCAATGTTCAAATACTGCTTATTTGAACAGCAGTATTTGAACTGCTAACTCTCAGAGTTGCACGTTTTTGAGACAAGTGAAGACACCTAGGAATTAATAGAGCCAACTTTGAAGGCTTGATCAGCCTCCATTGCTGAAATCCAGATTTAGGTTGATAACCCAGTTATTTTACATAATTTCTCAGCTTTGGGTAATCCTGTCTTTTTTTTCTCTTTTTTTTTTTTTTAATCCTCTCATATCATTTAACCCAGCATGTCAACTGTTCAAATTTCATAAGGGTGATGGTAATGCTCTCTTCTATTCCAGCCTACGTGTTTTCCAAAGCCCTTCCTCCATAATGTGGCTTTACATTTATTCAGTTCCATTTATTTGAGTAATATTTTAGAAAATATATTTATGTTGCCTGATTTTATTCATTTGCTATTAATATGAATTATTTTCATCTTTAAAACATCAAAACGTCTACATAACATCATACTTTTTTCTCACTGAAGATGTAAATTTTAAATATTAAAAGACTGATGTCTAGATCAGTTACTCTGTACTTGAGTAGACATTTTAACAAATACATTTACCTCGGTGAGAACATATTGAAATAGTTCTACTTTTACTTGAGCACAGTTGGATGCGACTCCAGCCCCCTCAGGGCGTTGGAGCTGTGATGTGCTTTGGACCCGTCTGAACCACAGCTTTTATGGAGACGGGTGGGACAGTCTTGCTATTTGTTTCCAGGGGAGACGAGGGTAGGCATTGTTTTTCTGACAACTCCTTTACATCTTGATTGAACGTTTCTCATTACACTGTGCTGCCAGGCTGTTTTCAAGGTGAACATTTCATTTTGTCTTGTGGATGGGCAATGAAACAAATGAAAATGCAGTCCAGGTTCTTTTATAATCTCTCTTTTTTTTTAAGCCGGTTGAGGATCAATTGGGTTTTACATTTTCTGTTTTTGAAGAAATAAATGAAATTTAATCTCTCTCGGTTCAGCCTTTCCATTACTTCACATGCACAATATCTCCTTGTGAAAGAGAAAGATGTGTCCTCCTCTGCAATCGCATCACTTTTTCCCAAAATCCTGAACAAAATAAAACCTTCGGGTCTATTGATTTCTTTAGAGGATCACATTTTCTACCTAAACTGGTTAATAATATCACTAAGAAAGTGAAGATCAAGGTGAAAGAAGGGTGAGAGAGGCAAAGAAAAGCAGGGGGGAAGTAAGAGCTATTCCTATTGAGATTAATTGCTAATTCTGGTATTTCTTGCTTCAGAAACATTGCTTCATGTTGCAGTGAGTAGACAGGAAAGAGGATTTTCAACTCCATGCTGTTTGAAGAGTGCAACTGGGAGAACAAAGAGAAAGACGATAGTTATCTTCAGTAGGTTATCTATCATCCAGTAGATTAACAGTCAGGGTAGGGATGACAGGACGGACAAGAGAAAAAGGATACATTTGGACTCATTTGTGTGCAAACTGAAATGATTTAAAGGGGCAGTATTATGCGTCTTCCAGACACATAGCACAATCAATTACTTGATTGCACCATTTTATAACACAATCAAGTAAATGTTAACTTCAGTTAGGAGAATGCTACATGTATCACATATGACTTCAAAGAATTTTGGCTTTGTAATTTAATGCCTTGAAATGGGGCCTTTGTCTCTTTAAAGTGTAACGAGACACCTATGGCCTCATCTGAAGGCTAAACCTCAGCACTGGCAATTTTTTTAAATTCCAGCGCAGTGGGCGGAGCCAAGAGACACGGCCCAGTTTCAGGATGATTGGACCTTACCACAGGGGCCGCCTTTCATTGGCTGATGCCCATTCTACGTGGCCACGTGCGTGGCCGTCTCACAAACACACTTAGCTTCCCGTTAGCTAAGTACAGCATAATGGCAGAACTGATACAACTTCTACACCTTGAAGCCTGTCTGCTACACAGTCTTACGTTAGCTAAACAGATCAATATGCAATGTGTCTGTATCTGACATACACTAAAGATTTTATTTTAGCAGAAAAGGCTTTGGACTAAACTGTTACTCGTGTTAGCCACGTTAGCACCAAGTACAGTGTATCACACTGTACTTACAAATGTTTGAGTGTAGACACACTCAAACATTTGCCAACAAACCACAGAAATCACCCACTGATTTCAAAAGTAACCTACAAAATAATGAATGCCCGACTTACCCAGCCTTGCAAGAGCAAGAGGCATCAGTGATCTTGTCCACAGCTATATTGATGGGTGTGTGGATTTGCCGTTTTCCTCATTTTGCTGTGATGCGCACCATGTTGGAGGCATCGCGTGGCTTAAACACCTTGATCTCATCCAAAAAAGATGACATGAACTTCTTAGTTCCCTCTCCATTGTAGTAGCTGATATATTGTGAAAATCCTGTAGAAATGATGCACTAATCGAGTCAGAAATACACTGCAGAGAATCAGTCAAAGTGGAAGACGAGCTTTGTTTGTGAGACTTGCGGCCACCTGGGATTTTCTAGGTCGGTTGTGGGCGGAGCTTGGTGGCGGGCTGTGATCGGGACAAAAGAAGTGATGATTGACACCTTATCCACTTTGTCACCAGTAGTCAGAGCAGAGCAGACCCGTTCCACTCCATGTTCACATGGCAACTAAATCACACATCTGTAAGGCTGAGTAATATTTAGGTGTGTAAGAGCAAATGAGCAGCACAAGAAAGACTGATGTATCAAATGGGAGGAAATGAAACTGACCGGCTTTAAAGTGCACAAAGAAGCGTTCCTCTTGTTCTATAATCAGAAAGAAATACAAAGGGATCTAACACTAAAATATGAATCTAAACTAAAGCACAAAGTTGAAGAATACAATAATGAACAAAAATAAACAGAACTAATAACTTTATGGAACAACCTTAGTGACAATTATCAAAGACCAAAAAAAAAAAAGAAATTGTATGACATTATCTTTAATTAATTTACAAAAATGTAATGATATTAGGACGAATATAGTGTTTTTTTAATAGAATTCCTCTCTATTATAAGAAAAGTTAATTGAGGAAACATTTATTTCTGGATTATAATGTGATCCAACATGCTTTTGCTGAGCCACTGTTTTCCACACAGCCGGGATTTCTTGTGTATGTTTGGATTTAAAATTGCTCTCAGTAAACCATGACAGGCACCAGATCATTTTTATTGTTTATTAACTCTTCCACACAAAATCATTGTTATCTTTCAATGCAGGTCTCTATAGGACACCCTCCAATAATCAGGTTACAGCTAGTCACCAGATGTTGTAAAACAAAATTGCTCCAGTTTTTCTTCCTTTGATTCACAAACTTAGAATACCTTCTGAAAAACGTTGATCAGATTCTTTTTCGATAATTTACACAAGTCATAGAACCCTTTGAGTGTTATTACCTTTATTGTTTTAAGTTGATTTGTTGCTTTTATGAAGCTTTTATTTATCATCACTTATTAAATAGTTTTTTCCCCTTGAATTTGTTCCCATAAACAATGTCAAAAATGTCAATCTTTGAATAAAAAACAAAAAAGTAGAAATGAGTACAACAGTTTATTATTATATTTTCCAGCAACTTAAAAGTTTATATTTTTCTGTTTTCTATTTGGGTTTTTTGGTTTTGACACACATAATGTCAACAGTTTCTCACTCATTACAAAGAGCTTTCATCTTCACTGATGTATGAAGCTGCAGGAGGAAAAGGCCAATAACAATGCCACAATATCCAGTCCAATAAGTCCAATATCACTTGTTCCCATCATTTCATCACCAAGGTGAGCCAGCAAGCCAGCTGGAGAGTAATAACGACCATTTCGGAAAATGGGATGTAAGGTTTTTCTTTATATATATATATAAATTAGAGATAGAAGAAAATTGTAAAAGGAGATGCAGCTTGAAACCATATTATTTGACAGTGACCCAGTGATAGCTTAATAATAGTGAGAAAATCATGATGTGCCTTTGAGAGCTCTAACTTTATGTCATACTTGTCCTCTCACACAGACGTGGGGTCTTGTCTCAAGGAAGATGTTATATATGAAGGACAGAATTTTTGCTTATTGCATTAGCAGGAATCGCTGTCTGGATAAAGACAATCACCATCAAAGGGAGACTAACAGCAGAACACAGGAGAGGGTCAGAGTTAAGTTGTGAAAAGCAGGGCAGTTTTTGCAGGAAAAACATATTAACTAAAATTATAAACTCCCCATCCAGAGATATCACTCAAAGAAAAAAAATATTGATGTGAAAACAATTTTATTGTAAGACTGTTTCTGTTATATTTCTTAAACTAATATGTTATGTTACCACAAGACGGTCTGTTATTCCTAATTAATCTTTTGTTTATTTTCATTCAAATTTTTCGATCTCTAGTATTTTACAGGATCTGATGGGCCGGAAAATCTCTTCCACTGGGATGCAGGCAGTCTGAACAAGAACAGACTTAATAAAGCTGGAAATGTAGGTAAGTTGAAATCAAGTACCACTTTAAAAGATTAAGCGATTTTGTAAAATTTTCTTATAATTCAAGTTCTATTTTAAACGCTTCATTTATTCAATTTGGTTGAACTTGTAAGTTTTATTCATGTGTTTTGATGGTAGCAAATCACAATAAAATCACCCATATAGAAGTAAACTTATAATATTTTAGAATTTTATTTTGAAGCACAGAACCGCCGACTTCCGGTACTGAAACAGTGCCGCAGCCACCAGATATTAAACACACGGGTAGGATTGAGCAAGTTTTGGGAGAAAAAGGGGGAGAAATTGGGACGAGCAAGTGATATAAGAAGACGCTGGTAGAACAGGGAGACAGGGGGCTGCTGGACCGTCCTACCAGCCGCTCCTTTAGCCCGGAGGAGGGTGAGAGGCTGGCATGGACCGCTTGTAACCTAACGGAGACCGTTCCGCCGTCCGTCTGCAGCGCGAGCGCGCCTTTGTGTTAAAAAGCAGAATGACTGTAATGAGGCGCTAGCTGTGTGTCGGAGCGGCTCAGCGGGACTTTAACCCTGCCTCATTCTACACTGTGTGTCAATGACCGCATCACCCATGTGTCAGCTAACTGCTGATGATATGTGAGCAAACCCTCCGGTTTAAAGATGGTAGAAATGAATGTGGCTCTCCGTTAATCTGGTCTCGAGCGGATTCTGACATTTCTCAGTCCGGCTGCAACGTGAGCAGGAAATCCCGAGCAGAAGGCCCGTCTGTCCCGGTGTTACAGCGGCGCTCAGCGTTGTTTACATCCGCGCATTAAAAATTCATCGTATCTGCGTGGATCTCCTCACGCGCTCCCGCCTGTGTAAGGGGGGCAACATGACGAGCCTGCGTCAGAGGAAAGGCAGCAGGGGGAAGGAGGCGACTCAGGCTGCCGAAGTTCAGTCCCAGGAGTCCAACTGTTGCACCCATCACCGTCCAGACAAGATCCTGCAGGGTGAGTGAGAGTGAGAGAGAGAGGAATCCTCCTGGGACGTCGTCAGTCAGTAGGAAAACCTGATGTCATTAAATAACTAAAAGAGCGGTTTTGTTCCAATCAGCACTCCCATTAAGGCATGACTTTTTAGGACTCAAGTCAATGTGCTGCATCCTGCTGCCAGTGTTGAACAAGCTCTGCACTGGTGGTAACACCACTCTGCAGCGAACTCTTCAGTCAGAGCTGAGCCTTTCACAGGGACGTTTTCTTGTAGTTTTAGTGGGTGATGGTGGTTGCCTGCTGCCAAGGGCGTAGGTTTGGTCTAAGTTTTGGTGGGACCTTACAACTTACTCACCAACTCACCAGCATTTAAAATGAATGCTACCACTGCGTAGTATATTGAAATATTAAACTAATCAATGTAGATTTTCGTTTATTTATTTTGTTTTTGTTAAAAAATACATATGTTTTTCTTTTTTAATTTATATGGCAAAAATTGATCGGGACTATTTTATATCCCTTGAATATTGGTCGTGACATGTCACGACCGTCCATACCCAAACCTACGTCCATGCCTGCTGCACTCAAGCCTAAGGTCAATTAAAGAAAGTGACCTAACTGCAGCCATGTTTCTGGGCTTTGGGAGAAAACTGAACCCGGAGAGAATCTACAATTAAGACTGTCAGCAACAAACCAATTAATTGTGTGATAAATTAAAAAGTGCTTGATAATTTCCATTTGGACAATAAAAGTTATAAATATGCTCCCCTTTAATATTATTAAAAAGTCGACATTTTAAAAACGGAAACCCACTGTTGAGTTAGCATGGCTTCCTTTTTCTTCTTCTTCTTCTTTTTTTTTTTTTTACAAAAACTGGCATTTTATTTTGTTTTCACTGTCTAAGCTGAATGATTAATATTTTTTGAAGCACAATTTTGTTACAGAGATTTCTTCACCCATTGTAATTATTTTTGTTATGGTAGTTTTGTTTATTTATATTGGTTAATGAAAATGTTTTCAAGTTCCAGCATTAAATGTTCTTTAGAAATGAATGTTTTTTTTATCTTTGGTATTGTGTATTTTAATTAGTATGGCATTATTATTATTATTATTATTATTATTATTATTATTATTATTATTATTATTATTATTATTATTATTATTATAGCTGAAAATGGTCTCTAAAAGACAATATTATCATTTATCTCAGTAATTTCTGTGGCAAATTATTGTCCAGTAAAATTAGTTATTGTGCCAGGCCTACAGATTTATTGGAGAACATTTCAACTCCATGCAGAATCACAGCCTTTGATTTAACACTAGAACCTTCTTTGCTTTAATGTTTTTAGGACGCTTTAGTCTTTTTTCCCCATTTTGTTAATAAGTTAATGAAAAAACCTTAAAAAGTGTGAAAAAAATCTAAATGATGAATTACAAAAAAACAACAACAATGAATTGGCTTACCAATAAAAACCAAAAAAGCAAAAACCAGAAAATAATAATTTTTTCTAAAGCTGTGGCTGCAAAAGACATAACATTTTCATGTCCTTGCAGGCGATTGGTCATGGGGCGCTATAATCTGGACATCGATTGGTTGGTCTGTTTCTGTGGGCCTGGGCCTCCTGTGCTCCATCTACGTGGCCACGCTGCATGAGAACGACCTGTGGTTCTCCAACATCAAGGTAAAGGCCATAACTCTCCTGCTTTCTGCTGAGTGTTCTTTATGATGGATGTGATTCTCCGGTTCTGTTCAGTCCAACTTTCTGTCTGTCTGCACTCTGCAGTCTGAGCAAAGGGAGGCTCAAATTTTTTGCAAATCCTCCCAGTCTGGGAGTGAATGTCTGGTTCCAACTACCATGTTCTCTTGGAACCAGTCACAAGCTGGGAAGCCATTTGGTTTGTCAAAATTGGAAAAGCTCATGTGTAAAGGCTGAAATATTGCACTCAGAACTTAAGATGGTTTGTGTTATGTTGCATATTGTCTCGCAGTATCTCCACTGAGGCTTACAAGGGCACTTGTTAGAACAAAGCCATCACTCAACTCAAGCTTTTGTGTGAATAAGTCAGTAGTTGTGGTTTCACACATCAGTGAGTGTAGAATAGGAACTGTTTGTTCACAAAAGAACAATTCACAGCTGTTTTCCTGATAGAGTGATGGTGTACGGGTAAAGAATGAAATGTCCATGAGTTTGTTTGCATACAAAAATCCCTGTAGATTGAGGTTGATTGAGATAGATTGATCCCATGACTTTTACATTTCAATGACATAAAACAATAGGAGTAGGAGCAACAAGTTCTAAAAATAACAACAAAACAAACAGGAACAACAAAAATGTTAACGTTAGCTGTGTTTCCCTTGACCGTATTATGCAATCTGACATTTCGAAAATGAATTTGCTTAATGGAAATATACTAATTTAAAAAAAAAAAAACTTATTTTTTGATAAGTAGTTTTGGCCTTAGGATGAGGTGGTTTTTTTGTGGCCATATTGAAATTGGTTTATTTTGCAAAACTGCAATGGAAACACTTTTGGCATCGTATCGAATCATGTGATCAACAACTGAATGTCACAGGCGCAAACCACGAAGAAGAAGGTGACAGGAAGTTGCTGGAGGATCGTGACGCAGCATGTTTTTTTAATGACTTATCGTGAACAAACTTACTCAAATTTGTTCACGCTTCCTATTTAATGGAAACACTGTAATATAGAAATTGTGGGGTTTTTTTCAACATATGTGTAATGGAAACGCAGCTAATGACATGATCGGCAAAACAAGAGCAAAAAACAGTGAAAAAGGACAACATGAGCAAGAAAAAACACAAAAGATCAGAATCAGAATGAATCAGCATGCCTTTATTGTCATCTTACAGAAGCACAAAAACATTTCATTTCAGCACAGGCCTTGATGATAAAGAACAATTAGCGCAACAAGAACAACAACACAGAGAAGGAGAACAAAATGAAAATGAAAAGAAAACTGCTGGAAGTTAAACACGTTTACCACATAGACAAACACGTCCAGGGAATTCTGACCCATCACACAACAGCACCGCATCAAGGCAATCTAGGGTTCAATTTAGGATTTTTATTGTCTCAAAGCTAATTCATTTTCTAACTGCATCTGTTACCATGGTAACCTGTGCTGGAAACCTAACCATCTCCACGACAAGTTCAGGAGGATTGACAGCTTTTCTTCTAATAACTGCCAGCAGCTTTTTGAAGTCAATGTCAAAATGTGATAGTGTGGCAGAGTTCTGCTTCTGTTAAACTCTCTCTGTAGAGTGAAGAATGTCTTTAATGGGTTCAATACCTACATAAATGCTTGCTGTTGGTCTAACAAAACAATTTTTTTTACTTAATTTTTACATAATGTTTAATTTTGTATTGCGATTACCTAAATTCAAAATGATGTGTACAAACTAGTGGCTCTAAGACGTCATTGAAACTGATCATCAATTATTGTCATGTAACTTTGCTTCTAATAGGCTCTTGCAGATTAACAAACTTATGTACAGATCAAGTTTTAAAATTCAAATTATAGCTTTATGTTTTTAGTACTCAATTATAAGGAGGTCATGAAAACTTGGCTTAAAATGTTTTTCATTTTCTGCTTTTTGTCAAATAACAACACTTCTTCATCATGTTACAATGATACACCTCCCCTTATGCTGCGTTCTCCATCAGATGCCTTGGAAACGCATCATAAACACCTCATTGTGTAAAGAGATGATGGTTTTTCCAGGCATAGTGCGGCACTGATTTCTGAACTCAGCCAAATGGAAGCTTGGTTCCTCTGGGATAAAGTTTGCGCTGTGTGGTGCGGCAACATTGCCAAATATGAGGTCATTTTTAAAGGCCCTTGAAGCACCGCAGAAAAACATTGTTTTAGACTGACTCAAAGCTGTATTATCTGATTTCACAGTCTGCATTAAACGCAGACAAAAAAAACATGGAAATAAAAACTCCTGCTGTGGGTTTTCTCATTTTGTAACACTGTTAGTTCTCATTTGTTTTAGTGGACAGACCCTGCCAAAGATGTGTAAAAAGTAGTGGTGGGACTCCATTGCAATTTTTAATCAAGTTAATTGCAGCATCTGTAGTTAATTAATTAGTTAATTAACTGGCCTTTTATCAACTACATATTGACTAAATGAGCAACATTCTGGATTCAAAAACTCTTTTTTGTTGCTCAATTATTGAACGAGACATTTATTGGGTTTAGTTTGTTAGTTTGAGGTTACTCAACCATCAGAATGTATATAATAGCACATTGCACCATTCAGCTGTGTGAGCAGATGTTTCAGGATTTGCTCACCGTGAAGAGGCCTGGTGGCTGCTGATTGAATTGCAGCCTCATTTCTACCAGTCTGCCCAGTTTACCACCATCAGCCTGAAGGTCCTGGCAACAGAACCACATCATCTGCAAAATCGCTTACATTATATCCCGAACACTTCAGACCAAACACCTGTCTCTGGGTTTCCTTTACAAATGTGCACAAATATTGTTGATGTTTTGGTAATGTTGAAAAAGCTTTTAACTGCTTTAGCAACATCCACCTTCTAAGTCCTCAGACTGCCTCCTCCATCGAGGATTAGGGCCATTTATTATTATTCAGTTGAAAATATATACATAAGTGCATAAAAGAAATCAGTACACTAAATTGTTTTGGCAAGTTTTATTTGAGGAATGCAAAACGTTCTTTGTAAGTTCAAAGATGATTTTAAGTTCATAATGAAAAAAACAACCGTTTTAATTTGGGCTAAGAAGTTAATTTTCATTAAAGCCTGTTAAGCTAATGCATATGCAGATGGTTTTCAGCTGAAGATTTCAGTGGAATAAAGAGGTTTTTTGGGGGGGGATCTTGCTGTTTGGTATGAAATTGTTTCTGTCCAACTGAATCAAATTGATTTTCTCAAGGCATCCATAAATATGCCTTATAATTTTGAGCTGTGTTTTATATCTGTATTAGATATTGGCCTAGCTAACTCATCCCTCAGTAGTAATGTATCACTAAAGCTGTATGTGGGTTACAGAAATATTTTATTTGTTTGACTGCAATCAAGTTACAGCCAGGGTCATTTTCAGTCATAAAGTTTTGCAGCTCAGGTAAAAACGGAAAATAATTTTTGTTCTTTCCTATTATTAATATTACAGAGGCTCTGAAAACCTCAGAAGAAGAGCCTGTGTTTACTAAGCTGAGAAAAGGTTATTTAATAATCAAAGCCAAAAATGCTAAAACTGTGGAAAAAAAAGTGAAACACTAAATGTTGCCGTTGGAACTAAGAAAGACAGAATCAGCAAAGTTTTTCTACCGAAGCGACTTGAGTAACTGACTAAGATTATTCACAAACATGAAACATTAAAGCTATTCTCTCAATAAACAGATGCTGAAGATCAGCATTATAAATAAGATGTGGTGTCTTGGTATTTCTCTCTCTTTTCTGCATAACATCATTAAACTCTTTAATAAATGTAGAAAAAAAAATCATTGCATAAAAGGCAAGAGAAAAAAAGCCAGCTATAACCAGACAGTAAAGTGATTACATGGGGATACCTGACTTGCTTTTCACAGATCTGAATTCATAAATGTCACTTACAACTTTACTGGGTAATAAAAAAGTCTTAGGTAAATCTTCTTCTGAGAAGATGTAACCTTTCTGAGCACAGAGCCATTCCACTGGGCACAGGGGAAAAAGTCTGTTGATAAATCAGATTTTCAGATGTTGTGTATCTGAAGCTGTGACCAAAGACATTGTTATTCTTCTTATCAGAAAGCTCTGTCTCTTACAGTGCTACTTTTGATAAAACTCATTGATACTTAAGATAGCAGCAATAATGTTTGTTTATTTATTTTTTTGCGGCGCTAGTGGCTCGTATTTTTTCGACAGTAGGCAGACAGGAAGGAGGGTGAGGAGAGAAGACATGCGGCAAAGGTTGTCGGGACCGGGAGTCGAACCCACGACGTCCGCGTCGAGGACTAAGGCCTCCAAACGTGGGGCGTGCTAACCCCCTGCGCCACCACAGCACGCCCCATGTTTGTTTATTTTTGAGTTTAGAGCACTGTATGGTACATTCAAGCTCATGTGTTTTTACAGGACATTTAGCTTTTTAGCAGGCTGATGCTAAAGCAGATTTTGCAGCCATTGAGAAGTGCTAGCAAGAAGGAATAGACAGCAAGTAATTTAAAGTAGACATATTCACTTAAATTCTTCCTTTTCACATGTAAATCATTCACATATGGTCTATAGAAAGTAGGACTGCAATGCTTTGTTCTGAATTCCTGGTTATTCTAGTTCCACAGACTGTTTCAGATCAGACACTTTTTAGAGCAACTCATTTTGCTGCGGTCTTTTTAAATGTGAATGGGACATTTCATGCCACGTCCCCCTCCAGGTCGCAGAGTGTTCCATTCCACCCTGTTCAGCCATTTTTGTAGTTTTTACACCCCTTCCATCCATGCAAACCAACTACAATATGGAGTGTAGTTTAACTAGTGTTAAACATATGAGATACCTATTAAAACAATTAATGCTAAAGGATGTGAGGATCAACACGCAACATTCATGTCTAAAAGAAGCTTTGCTGTCATTTCAGTGTTATTAGCAGCTCACTGCTTTGCTGTGTATCTTGTTTATCAATGGAGAAGGAATTGACCCTCCATCAGACGAAGCCTTTCAGAAAATCCCTCCTGATACTGCTGGAGGTTGCTGAAGCATTCATCCTTAAATGGTCGGTGCAAACGGACTTTCTCCATTGATGTGGGCATATTCCAGAGAAACATCAAATTTAACCAGACACTTCAAACAGCCTCTGGTGCTGGGAGATGATGTAAGGAATCCTGTGAGTTAATGCATACTAGAACCGAATATTTTGACTTGTTTACTTTCAACTTCTGCATAACTGAATTTGGACTACGAGAAAATATGGCGGATTTACAAAACTGATTAGCCAGAAGTCATGAGCTTGTTTAGCAGTTCCACAGCAAATACGGTGGTGTCATAGACAAGAACATTATAGCAAATAGAGAAAAATTATCAGACTAAAAAATATGACCCAAAAAGAATATAAAGATATCTATGCATCACTGGGAGATAATACATTTAAATATTTTGCACTCCTAGACACTCAAAGTAGACAACAATGATTTTAAGGGCTAAAAACGTGGATTTTGCTCATTATAAGCCAAACACCTGAGGTTCCTCAGTGCCAGCTGCATGTTCTGAAGGTACTCCCAGCCTGCGATCTTGGTGGAACGTGGAAGGACAAAGTGATCAGTAGTAAGGAGTTTATGACTGATGCTTACTTACGAAAGCTGTTGTCCATAACAGGAAGTAGAACATATTTTAATAATCCTGCTTTCCTGAGACAGTGTGGTCCTGAGATAATGTTCTATGCTGCTGATTATCACCAGTGCTGCTGAAAACTGAGCTCAGTCGGTTCAGTTTGTCCTCTTGAATTCATCAGGTGTGAGCTCATGTCCATGTGGACTCCAGAACCCTGTGGGGGTTTATTTGGAGCATGTGCTCATAGCTTCACACCAGCTCCAGAGCCACAAATTCTCCGACAAATGTTCCCCACGTTTTCCGAACGATGTTCCAACACGTTCCCCTCGGTGCTCTCTCCCACCCTCGTCTCTCTTATCCTGCGCCTGTGTGTGTTTTTATAGACAAGAGGTCAGCAGTAGTCCTCTCTTCTTTTTTTTTATTTCCCCTCTCCCTCCCTTCGAAAGGCTGCAGTTGTCCACAGTCTGTCCTGTTGTTCACACACTTACTGCAGCTCACTTTTTATTTTTATTCTTTATACTTTGAACTGTTTAAAGATAGCTTTTTATTTTCACTTTAACCAGAAGCCGGGACATTTTTCTGCTTGAGGAAGGAGTCAGCGGTTCCAGTCGCGAATTCACTCATCCATGGATCCTTCAAGCAAACACCAGAGATAGAAGTTATTCAAAATTCATCAAGAGGACATGCTGACAGAGAGAAATGAAGGGGAGAAAAATTAAGTAGCTTTCACAAGGAAGGCACTCTTCTGAACTTGTTCACGGGGCTTATTCTCTTTGACCTCAGTATAAACCAGGGATTATCCGTATTCCTTATAGTTTTTGGTGAAAAGCCAGTGCTTGTTTTGCCTCGGGTAGACTCGAAAGAGGATTGGAAAGGAAACTAGCTCCTCATTCCCTCTGAGAGAGCTTTTGCATATTTCCTCTGGCGAAGAACTTGAAACGATTAAAAGCCGTTCTTTAATTTATTTGGAGCGACTTCAAGTAAAGGAAAAAAAACATGGCTTGTTGGTGTTTATCCATGTAATGGATTTGGATCTGTTCTACAGAGTATCTCAGGCGCATCCTGTTTATTTACCTGGATCTAACACATCAAAAGTTCCGAGAACATATAGATGATCTCCATTTTTCTCATGCAATGGATGTTCGGAAAAGAGCGAAGGTGAACCAGGCAGGGAGCAGCCTGGGGATTTTGCCACCCGGATCATCTGGAGAGAGATGCAGCAGTGGGAAGAGGACGGAGCCAGCAAGGCTTAGAGAAGGAGTTTTCCCGCTTGGACGATCCGGTTCTTTTTCCGGTTCATACCTTCCGCGCCGGTGGCCTTGGCAACGGTGTGTTTCCATGGCAGCAGGGCTGTTCCTAGCGGTGCTGCTGGCCATGGCTCAGGCCTGGTGTGTCAACGCCATACATGAGAATCTGCTGTGGTTCTCTCAGCTCACGGTAGGAGACACTGCTGGAATTCTAGAAAATGACTCGCTTTGAAAATGAAATAAGGGGAGGCGCATTGTACGTCGCTGTGTACAGTTGGCAGCACTAAGGAGTTGAGGTGGATTTGGTCAGTCATAAAGTGGACACACAAAGCTGTCACACCTCTCAGCTGGCCAATCACAGTTCCAGCAGGAGTTCCTACCTTTCTGTCTTATTTGTTAGTTGACCCATTGGGGCAGCTGAGGCTCATTTACCAGAGTCCTTGTCTTGCTGCTAGAAAGATGTAGGTTCGATTCCAGCGTCCTGCCCCTGCCACATGTCGACGTGCTCCTGAGCATGATGCGTAACTCCAAGTTGCCTCCAGACCTTTGTGTTGAATGGTGTGGCTGAGTGAAAAATGTAACTCTGACTCAGAATGCAGTGGTGCCAGTGTTTTTTGTCTGAGCCATGTTAACTATGTTCAGGACATGTTTTGGAAAGAGTCCCTCTTCGTCTTAGCAGTTTTTACTAAAACTGTTTAGGTGAAGCAGTTTTTGTGCTTCACCTTAACTGTAGGTGAAGTATGTAGGTATACACATGTATGCAAAGTGTACATTTGTATAATACAAAATGTAGTATTTAAAAACTACATTTTGTTTAGTGGTGGGACTTGATAAATTTTTTTATTGAGTTCATTTCAGGTTCTGGAATAAAACTTTGCAAGTAATTGCATTTTAATCAAAAAAACATATATTGATTTGTTATTTGTTGGTCATAGCTATTTGTGGGTGGCTGTTGTCCATAATAGAAGTGTATTGTAGTTGTTCTGTGTTAACACCTGTGATGTACAGAAATTTTATTTTCTGCAATGTTTTTTTTATTCAATTTTTTTTAGATATCAGCCTACATGCAATATGTATGGAAGCCCATTTCTGCCATGAAATAAAAAAAAATACTACAAAAACCCAACAGAATGTCATCATTTTGAGTTTTAAATTCATAATTGAGATTCAAAGTTATCATTTGTACTTTAAAGTGTCTTTATGTCTCATAATTAGGACTTTGAATCTCTGAATTATGACTTCTTGCATTACTTTTATTTTTTCTTTTCTGGCAGAAATGGGCTTCCATAAATATGAGCTCATTCGGTCTGATCAGTGGAAGCAGCAGGCTCATACCTTCATCCATCTGTACATCCAAAGGTGTTATGGAACAGGAACAGAGTTTTTTTTTATAAACTAAGTCAAAAGATCCTTCCTGCCCACAGCATCATCATTCACAATGACTCTTTAAAGATATGTGGATGGTTTTAGTTATGGCAACATTTAATTTCCCTCTGACTGATATGCAGTAGTATGTGCTTTCAAAAAAAAAGCGCCACGTCAAAGAAAGTCATGTTTGAGTCTGAAGTCATGATGACATTTATGAATTCTGGTTTTCCAGCAAACTAACAGGATACACATATTTGGCAGTTTATTTTGGGACTGCGTGTGGGATTTTATCTGCACTTAGTATTTATTGTTCACAAACTGGACCCATTGGTCCAAATTAAGAAGACAGTCTTTTGGTCCATTTAATGTCTTCTTTGCAAAAATCCAAATGACTGCCAGATAATAAATCAGGAGCCCTTTTCCTATTTTTTCTTCAGAATCAGGTTATACTTTGATTCTTTACTTGATTATTTAGCTTGTTCACCTTCAAATCCCAGCTGTCCACATTAATCAGAGAAGTAACCAGGAGGTCAATAGTCACTGGATTCTTTTGTTCTACTTTGGAATCCCCTGATATGATCACAAAAAATATATTTAGTGTTCGTTTTACTGTTTATTTGTTTCATGGTGGATTTTCAACCTTAGTAATATTTTAAATTGAAACCCACATGGCTCCAGGCTTTCCCTCTCTCATGTACTTACTTAATCTGCTGATAAACTGAATGGAAAACTAATCTGTTCCCATTACAGACTTTTTATGGTTTTAAAGCTGACATTATTACTGGAAAATACCAGAAACCACATTGTAGTGCTTTGATATATGGTTTCATTTTTTACAGACTCTGGATTGCTGTTTTTATCTTTAGACGGACGGTAATGCCGGAGAACAGTTTGGCAGACGCCTGCTGAATTATAAAAACTGATTTTAATAAGGAAACGGGCTGCTGTTGTCAGAGGATTTCACTTTTAATCAAACGCTGATTGGAAATGTTTCCAAACTAAGTGTAGCAGACAAACAATTGATGTAATATTGTGGCGTGGGACGTCCTCAGTGCCGTCTCCTCTCCTTCTGAAGTGGAACAGTAATCATGCTTGGCGGGCGGTGGGGGGTAAGGAAGGGGTTCTCCTGAGATGGCTGTGTTACCCCTCTGATTATTACCTCAGAGGGCTGCCAGTATATCAGACGCTTTGGTCCGGTCCTTCTCAGTTCTGTCTTGTCTCGCCAGAAAATCTGTTTTCCACATCACGCAGAACAAAAGAGCTTGGATTTATATCAGCACATTCCCCATTTCTGTTTTCAGGAAGTGGAGAGGGAGATCTCCTTCCGGACGGAATGTGGACTCTACTATTCGTACTACAAGCAAATGTTGCAGGCTCCATCCATACAGGAAGGTATGGTCACTATGAACCACCCAAGTCTTCATCATCGTCTGCAGTTCAGCTCATTATTTCCTTACTAAATTCTCTCTTTTATTAATTAGTTATTTACAGCTGTAACAAACTGTAGTTAGAGAAGCACCGATCCTATATTAACATCTGTATTGGTCCTGATGTAATTCTAGTTTGAGTATCGGTGACAATGTTCCCAATCCATAAGATCTATTTGGTCTAATTCTATGCTTTGTGCTCTGACTGACATCATGTTTTATTATTTATTTTATATTACATTTAGAATTCCTAATTGCACTTTCTGACCCATTTGACTGACGGTTTATTTCAGCTTATATTTTTCATGTTTGACCAAAGCAGTCAACCTATTGTTTTTGTCAGTTTCAATTTCTTTCTCATTTATTTTACATTGGCTGCTCTACTCCTAATTGCACTGACTAAACACATAAAGGTGTTTTTACATGTTTGATCAAATTTATGAAGCTATTGGTGTATTTCAATGTGAGGCTTTAAGTTTAGTGTTAACTGAGGTGCTGCAATGTTTATGTTTTTGTTTTTCTAGATAACCTTTCTTTATTCTAATTTTTGGTCTACCAGGTTAACACATCTGAGTCTGAGATATGTATTCTCTTACTACAGTAAGGACGAAGGAAGGATATGTAGCCACCTCTAGAGGGCGCTGTCGTCTGGTTGGATCAGGAGTGTAATATTGGTCTGTTTTGGGCATGTTGGATAATCTGAAGCTGGAATAAAATCTTGTAGATCCTGAAACTAGAGGATGAACAGAAAGCGGTTCAAGAGACGTTGCTTTAGGGGACACATAGCATCACCCTCTGCTCATCGAGAATGATAATATAAACTTTTAAGAGTATCCTAAAACATCTTTTTAATTTTAATTTTTAAAAAGTTACAAAAAACGTATGAATTGTTGCTAAATATCGCAAGAAAATCCACCAATATGACTGAGTTGTCAACAGTAGTTGCTTCTCTAAAGGAGGCGGAAGCGTCAGTCAGGAGACATTACAAAGTAGGAGCATACTTGATAAGTGGTGTGTATATTCATATATCTGAGGTTTAGATACAGAAAAACGGTTCTGAGTTGACTTAAAATGTTTCTTTACCTAAACACAGACATAAATGTACTGAATTACAAGTTTATTTGATAACTCTGCACAGTACAGCACACTTAAATACACCAATAGCTCCATAAGCTTGGTCAAAGATGTAAAAAAACATCCTTTATTGGTTCAGAAAGTTCAAATCGGAAGTCTAAATGTAAACGTGTGTGTGTGTGTGTGTGTGTGTGTGTGTGTGTGTGTGCGTGTGTGTGTGCTCTCAGGGCTGTCAGAACTGATCCATGACAACTTGACAGAATCAAAGAGGACCATCAATCTTTTACAGCGGATGAATATCTACCAAGAGGTGTTTCTCAGTGTTCTGTACAGACTGCTGCCCTTACAGGTAACACACCACCCACACTGCTCATTGGTAGCAAAAACTGACTCTGGGGAAAGCTTTTTATGAATTTTTTTTTTCAATTTGAGCCATAAAATTAAAAAAAGAGTTGTTGCATATTTAAAACTGACCCAACTTTTAAACTTTAGCAATTTTCCAAACTGCCCGGTTCCTCTGCTGTCATTGTTGGCCTAACTATCAGTGCCTAATAAGCCATTTTCTTTTGTGTGTGTGTGTGTGTGGTCCAGGCGTATCTGGAGCCCGTGTATTTCTACATTTACACAGTGTTCTCTCTCCAAGCCGTGTATGTGATCGCTCTGTACCTCACAGCATGGCTCTTGGCTGGTTCCTGGCTGGCTGGGTTACTGACTGGAGTCTGGTACATTCTTAATAGGTAAGTAATAACAATGTTCTGCATGCTCACTGGGACGAGGCAGAGGAGAGAGCACCACTCTGAGTCTCTGTAGAAGTCGTGTTGCACATATTTGATAGATTTCCAACCTTCTCCCCGACCAGAGAAAATGTCAGTCATACTATAAAGTTTGTAGAATTTTTTTTGTGACAGAGTAACTATTGCATAAATACGTAGTGGATGAAAAAATTATTCACTGTTCTTACATTTTTTTTAAATAAACATCCGAAAAGCACATCAGGAATTTGTGTTTAGACCAGGTCCAGGACTTCAACGCGGTAATCTCAATTTATTAATTACATAGATTTCTACTCCTTGTTTTTTAATTTTAGCATAATTAATGGCAATTTTTCTGACATAAAAAGGCTCAGACCAGAACCTAGAAAGGTTAACCTCTGCGTCAACGTTGATTAATCAAAAGATTTTATTTCAATTAACCACATTTTTTTCAATAGCCAGCTGCTGGCCATGTCCTGTTACGTCCTATTATGTGACCGGTGTCCTAAAGAAAAGTAATAAAAATGGAGATGTTTGTAGGGATGCAGTATTTGTATTATGAAATATTAAAGCTTTAAATCCTTAAAAGCTTTAGGACGAAAAATGACAAAATGTGATAGACTTTGAGCTTATGGTATATTATAATAGAAAGACACAGGGAGCCTGTAGATATAGTTGTCTGACACTGAGTAGCTGTGTTGATGGGTTGTATTACTTTTTATTTTGCTTGGACCGTTCTTGGAAAAAAAGGCATAAATTTAGAAGAAATTTCAGGATTATTTTGACTTTCTGTGCAGGTTGATACTTTGGTTGGATTTTTTTAGTAAACATTAACAGCAGAGGGTAGTAGAGGTCTCCAGCTCTAGGAAACAGCTTTGAGCTGAAAAACAAGCCTGCAGAGCTTGGAGCATATTAGGATGCATCTTCCAAATATTTGAAAACTTCACAGATGTTCACACATGATGACCTTAACTTATTTCTCAGGTTGTTTTCTGAGAAATGAGGCACACAAACCAAATAAAGTTGATTTAAAACAATCAGCGTTTCTCCATCTAATGGCTGCTCTTCTGCTTCCTTCTTTCAGGGTGGATACCACTCGGGTGGAGTTCACCATCTCCCTCAGGGAGAACTGGTCTTTGCCCTTCTTTGCCCTGCAGGTCACTGCTGTCACTTGCTACCTCAGGCCTCAGCTCAGCGCCTTGCAGCAGGTCCAGCTCACACACAAACCGATTCTAGACGAATAATCTCAGTTATTTAACAAAGGTAGAAGCAGAAGCAGCACAGAATAAAGTGTGTTTTTGTGTGTTTGCTCGCCAGAAAGTGATGGTGTGGCTGATGTACGTGACCACATGTTGCTTCTGTCTGACGTGGCAGTTCAACCAGTTCATCCTACTGGTTCAAGCTCTCATTGTTTACATGCTGGACATCGTTGACCTCTTGACAACAACACAGGTACGCAGGACACAGTTCTCATATCTCTTAACCACTCCTCATATCTCACACTTCACTGATTCCATAGTCGGTTGCAAAAGTTAAATATCAACACAAACAGTCCCACCCATAAAGTGTCTTGAAATCCATTGATCAGTATCGTATCAACACGATGAGGTGTTTGCAGTAACAAGTGACAAGCAACATAAAGTTCACTAAAAAAACCCGTGAAGAATATTTTCAAATTGTTTTGTTTCATTTAACAGCAGTGATGGGTTTCAGTGATCTTCTTCCGTGTGTTTCTGGGTTGTCTGCATTCAGACCGCTACACTGATGTGTTAACATCTGTAATTGGCACCAAGTGCACACTTTTCCAGGTGAGATGGTTCAACACCCTCACTTCTCCTCCATTTTTGCTTAAAAACTTGATCTGAATATGCAGTGAGACTGATTTGAGCACAGATATCTATGCGAGTGAACGATCATTTGTGACGTGTGCAATTAAATCTCTCACAAATCTGCTGAACCTTCACTCCACTCTGGCACTCCTGCTCCTCAGATACGGAATTCCTGGAGGGTCAAAAAACACATACATCATTTAATGTGTCCTTCACACGCAAAGTATGTTTCTAATGTGCAATCAAAAGTGTTCACAACTTAAACTGTATGTATGTAAATGAACCACATCACCAGCCAACCACAGACGGTTGGTTTTGTCTGATTAAAATAGTCGTTGGATGGTAAAGAAGCATCACTAGAAAATCAAAATGCTGCACCAAGAGGCATCAAATACAAAACAAAATGTAAAGATTTAGGAAAAACAAAAGCATAACTTCATTGAATTTACTGTCCTAAGAATATGTAGTGAAGCATAAAAATATGTTTACTTTATGCATTTCAGAGCTACTATGTAATATTTAGCATTTTTACATTGACTTTTAGAGATAGGCCTAGTCAAAGTAGCTCAAATGCCACAATCCCTGATCAGTCGACTCATTGAACATTATTCATGTTATAACATATATGGTGGGTGTTCTAAATTCACACTCCATTGTGACGCTTCATTATTAGTATATTATTAGTTATCTGCTGCAGTCCTGTGCGGTCTGATCCACATGCCTTCTGAAGGTGTTCTGAGGGAAGCCGGGTGTGTTCTCTCCTCAGACCGACTCCAGGATAGAAGCCAGTTCAGGTCTGGCTGAGGTTCCTCTTTTACGCTAAAAACTCAAAAAGCAGCTGGACTAAATGAACCGAGAAAGAGGAACATAAGCATTCTCATGGAGGTTTTCCAGGCTTTACATTGCCCCAATAAAATCTGTCCTCATTTACATTTCACTTTAAGAGCGGTTTGGCAGCTGTGCTGACATGTGTAGCAATTCCTAAATTATTCATAGCCAAGCCAAAACTTTGATTTCTACTTGTTATTTTTTTATTGGACCAGTAGTTCTCTTTTGGGCTGGAATGATGCAAACCTTGACAAGAAAAGGAAAGACAGTGGATGTAAATGCAGACTGGCATAAACTGCAAACTGAATCCTCCATGTGATTGTGAAACTGCATTGTGATTGTTAGCAGTGCGTGGCTCATTCCCGGCTGTGTGTGTCTGCCCAGGTGACCACCCTGTACCTGGTTCAGGTAAGCGGTCTGCTGAGCGTTTGGCTGCTGCAGTTCTGTAACTCCATGATCCTGGGATCGCTGGTGCTCAGCTTCATTGTTGCAGCTCTCTTCATCAGACACTGCCAGGTTAGTACGTGTGTGAATCTACTCTGGCTGTCAGGAGGATTGAATTAATGATGACTTAAATAGTTCATTAGATCCTGTTGTTTGTTTTTCTTTGCATATGCTATTGAACAAAAGTAGTTTAAGTTTTGATCACAACCAGAGAGCAAAACACCGCACCACTTCTCAGCTGAGTTCCTGACTCCTCTCAGATTGGATTTTGCGGAGTTTCCTTTCTTCTTGGTTATTACTCATTGAAATGCATACATACACAGTGAAGCTTTTGTGCTCTCTGCCTCTATCAGAGGTCCTTGAGATGCTTTTGCAACTTAGCAGGAATCCACCTGGGTGAACCTGATGTAAGAGAGCGTGAGTAGGAAGGTGTTTATGTTTGTTTTTTTCCCTCCATTCTCCTTTAAAAGGAGAAATTAAATCATGGCCATGCTATTTGTAAAGTCTATAATGCCACTATTTATAATGGTTCTACTGCTCACTGTAGCATAAACAGGATTGTTTTGCAAATCTCAGTAAGGATTTAGCATTATTCGTGCTGAACAACCAGAGATGTCGACTCCAGTTGCTCTTAAGTCACAAAAGTGACTGAGATGCACCGATTGGAGTTTTCTGGCTGATCAGCCAGCTTTAAAAAGCCTGACATGCAGATACGGATATTCTTTGTCTGAAATGTTGCTAAATATAGCAACAGTGCGGTGACTGTTGTTAACCGCAGATGTGCAGATGTGACCTGATGGGCGGGTCTGCCAGTCAGGGAACAGGTTACTCAAACTGTTTGGTTCACTAGATTAACAGCAGGTTGAATGTTTGCACCCTTAAGTGAAACTATTTGTTTTTTGTCTGCTGCTGTTCATTTCACGTGTTTTTGTGCCCAAACTACAAAGAAAATGTTTTTGGTGTAGCAATAAATTTAGAAGAAAAAGACCTCCAGAGGAATGTGTGTTTCGGGGAGGAGGGGACTGGCAGGTTTAGAAGTGATGTGGCCCACTGTGGGGGCTGATTCTACTGTACATGAGCTATAGAAGTGTTTTATATTCCTCAACCTGTTGTTTTAGTGGGATCCAAGCCTTAATTAGGAGTCAGGAGGTCAGAACTCCTCAGCCTCCCAGGCCTGGTGAAGGGAGGATCATTCCCCCTGGGCTGACCTGCGGGTGTGATTGCTGCCAGTAGCAGTTCCCTGGTTAACACTCGGTGGATTTATAATAAATGCCATATTTTCTAACAAATATAAAACATGTAAGAAGTGTAATTTAAAGTCTGCGTAAAAAGGCTTTATTATCTGGCCGATTAGATTTGAAATCAACACCATGTGTTTCGTCTTGCAGCCTGATTTGAAGACTGGAGGCCTGCTGGTTCGTCTGGCCAAAGTTCTCCTCCACAGCATCCTTGTTCTCCTGCTCGCCTTCATCATCAACTCCTTGACTAAGGTGCTCGTCTTCCTCTGCCTCCCCTCTCGTCCCTCCCCTGCGTTGTCCTCCCGTTCTCTCTCCCCTCCTCTCATCCTTTTCTCAACGCGTCTCAGACCTTCAGAGCAATGATGCAACGTTGTCCGCCCGGTTTCTGCTCCTGTTTACGCTCCTGAAGGCTGATCTCAGCCCAGACGTGATGACCTTATCTGTGCTTGTGTTTACAGAAAGCGCTTCAGCTCAGATCAGACGAGCACATTTTTAAATTCATCAAGTCAAAGTTTGCCTTGGGGCCGACGAGGTATGAACACATAAAACACACAAACCTCAATCCTATGCTTGGTTTTTTGCGAACACCTGTTCCCTAAAATCCCATTTGACTCGCATAGGCTGAGAGTATATATACAGTCAGTGTGCTGTGGGCTTGTTACAAAACTTCCACTTGATCTAGAGTGACTACATTATTCACTAAGCACTAGTGTCATAGCACCTGCAGCGTTAATGTGTGTGAATAATAGATCGCGGGGTAAAGCCACTAGACCTCTCATCGATCAGTGTGTGTTGCCGTGTCGGGACGGCTGCTCCGGGCCAGCGAATAACACGGCTCCCAATGCGATGCTGCACAACTGGCCCTTCAATTATTCAGGAGATTGTAGCAAATGCGAGGCTCACTCCGTGCTCTGCTTCACCCTCAGCTCCTCTCTCTCTCTCTCTCTCTCTTCCTCACTCAGACTTCTTTCTGCTCTCCTACTGTTTCGTTCTCCTGTCCTTTCAGTCCTGCTTTGCATTTGTGGGAGCACAGCTCTCAGTTTGAGGTACTTTTCCAAGCCTTTATTTATCTTGAGCTGCATATTGCAAGTAGAAAGTACTGAATAGAAAGTCGGATAATGTAGGCAGCCATTAGAACACGTCAAAGTCAAGGTGACCTCACAGACTGCTGGCGCCTTGGACTGTGACTGTCTGACCAAGACAAACCTCTTAGTTTGAAGCTACAGGGCAAAATGGTAGAATTGTAATAAGTGAGACAAAAAGTGAGCCAAATAAAATTGAAACAGCGGTCTTATTCTAGCTTATTTGCTCTGAGTTTGTAGCTTTGATTTCCGGTACATCGTCTCACATGAATACTGAATCTCGTGAATCCGTTGGTTCGTAGAGGGAAATGTTGCATTGGAGTCTATGTGTCAAGTAAAAATCTGGTCTAAGTGTGAAAAGTTGGATGCAAGTGGTGTGTTTTGGACCTCTGCTTCCCCTGGGTCAGATGATGAGGAGCAGTTGACCAGGTGTTTGCTAAATGTGCTGATGTGCTGGGTTCAACACAGGCCTATACAATCTTCTCCTAACCACAACATATACTTCTCCGACCAATTACTATCAAGATAGATCAAACAACATTCAAAGCAATCAAATGAAAACATGTTGAACCCCAGATGTATTTTATGCTTGGTGCTAATGCAATGCTAACCCCAATTAGCTTTACTGGATGTGTTACTCTGCTGGAGCAAACCTGTTCACTCAGAGAGAGAAACTCTTCTTGCATTCATATCCACAGAGTTTATGCACTTTAAGTCAAATTTATAGCCAATCATACATTTTGTTGAGAACATCAGGTAATATCACCTCTCCTGCAGGGACTTTGATGCCAGTCTGTATCTGTGTGAGGAGGCCTTCGGGCTGCTGCCACTGGACACTCTGGAGCGCCTGGCTGGCACCCTGCTGCTGTACCCATACGTCCCCACTGTCCTGCTGCTCAGTGGCATGCTGGCAGTGGCGGTGCTGCACAACCTCAGGTACGTGATGCTCAGCGGGAAAAGTTTCAACATGAAAACAAGTTGAATTTGATTGTCCTCAATGGCTGAATGAGCTGGATAAACTGAACTATACTGTTCAGTTTATCTAGTCTCTGATGGCAACAACTCATGCAGTATGGTTCTTAAATTTGAAGCATCTTGGAACACAGAAAGTCTCACAGACAGATCCACACACCTAACACACATTGTTAGGTGTGTGGATCGTCTTACAATGTGGCCATGATCAGAAACTTGTGCTGAATAATACATCAGTTCTTTACTACCTAAATATGATCCGGTATTCCATTCTCTCTGTATGATAATCTGTGAAACAGTTCTGATTTTGTCTTTCTGGGCCACAGAATATTTTCTGTTTTCTGTCGTAAACGGTTCAGTGGCATCTCGTTATTAATTATTCTGGCGATTAATCGAGTAATTGAATTTAAAAAATTGTCCCGTTCTGTAGTAACTATTTAAGCTAGTAAAGGAAAACTGATATAAAGATCAGTAATAGTGCACTTGAATAATAATCAGAGAAGAATAATCTACGTATTAGGAATAGGCAGTGCCCCCTGGTGAACAAAAAAACATTTGGTGCAGAGGTTAATCAGACTGTCACAAATACAATGTGTTAAAACTATTTCCTGCTGAGGAGCTACAGCATCCAAGATGATCTACTGTGGCAACTCTGTTTTGAAAATCATTGAATAAGTGAATAAGATTGGCTTCTCATGTAAACATCAATCGATGACCAATCTCCCACAATGAAGGAAATTGAAGCTGATTTATCGGTTCACTCCAATTGTTGATGCAAATGAGAGGAGGGCGATATGTACTTGGAATATACTGCAATATGTCTGGTACTATTGTGATAAACTATAAAAATGGCAATAAAGAACTATGGTAGTACTTTATTTGAAGGGGTGTGCATAAGACTGATATGACACTGTCATAAATAAGACATAACACCTGTTATGAACATGAAGGAGTCTTTATGAATATTTATGACTGTTGTCATGAAGTGACATTTGGTAAATAATGACACTTTAATTGCAAAGTTGCTTTTACTGCAACTTTTAAAGCAACTTTGCATTAAAACTATTATTTACCGAATGCCACTTCATGATAACAGTCAGAAATATTCATAAAGACTCCTTCATGTTCATGATGAGTGCTATGTCATATTTATGTCAGAGTCATATCAGTCTTATGCACTCCCCTTCAAATGAAGTGTTACCAGAACTATTTATTGCTTATTTTTTAGGCAGCTGTATGGCTGTGAATGCATGGCACAGCATATATAGTGGCTCAAGCACAAATATTGTTCTTGAAAAAGATTCCCACTTCAGGACTCCATATTCTTAAAGAAGTAAACTGCATGTAGTAACTGCATTTATTATAAAATTTTAGTCAATCTACTGATTGTCTCATGGGACAATCAGTGGAGAAGATAATAAAAATAACCTTTCCGTTAACACTGTCACGCTTTTTTGTTTACATTATTAATTGAAAGTTATCAAGAATAAATAATAAATCCTTATGATAAGAAACTTTTCACAATAAATGATCATTGATAAATCCTCATCTCTAAAGCATACCCTTGTGTCACATTGTTTTTACTTGTAACACTGGTAAAAGAAGTTGTGTTTCTAATTAATGAATCAGACACCACTTTGTAAAATAAAGAGATATATAGTGTGGTAGATGAGATGAGGGTTTTTGTTAGTAGAAGGAAAACCTAAACCAGAGGTCACCATGTTTTCCTCTACTCCTGGATTTCCCTCCATGCTCTGAAAAAGCAGCATCATCCACCAGCTGCCTCTCCCAGCTTCATTTGCCTGTGGTGCAAGGTGATAGGCTGCTCTCAACTAATCAAATTAGCATTTCAACTCGCCCTGCGCCACTGGACGGCTGGAATACTAACCTCACAGAACAAAGGGCTATTTGCCAATTCAGGAATTAATTTAATCCAGTATAGCCAACCTCACGTAGTCAGGGGAGCCGGTTTTGATTTGTATTCAAATGGAAGCCAGTGTCCGTCTGATTCGGTGCAGAAGGCCACATCGTGGGAGTAATATCATCGCCTTCGGGGCCTCTCTCTGTTTGTATGCATGCTGACTCCTGCAGACAGAAACGGTCGTGGGTGTGCATCGTTACATGTCCACTTGCATGCAAGCTGCTAATGAAATCTGAACAAGAGCTACTGAAATCTGAATAATCAGAACAATATCAATTCCGCCCACCTGCCGTCCGTCCTGCCTCTCCTCTCCAGCGTATGGATGTGATGTTTTATGTATTTACCGTTCCCTTTTGGTAACATGCTTCTTTTCTGCTTTAATGTCTGGTTTTTGTTTCCCATTAGGCCTAAAGGAAGTTGGGAGGAAGAGAAGAGAGCAGCTGCAGGGGGACAGGTGGATGCTTTCCGGCCAGATGTGGCCTACAACCTGCTGCACTCTGTGCTCTACGGCCTCCTGGCTTTCAGCACCATGAGGTAAACTCTGAATTGCTGAGGCAGCAGAACACGTATACATTCACACTTCCAGGCATAGGCGCTGATTCCTGAGCACCAGTCATGCAAGCATGGCTAACACCACTGATAAACATCACTGTGCCTAGTAGCCGCTATAGCTAGCTGCAGGCACTTTTACTAGGCATTGAGTCATATCCACAAACCCACAGATCTGATGCGGGATGAGCAGGAATCTGTCACAAAAATGTTCATAACGTTCTTCTTTATTATTCAGTTTTATAAAATGTGGCTTAAATTAAAGTTGTGAAAATTACTGTTTTGATATGTAAACTATGTATTATTCCTAGATATAACTCTATAAACTCTTTGGTTTCTGTCAGTTCTTTCAAGGACTGACAGAAACAACAAATTTATGTTTTATACTGGACAATTAATTTATTTTTACATAATCACCTCAGTAAGAAACAGTCTGTTAAATACCTTATGAAAAATTTTATCTTACTTGATGACTATTATGAATATTTGCGATGTCTTCGAATAAATGAGGAAGTTAGAGCAGTTTTTATTGTTTGTTGTACTTTTAGAAATTTCAGCGGCTGCAGTTCGCCACAGCAAAGGAAAAATAGCACTAAAAAACAGGTGAAGAATAGCTCAAAACCACATGCACACCTATTACCATGGCAACCAACTGACAATAACTAAGACGGAGCAGAGATTAAGTTCAAGTATATCAGGGACATCAACATTTCTCACACAAACAGAAGATTCAGTTCATTATAGTTCCATGTTTTCAAGCTTGGTGTTTATTTTGCAATTATTAATAAGCAGTTGCCTGGACATGAGGTGGTTGATTAGTTAGTGACTGCCCACCAGCAGAAACATAAATCGGCGCCCAAGTCTCGCTCTCACACAGATGTGCTTCAAATCTTATTTTTATTTCATAACTTAATCAGTCGTAGTCATTCACAAGTACCTCTTCAGTCCATTTCACTAAGTTGGCTAATTGGTCCCTTCAGAAGCCTTGATCACCTCCAAGTACTTTCAGCTTTGTGCTGTTTTTTTATGGTAAGCAAAGACAGTCACAGCAAAACTAAAGATCCTCATGGATTGTTATGGTTAATGTCTATGCTCTGTGTCCATTAGTATTAGATTTGATACGCAACAGTTCAGAGGGGCAGCAGCAACTGTTCACCCTCCTTCACTGTTTTCTCATTATGTTGCATTGCAGACTAGTTCTATAGCTTTTCTGTAAAAAAAACAAAAACGACACAAAATCAAATAACATACTGAAAAAAGTGAAAACATTCTCCTACGACTCGACTGAAGTCCCACTGTGGTGGGTTTATTTTATATGAATGGGTTTTGAGTATGTTGCCTGATTCAGGTGTCCCAGATTACAGTGCATCTCTAGGCCTCACAAAGAAGGTCACGAGCTGAAAAGCTTTGTGTTCTCCTTGCTTCAGAAATGGAAGAAGTTTGCAAGCACCAGGACCCTCCTTATGTCTGGCTCTTTAACCAAACCAAGGAAGCAGGGACAAATATGACCAAGAACCTAACGGTCACTAAGGCGAAGCACCAGTGCTCTGTTGTGCAGATGGGAGCAGCATCCAGAAAGTCATCTGTTGCTAATGCATATCACATGTCAGGCCTTTCTGATACAATGGCCAGACGGATGGCGCTTCTCACTAAAAGGCACATGAAGGTTTGCTTCAATTTTGCTAAAAATACAACTAACTGATTAATATACCAATCTAAAATTAAATAGAACTTTCTGGAGTGAGATTAAAGCAATGTGTTTGGACAAAAGCAGACACTTCTCATCTTAGATGCCTTCAGTAGGAACAGTCTTAGACTGTTTCTATTGTAGAACATGGTGGTGAAAGTATGCTCTGGGAATGCTTTTGTGAGAGACTGGCCCTTTTTCACAGTCACCTAGCAACACGAGACTCGTTATTGTAAAACGAGTCTCTTTTTTGACGCAAACAGTGACTCCACCCTTTACCCAATCAGTGACCGCCAGTCTTCTGACATTCTGCTTATAGTTCAACTCCACATGCTTGGAAGCCCAGTGAAGCAAGTTCTATAACAGTGGCTGGTACCACGTAGCCATTACCAGAGAAAAACCCTTATAACCGAGTCGAGCCATAACGAGGAGGTGATAGTGGAAAAGGGCCAGAGTTTGCATAGAATGTGGGAAAATAGAGACGGGCACCAAAATAGCACACACCTTTACAGATTTATAAATCTGGAAACAACACATAGTGGCTGAGCTCACAAACACTGCAAAAACAAAATCTGACCAAGTATTTTTCTCTGGTTTCAAGTGCAAATATTTTAGTAAAGTTGAAATTAAACAAAACTAACTTGCAAATAACTTTTCAGGAAGATATAGGAACTTGTTTTAACTAACTTGTTGTTTTAGCCAATTGTAGAGAAACTGAACTGAGCAATGATCCAATGCACACAGCCAAGATAACGAAGGAGTGCCTTTAGCAGTGGTTTGTGAAAGTTCTTGAGTGGCCCACGCAGAGCCCAATTCAGTCCAACTGAACCTCTCAACCAATTCTGCCCAGCCAACCAGGCTGAGATTGATAGGCTCTGCAGAGAAGAGTAGAGAAAATCCCAAGCTTGTCAGGACAAGGTGACTTGAGTCTGGAATTGCTGCCAAAGGTGCTTTAACAAAATATTAAACCTTGGGTGTGAACACTTATGCTCATATTATGTTTAAGAATTTCTGTTTGTATTAAAAAAATGTCTGAAAATTTTTTCCTTTGTTATTAAGATCTGCTTTATGAAGACTCAGCTCAGGTCTTCATAAAACCTGAGCTGTTTTATGAAGACCTGAGCTGAGAATTGAAAGAGTACTGGTGGGAGTTCAAGTTTTCTCTTAAAAAGTGTGTTGGGTAAATAATACACAATACTGTCCAGTGTTAAACACCCCAAATGTTTGTTCCTATTTAGATGAACTATAACTTTTTACACACTTCTACAGTAGCAGTAGTTGGATGTTAGGGTGTGATTTAAATGAGGTTCTCTCACTTTCTCCAAGTTTTATTTTACATTCTGAATCAAACAAAACAGAAAAGTGGTCATTGGTCCTCATCCACACATTTTGTGATCTACAACCAATGAGAGACGATTGCTCACAACCTTCATTGTGAGGCCGACATCTGAGCCAGCAGTTAGTCAATGAGGAATCTGAGCTTCTGAAACAGAAGTACCTTCAGATTCTTTGTCTGTTAATTAGATCATGAAAATGTAGCAAAATACCAAGGTATGGATATACTTGTCTTTGCATTTGGTGAACTGTAATATTTATGACATTGAGTGATAAGTTTTGTGTTTTCATCATCATTTTTTTAGTTATACGAAAGCCAGAAAGCAGAGGAAAATTATTTAAAAAATATCAATGCTCTGATCAATTTTACTCGCCACCTGGAACTGTCAGGTTTCTGCTTAGCATCGCAATTACTTTCGTCTTTCATCCTGCTTTATTTTAGGTTGAACTAAGTCTAGATTTTAAATGATAAGCCATTTTTTTAAATGCACACCAAAAGCACTCTGCTGTCCAACATACAGTGTCTGTCAAAAGCTCTTTTAAAGTGCCAGGTTTTCTGATGTAAAAATATGAAACCATGATGAATCATTTAAAAACTTTTTTCAGCTTTGATGTGACAATGTGTGATGTTCGGTCTAACTACAAAACAAATGTTAGGAGAAGAAATGTGAATACTAAAACAGATCCAATCACCTGGCTGTGCATGCACTCTTTAATCTACTTGCTGAATCATATTTTGATTGTCTGCAGTTGTGTTGGGTAAACAACTGCCATCAATTATAGCTAATTTGCAGTGATGTTTGGACATTTATCTGTCAGTTTTGTTCATTTGCTTCATTTAGCTAAAGATACAGTTTGCAGAAAGGATCCAATTTCATTTTACAAATGCAAAAGTTGGAGAAAGGACAAAAATATTATTATTGATGATAATGAATCATCCATTATCATATCATTATCATTGTCATGATAATGATAAGCTTCTGTGGTTCTGTACATCAAATTTCAGTTTAAGTACCGAATTCTAAAGAATTGTAATTCAAAACCACTTTATGAACTTTACTATAAAATCCTTCCAGTGATGTTTAATCACAATGAGAGATTTCTTATCAGTGCACTTACAAAATAAGGTTCCAGTTTTGAGAGGAGTAAAAATCTTGTAGCTGTGGAAAAAAGCAGTGTGTTGTGATGAGATTTACAGTCTTCCACATTGGGTCAGCACCAACTAAAATTTACCTTCTGTTACTTTCAATATGGTCACCGAGTGGAGCAGATTGCACTGGAAGAACGAAGCTGCTTTGATGAGGAGCTGTTTGTGTTTCCCTCCTGTGTTCCACCTTTAGAGGAGGGGTCAATGTTAAGTTTTGAACATCGACAAACGATGTTTTCTTCATCAGGCACAAAAACTCTTGCTCAAACGTTAATCCAGCAGAGAACATCAGTAACTCAAGACACCACAGAGACTGAAGTCAGGGATGCTTCAATTAATAAAAAATCTAATGAAAGCAAACAGTTTATAAAACAGATTCCTGTTGCAGTCCAGGTGCTGACTTTGTTCTCACAGAACCACAGAAGCTTTTAATACAATGGAGGTTGTATTTGGAGAAAAGTGCCATGCCTGATGTCAGCACTTTCTCAGACATGATGATTAAGAACGAAAGACCAAAAGAGCAGAAAGCAGTGTCTGTCAGACAGCTGCTTTGCATTAAACAGACTTATTTCTGGATATTTCTGCACCTCTTCCAGCCTCATCCTCGACGTACCAGTGAACTTCTGTCCCATGATGTCTCACCTTGTTCACTCTCCTGTTTCATCTTTCCCTTTGCTTCAAAGGCTGCTGAAGAATAATAAGATCTGGACCAACACTTTTTTTTTTGCTACTAAATTTAAGTTCCCTGTTTTCAACACCAGTACCTAGCTTCTGTTGGCAAGATAAAGGCTGAAGAGCTTGGAGTACAGATTTCCATGCTGCGTTCCTACTTTTCTCTCCATGATGGGAGCTCAGCCTGTTTTTCTGTTTTCAGATCAGAAACTTGACTCCACTCGTGTATTTTCCCACAGAATGAAATACATTTGGACAGGCCACATGTGTGCGGTCGCGGCATATGGTGTGTGTGGGACCGACCTGTGGACTCTGCTTCTCAAAGCTCTCCGCTGCAACACTAAAGTTCTGGTACAAGCCTTTCTTTCATGTCCAAGTCTAGTTTTCTCTGTATGTTTTTATTTGTCATTTTGATTAAGTATTTCGCAGTTTTTTATATTTCTTTAATTTTCTAGTAAATCGGATCTCCTTGATTTGATTGATTTGTATACATTAATGTGCTTCTATGTGAAAGTTTTAAATGATTTGTTGGTTTAATGCAGTGCTTCTCAATTCCAGTCCTCAGGCCCCCCTGCTCTGCATGTTTTAGATGTGCCTCTATTCCAGAACAGCTGATTCAAATGATTGCATGACCATCAAGTGCTGCAAAAGCTTGTTAATCACCCATAAATTCAATCCAGGTGTGTAACAGAAGGGAAACACCTAAAACATGCAGGGCAGGGAGGCCTGAGGACCGGAATTGAGAAACGCTGGTTTAATGTGAGTGTGACTCATAATGCTACCCTCTGTGCCTCACCACTAGGTGTCAGTGTGGTCCTAACATGATCACAGCAGGAATTAAATTCTTGATAGTTGGGGAACAGAGCTGCTCTGTCTCTCATCCCAGTCTTATGTTGTTACATGTTTTCCAAGAGCCACCTATGTTTCTGACTTTTCTCATTTTGTACATCTAACTTTGCACCTGAGTATTTTTTGTTATCCTCTCTGTTTGCAGCTGCGGTTTATCAGATATGCAGTTCCAGTGCTGATGATTGGCTGGCTGTATTATAAGGTAGGCCGTTTTCCTGCTGCTTTATGATCGTTGTCCTATTGGCAGACCCATCAATAATCCTCGGTCAGTTTGAATAGGTCCTAACGAACGTTGTGAGCAAGGCTGAATCACCTAAGGGAAGAAATAAACAAAGCCTAACTTTAAAAGTCATTTAAACTTTAAGCAATGTAAAGTGCCTTACTTTGAACACGAGAATAAATGAGATAAATTGCTGAAGCTAAAGTGCAGTAAATGTGTTGTGTTTCCCATGTTTCTTTAGGATTACCTGCTGTCTATGAGGAGTATAAGGTCACAGAGAAGGGTTTCTGTCGCTGCCTGACTTCTTGTTTGTACCTGCAAGTTGAAAATTAGAAGAAGTTTGCTTTTGCTCTCTGTTCCTAACCATTACCAGCTTAGGGGAATCCTACTCTGTCCTGCTATATCAGTCAATAATTTGGTTGATCTCTAGGAATACGCCTCTGCGATGGAGGCCTAAAAGCTTTGAGATTTTTACTTTTTTCTCTTAATATTTCCTTGGGCCAACAGAGTATAGTCAACACAGGCAGAGATGATTCCTTTCAAAGGTTTGACAACAATCAACTTGATCTCTCCATGAAGCACAGCTCTTATTTTAGAAGTCTGTTTCTTAAAGGGGCCATTTTTTTGTGTTTTCCAGGCTTATAGTGCCATTTTATACCCCAATCAAGTAGCTATGTTAACATATGTTATTATAAAGATAATGTATATATTAAATATGACTTAAATGAAATTAGACTTCGTAATTTAGCTCCTTGAAATCGGGCCTCTGTCTCTAAAAACTCCTGCTCTTTATGAAACTGCAACTTCAGGAAGTCATCACAACATGGCTCCTCTTTTGACGCTTTAACAACCAGCGTTGTTCTGAGAAGTAACTCATATAATGAGCTCCACAGCTGCAAACATCTGGTGCAGTCCCACCAGATGTTTGCTAATTGTTACCGGCTAGTCTGAAGGAGCTGGGTGATGGAGTCATGGGAGGGGGCTACTCTGTGAGGTGGAAGCTTGGAAACTGCCTCTTCGAGGATTAGCTCTTGAAGGGAAGCCAATCAGGCATTTTGCACAGCTAAATGGTTGCCATGGAGATTAAAGGATTTCTCAACCACGCATGAAAGAATCAAGGCAACGCTTCAAGTATGTTTTTGATGAGGGAGAAACATTATAACATGGTGTAAAAAAGTTGATTTTACATAATGCTGCCCCTTAAACTTATGATCAGTCCAGTCAGCTAACTTCAGCCTGGCTTGTCCTGCTCTCCCTCAAATCCCCAGGACCAGCTCAGTGTAACTTATTGGGGAATGACCCAGGCAGCCTGACGGCCTTGGAGTCCACGGTCAGTGTGTAATTTTCCAGAATGGACAGATTGAGAGCTCAGCCTTCGGATTAGGTCACAAAACAGGCTGGCTGAGAGACAACAGCAGAGAAGTCATGCTCTGTTTAGTTATCCTTTCACTGTGGATGTTGTTAGGGTACACCTATGCAACACCTCCATCTTTAGAGATTTGGTTTATGATATTCACAAATAACCAAATTCTATGATATCCTATGTTTTTATGCTAAATTCTGTGATTCAGAGATCATGTAAATGATCCTTCTATGAAGGCTGTCTTTTCAGAGGATACCGATGTTGGCGTTGAGCACGCATTGAGACTGTGAGAGCATATTTCTGTGAACAAAGATGAATGCAGATCTGTGTGTGTTTACATCTCACATACTCTCATTACACTTGGCTGTGTGTCTGCGCTGTAACTTGATAAAATGAATGTAATGGACCACATCATCACAGACAGGTATTTTTCATCCCGTCAAAGTAGAAACCAATCACACAGCAAATCAAAATCCTACATCAAGCTGCAGACATTATTGAACAAATTGGTGAATTTAAGAAAACGCAAGAAAATGTAATACTATACAAACTTAGATTTAGTACCCTAACAATATTATTAAAGCATACAAATAGTCAATATTGTCCATTTATATAATATTCCTTTTTATTTACTTTTGCTTTTAAGTGTGACCAGCATTACGTAGCTTGTTTTAAGATCCACAGGCTGATTACTTAATTAGGATTTAACCAAAGTGTAAAAAGTTATATTTTTTATTTACGTTTTTGGTATTTGCCTTTTTTACGACTCTATCGTTGGTGTCCAATAATGTCATCCGGGTACACATAGTTACCTACTCATATTTTCAAATTTCCTGTCAACTTTAACCTTTTTTTTATGCAAAGACCTGGTGAGGCGCTGGTGGACAGCCCCAACACCCCGACCACCAGGCAAGGTTCCTGGGGAAAACCCTGACAGTTTCTTTATTGTCCAGTAGGCCCACATTTCTGTACTGGAAAGGCATTTTATTGGTTTTAGAAATAATTAACATTTCAAAGAAATTTGATTTTAATCATCTGTAAGTGATAAGCACCAAATTAGCAGATATAAAATCATAAAATGCGTAACGAGCTGATATAACATTTGTATTGTAAAGGTTTACTGTATGGAATTGAATTGCTGGTGTCAATAACTTTTTGAGGATGTTCTAATCAGTTGAGATGCACCTCTTTCAATCAGTGCAGTTTTAAGGATGAATAGGTTTGTTGTTGTACTTTGTGTCTTAATAAAGGTAAACCCATGGCTTTCCATCTCTCCTCTTTCTTCCTCTTCTCCCCCTTCTCTCCCTCTGTAGTTCTGGCCTAAGCTGATGGAGGAGCTATCAGAGCTCAGGGAGTTCTATGATCCAGACACAGTGGAGCTGATGACCTGGATTAGGTACTTACACACATGCTCACACATGCACCCAAATTTACAGATCTGGAGCACCTATTATATTGATGCAAATTTGATTAGCTTGTTTCGCTAGATCAAGCTTCGCTTCGCCTGATGTCCTTGATTAGTGGGGGTGTTCGTGTGTGTGTGAGTGTGTGATGCCAGTTTGTGGGGGAGTCTGGCTGATGAGTGATGAGAGACGATGGGTCGCCATGAATAAGACATAGGAGTGGTGGAAGGAGCCCAGCTGCTGGAGAAGCTCTAACCCACCTCGGAGTCTCTGGGGCTCTGGGCTTGAAGAAGATCAGCCTGATGGGAGCAGAAGCAGCGCTCTGATTTGGAGTGGCCCCATGCTGTTGCTCTGTATTTTGGAGCTCCAACACACACATTGCATTGCAGAAATATTCATTGTTCTTAAGCTTTTCCAGGTTTTTGCCACACATCAACTTATATCATTTTATTACAAGATTCTGTAATGGGCTTTGCAAAGTAGTGAAGAATTGTGTACCGGAATAAATTTTGCGTATTTGTGGCCTGCAAATAAAGCTGCAAGCCTTTAAAGGTGAGTTTCAACTGTGGGGATATTTATTTCTCCAGAATTTAGCCCTTTTAGCTATATAGGCTGTTTATGTACGTTTAAGTGGCGCCTGAAACCCGGGATGTTTATGTAGACTGAGTCCCCTGACGCTGAGCAACCGCTCCAACAGGAGAACCGCTGCAGCCTGGAGACAATGGTCTCTGTCCATGACAACAGTAGAGTCCAGAAAGTGATTAAAAACTGTGGATTGAGACTCGTATAACACTATGCCTTGTTTGCACAGCAAGCTTTTAAAATTGTTGGTTGATTTTCAAAGGCTGAGAGATCCCACACATATCATATGTCAGACAGGAAATCTCGCAAAACCTCTCGAGATCAAACATGAGTTAAGAGTAACCAAATATGGCCAACTGGGAAGAAGCAATGGAGCAATGGAAGTTTGTGGAGGTGAAAGTGTTTCCATCACTTCAACAGAGTCCATGCATCCAGGAAGCAATTGTTTCCCAATAGCCATGGATTTGGACCCTCTGTACAAAGCCAAGCCTTGAACCAGGGGCTACTTTTTACCAAACTACTTCTGCTGTAGTGCTAAAAACTGTGGGTATTGATGCATATTGGGTTATAGTTTGTGGTGTTAAATAGACTGCTGTTAGTGTTTTTATTGGAGGTCTCAGACAGTTGAGGTCCCTAACCATCTGGGGTCCACTGTAAAGACTTTGCTAAGGCACTAGCAAAGTCTTTAAAGACTTTGCTAGTGCCAGACAAAAAAAAAACCAACTAGCAGTTGGGGTTTTTTTTAGCACCCAATGGGTTGAAGGTCTACAGATTAATCACAATAAGTTTTAACGGACACCTCTATTGCTTACTGTTCTGCTAGATGGAGGGATGAGAATTCATGTTGAACTGGTGTGGGGTGAGTAGGAGGAAGTACTTATTATCCCCAGGTCTGAAACCTGTCAGTGCTGTTGAAAACATGAACTGAGAACAGAAACAAACTGATTTATTCACAGCATGACTTATGCAAGCTGTAGGAAAAGATGAAACATGTGAACTTAAAATTGGATTTCTTACTAGAATCTTAGTGAATGTCTATTGACTATTTTAGATGATGTGTCAAAATCTTCTGAGCTTAAAAAGATAAGTTTTTTTTACTGTTTCATGAAGACATTACTGAACTGAGAAAAAGTATTTTAGCAGATGTCTGTCTATGAAACCTCTTTTTTTCAGTCAATTTCATTTGGGTCATATTGTTGGAGATGGCGGCAGGGTAGGGCCCTGAATTATTAAGCTGCTCCTAATCATATACCTCCCCAGTGTGCATGTTATTTAAAAGAAACCACACGCTCCTTCAGCTCTCAGGTTTTTCTAACCAGGACATAATAAAAATAAAATAAAACATCTGGTCCATTTAAGACTTAAAATGGGTTGAAATATGGACTCAGATGAACAACTATTCTGTACATGACACTTTTAATTATTCATTTAACAAAAACCAGGCCAAAATGCAAATCAATGTCTTTAATTCCCTAGTCACTTTCATAAGAATATGGTCCACCGGACCGTCGGTGCTCCTCCAGACCCATGTCACGTACGTTTGGCCGTCTGTACCACATCATGAGGGTCTGTACGGTCCCCCCGGTCACCCAGAGGCACTCTGAGACTACACAAACTTTTCTTGACTGTAAATGTGTGATGATTAGCTCCTAACCAAGAGGTGGTGCCAAGGGAACAATGGGCAAAGAAGATAATTTGTAAAACCAAAGCAAGGGAAAGAAATTGGGCAAGAGGATGTGTCAGAAAACTATTGCTAACTTTATTTGGTCCGTTTTTTCTCTTGGGAACTCAACAACATAAAACTGGGTTGAAGTTCAAGTAAGTAAGAAATCTTTTAAAGGGGCAGTATTATGTGTTTTCCATGCAAATAGTGCCATTTTATAGCATAATCGAGTAACTATGAAATTGTTTTTGTGGTTTCTGTGCGTCTCTGCCCGTCTTTCTTTCATTATTATTCTCAATTAGGGATGCAACTAAATTATTTTAGCACTAGATTATTCTGACGAGTAATTGACTAATTGGTTAGAAAAATTGCCACTTTCTACAGAATTTTCATTGAACCACTTCAGTCTTTCTGAATATAATATTGGAAATTAATTCAAAGGTGCAAATAAACAAATAATTCAGTTATTTTTAAATAAGAAAATATTTGTTTTTTGCCTAAAATGCAATAATGAAGCATTCTATTTGTGAATTTGAACTGGGTGAAAGTAAAACTGTCACTCGAGGTGTTTTGGGTAAAACATATTTAATAAATTACATTCAAAATGTATACATATTTTATACAGTTTTGGCTTAATTACTGCTCTATGCTGTTTTTCAGCAAATTATCATTTGTTGAGTCTGTATATGAATTACTAATTTAGCTGATAATTACTTCAATTCATCATGATTAATCGTTTCAGCCGTACTCTTAATAATCCTTCCGTCTCGCTCTCAAGCTCGTGGCGTCCTCTTCATCATGCAGCAGTCCAGCCTTTCGAAACACTTAGCCGTATGCTAGCCACATCGCCGTTTTCAAGCCATGTGAATAAAACAGTGGCTGTAGAAATGACGATGGCACAGGAGTTGGAGGTGTCAGATTTTGTAGAATCCTTTGAATTGTAGAGAAATTTCCTCGTGAACTGGGAGGTTTTTTTTCATTAGCCCAGGGTGAAACTCTCCTGTTGAACAGAACCCGTCAAACTGGACCAGGCTGAGGTGTTTCTAATAGATTATCACTTGCTTTCTCCAGGAATCCCGAGTTATTGATGTGTATTATGTCCACCCAGGCAGTGGGCAAAAAGATAAAAAAGATCATTTTGATCTAATCCTATTAGACAAATAGTTAAATGGCACAGCGACTGAAGGACACGGATATTAAGGCAGCAGAAGAAGAGGTCTGCACTGCAAATGTAAATGTGTGTGTGTGACATGGGTTCCCTTCCCTCTCAGATAATCCTGTCAGGCAGTGGGGATTTGAGGCTGCCTCACGGTTACCGCGGCGGGGGCTGAGAGCAGGGGGCAGCGCTAAGCTTCTTGCTGCTGCGCTAATTACATTCCAGATGAGAGCGTTAAGATGGGGGGCTAGGGGGTCGAAAAGGGACTTGAGTTAAACTGTGTTCTCCTAGTGAACTGAGGTTGTTTAGTTTTACACAGAAGGTTCGTAATGACGAGCGAGAACAAGGACAGACTCGTGCAAACAGAAGCTAGCATGGTTTATGACCAGATGGTGTGTTTATGGAAAGCTGTTAGGAACTCATTGCTGTAATTGTAGCTGCAGGGGGTGTAATGTAGCTGTATATGAGATGAGGAGAGCAATATAGGTTCCTGCAGTTCAACCAGACTGAAATACGGGGTTATACATTAAACGGCAGTAATGGTTGGGCAGTAGAATAAGCAGCTGGAAGGAATGATCCGATTCAGATGTATTTAGATCTACATGCAGACCACCAATGAGGGTTTAATTGAGTTAATCTACAAAATGCTCATGTCTAAAACGGATATCAGAGGGCAGAAGTAGTGACAGTTTTGCAGGCAGTTCCCAGAGTCTCTGACAGTTGATGATTTTTATTTTTTTTGTAATCCAAACTATCATTTTGTGTTTGTACTTTTGAAAATTTGCGAGAAATCTTTCTATATTCTTTCATCATTAATCCCCTTCCAGAATCTACAAATAGAAGAAAAAAGACAAGAAATATACAGCAAACACAATGGTGCGTACATGAGAATGACACTGTAAGACCCTCCCCCTGGTTCTGATTGGTTGCTTTGTACCAGCAGTAGTGCATTTTTGCAGATGGCAGTAGGATTACAGGGAGGAGGAACATGAGCTCAATTATCTGTCTCATACTATACTGTCAGGACATGGTGACAGTTTAAGCAAATATGTTAAAAAACATATTTTTTAAAATTATCTGCTGCAGATTTAATTGTTGCCCACTGAATACTTTCTCTTTTTAAAATTTTCTCCATAAATGGATGTGTATGTACCGGTAAATCCAAGTAGTTCAGCAGTTTGTGAAGCCCTCAGACTGACCCCTGAGTCCTCTGGTTCTAACAAACACAACATATTTAAAATCACTAAAATCCCATTTGTTCCCCATTCAGACAGTTCAGTTGAACTTACACTAGTTGTCTCTCCTGTGCTCAAATGCATCGCTGCAATGCAATTGGTTGATTCACTCTTTGCAAGTGATCAGGTGTACCTAATAAAGTGGATACAGAGTGTATAATGGAGCTTTTAGGCCAAAGAACATTTCTAAACAGATTTTAATCAGTATGTGCCATCTTGTGTCAAGTATCGACATTTAATAAATACTGAAGACTTGAAGTACCCTCAGTCTCAGGCTGTTTTCTCCGACTCAAAAAATGATTTTCAATTAATCAGTAAACAAGAACACTCAGGTAAAGTGCACTCTTGTTATATAAAATCCAGTTTATGAAAGAAAAATAATAATAATAGAGCTGCATCTGCACATGAGCAAAATCAGCCCTATCAGACAGCCCTATCTTCATGTCTTTGCTTACAATTATTTGAAAAAGTGTTCACCCCATTGAACTTTGTTACATTTTGTAATGGAACAGTTTACAAATTTCTTTGTATTTTAATAGAATTCAATGTCATAGACAAACAAGCTGGGCATAAATGTAGAGAAGAAGGTAAAAAATACATCATTTAAAATGTTCTAAGGTATTTTAGGCTGATACCCCCAGCTAACATTTAGTGCGAAAATTTAGACTTCACTTAGTAAATAGTGAAACATGTTGGCAGCAGCATCATGCTGTGGGGATTCTGTTCCTTCACCAGGGACTGCAAAGGCTGAACACAGGATAATCCTTGAAGGAAAACCTGTTAGAGGCTGCAGTAGCTGCAGATTCACCTTCCAGCAGGACAGCCACCCTGAACACACAACCAAAGCTCAAATAATGGGTTGAGATGACAGCATATTTACAGGTTATGATGGCCTAGCCAAAGTCCAAACCTGAATCTGGTTGATGATCAGTGGTGACTTCTGGGTACGGCGTCAGGTGGGGAGGACACATAGCAGAGTACTCCCAGTTCGGTCTTGGATTTTCTCAAAGTCAGGTTTACGTAAAAGCCAAGTGAAAATCTCAAAGAAGAACGATGACTTTGACTTGACCTTGACTCAGGCAGTGGTGTAACCAGAAAACTTTAGTAGTGGTGGCCAATAACTGATTGGCTCCAGAGCCACTTCAGAGCACAACATCTGTATTTTCAAAATGATTCACTAAAGACAGGAAATATTTTCCTGAAAGTCTATCTAGATTGATAAATATTCCTGTTTTGATGGAGAACTAACTGCCTGTTCCAGAGGGGTGTTGTGTTCTGCTGGTGAGTTACGTCCCCATGGGAACATCCAATCACTGGGTGGATCCAGCCCTGTCTTTTCCACACAGCTCCTCCTCGGAGCTGCAGTTTCCAAGCTTTCGCATTTCTGCCACACAGAGCCTCCCTCCCTGGCGTCTCCCCCACTCAGCTCCTTCAGACTAGCCAGCAGCAATTAGCAAACACCTGGTGCAACTGCATGTCTGCTGAGCTCATTCTACATGCAACTTCTTGGTGCAATGCTGCTAAAAACGCTGTTAAAGGGTTAATAGAGGAGCCATGTGATAATTTCCTGACGGCAGAGTTTCAAAAAGACCAGAAGTTTGTAAAGGGACAGAGGCACAATTTCAAGGTATTAAATTACAAGGTCAGAAATTTTTTTAAGTCTTTGATATATACATAATTTTTAACAACAGAAGGTAACAAAGTTGCTTGATTGTGCTTTAAAATTGCACTATTTGCATAGAAATCCTATAACAGTGGCCCTTTAAGTCACAATTAGGATTAGGTGTTGGATCAGGATAAAGTTATTAGACAGGAGATAAAACTACCTTCATTGAATCTAATGACTCACGCCTTGTGTTCTCATTTGCATGGCAAAGCAGATTGATATGAGGGATTATTAACACTCCTGTGAGAGTAAGTGCAATCTTTACAAATGTATAAATCTGACTCATGGGATAAAATGGCGACTGTTGTTATTTTAGCAGCAGCATAACTCAGTTTTCCTCTTAATAATGTGCCATGATTTCCCGGCCCAGCTGCAGACTGACGCTAAGCTCCCAATAAACAATCATAGAAAATGAAAAGCTGTTCTCTGCCCAGCTCCCTGACCGCTACTGGGCACAGAGGCAGAAAAGGCAGTGGGTTTGTTAACAGGTGCAGCGCAGAGAGGAGTAGCCCAAGCTGAGGCGTGTGTTTCCCACAAACGGCTGATTGCAGGACTCCCAGGGCTCTGGGCTGTCGCCGCCCTGCAGGTTCCTGCACACCGCTGCCAGAAACAGCCAGAAAGCTCCCAGCACACCTCACTGTGTGCACAACACAATCAGATTGATGTTACAGTGCAACAGTCACAGTTTCACTTTGGTTTTGACAAGTTTCACAAGTCCAAAAAGCAGACAACGTACATAAAACTCAGCCTTATGTACTAAATTTAATTCTAAAAGATTCTTTTGCTAGTTTTTTTTTCTGAACTCCCCCCTCCTCAACACTCTGAGCTGAGATATATATGGTGTGCATTGGAGAATTATGAAGTCTGCAGTGGAAATTATTAATGAGAGCTTTGACAGCAGTTTTGCTGCAGATTCAGGAGGCTCATCTGGCTACTCAGCATGGAGAGCCAGTCAGAGGAGGAACAGGCTCCTGTGGACCAGTCAGCAAATTTCACTGTAACACTTAGTTGTTTATACAGCAAGTGCTTTAAAAATAAAGTCCAAGTAGTTGTGAAAACTACAGTACCAGGACCAGTGGTCATGTTTCAGCAACAACTACTCATGGAAGATTATTTTTTACAAATAAGTGTTTCAGTTTAGGCTTTGTAAAAGTGTTCACACACCTTGAATACTATTATGATTGATTGATTGATTGATTGATTGATTGATTGATTGATTGATTGATTGATTGATTTATATTTTGTCTAGATTCTAGAGTTCACTTCAGCTTTGGCCTCTTAGACACCTACCCTGATATATTAGTCTGCCAACTGTAACTGACGGAAAAAATAACTGAATCTTCACAAATGAAAATGTATCTTTTCACCCAGAACATGATTAAAGTATAAATGTGTCTACAAAGTACACAAGTTATAGAAAGTTTTTTTTTGTTTATTTAGTCACCTGTCTCTCATAATGTTCTGTTTTGAATTTTGTAAACCTAAACAAAGAGTTCCAAGAACTGAAAAAAAATGTATTCACATAAAAAGTCTAGTCGTAAATTTATTTAAAAGGTCTGTGGCCTTTTAGGTTTGGAAATAGATTTTCATAGATTTTCTTATTTAATGTGATGAAGCTTGAGGTGGATAAAATAAAAGATGGCTGTGAAACGTATTGGCTGAGACAGCCTGAATAGAAAAGCATGACCGGTTTTAGAGCTGCATTTGTACAGTTAAAGGTGTATTCTGTTTCTTTCACTTCGCAATTATGTAATTTGGTGCATCATGAAAAATGATAAATGTGTGAATACTTTTCAACGCTGTGTATGTTCAGCTTTCTTCTGTCTCTTTAGATGAACTTAACACTTTACATCCTTCTGTTTTCCTGTGATTTAACATTATGACATGAATGTTTTTCTCTTTCATCACGATTGTTGTCTCAGCGTCACCCTGAAACAGCTTTCAGGTTGACGCTGAGACAACTATCGTGCTTCCTGCGGGGTAATGACATGTAGGCACACAATGCAGCCAGCAAACAGAAACTCTGAGGTTCAACTTGGCGCAGATCACTCGCGCCACCTTCCACTCAAGCTGGACGATTTGGAAAGTGTTCTTGCAGAGCAGGTTCATTTGTGTTGCCCTTGTAAGGACTCATTTTTCTTTGGCGAATACTTCAGCGAGTTTAAAAGGCACAGCGCTTGCATTGCTTGCCTAAGCTCAATGCAAATCGCAAATATAACCTATTGTCGCGCTGTTGAGCGTGGAGGGCAGTGAGAATGATTTATCAGTGTGAACAAAGAATTATGTTCGGCGTCTTGTGTTTACATCTCACTGCCCAGCTGTGTCTGTGCTGCAAACACAGATAAAGTTTGTATGTGTTCCTCGGTGCGTTAATGTGCTGGTAGTTTAGCCAATGTAGGAGTTGTTGCACTCGCCCCGTTGTCACGCGACACCACATCAAACCGCGTCATATCAAAAGGCCTCTCTGCTCCGCTCCTATTGTCCTGTCAGGCACTTCTGAGCGCGCGGCCGCGGCTGCAACATGTGAGCGAGAGCTACAGGGCCAGCCAGATGACAGAAAAATCAGAAAAAACCCCGTAACAATGAGCCCAGACAAACAAAACAAACAGCCTCAGTGGAGCTTATTCAAAACTCAACAGTCAGTAAAAGGTAAAGCTTGCTCCCTACCGGTATATATATCTTTACGGCGCTTTTGCTGGTAGTGCCACATACGTCTTCCTGTTGGTCTCTCGATGTGCAGAGTAGCGATTCCAGCTCGTCATGCAGAGCCGGCCTAAGGTTGCATGAGGCCTTGAGTAGAAGATGATTTAAACATCACTAACAGCATTTCAATACAGATTTATTGGAATCTCGGAACAGGGGATAAGATTAATTGGCAGCGCTGAAAAGTAATCACTGCTAATTGTAATTTCCTGAGATGTGCTTGTGAACAGGCTGAGTTCAAACACAAAGATTAAACTTATCGCATCAGATTGTTGCTATGGTAACAAAACAAAATAAAACTATGAAGATTGTTCTTTGCACTGTTACAAAGTAAACTTGCCAGCTCCTTTAAATCTTAAATGTAAATATTAAACAATTTAAAATATTTTAATTGATCTATTCTGAAACCATTAAATCAAATTTAACAGCAATGTCATTCTTGATGAACAATTATAAAAATTAAGCAGCTGCTTAGTTCACTTGTGCCTTGGGTCATCTATAAATGTGACCAACGTTACATAGTAAAGACCCTCTAATTACTTAATTGGGATTTGACAGAAGTGCAGAAAATGCATATTATTTATTTTAATTGTATTTTTTGTTGTTGTTATTAAGACAATTGTTGTGTCTAAGTATTGTCAACAATGTCTTCCAGTAACATAATTACTCACTGATATTTTAACAGTTCTTGTCAACTTACCATTTTTTTAAATACAGAAACACTGTGGGCCGACCACGGGGCTGAGCACGTTTTCTGTGGGAAACCCTGCATATGTGTAGCAGTAATGCCTATTGATGCATTTTCAACACATACCATCAACTGCATTGACAGTGCTGCCATCTAGTGGGCAGACTGCTAGTAATTGTTTTAAAAAAGGAGCAAAAGCAGGATTCTTCCTGACACTCGCAAAAAGTGAGTTCTGTTTTGATGCATTTATAAGGAAAATGTTGTTTGCTTGTTCGACTGCTAATCACTGGCTGACTGATGAGCTCATCCTTAATACTGATGTTGACATACCAAATACATATTTGGCAACATCAAAACAACTCTTATTGCCCATCATGGTCAAACATGATTAGATGGTAGGATCCATTTTCATAAAATAAATGAAAATGGAGTTCAGTAAATGAAGAGGTAGATGTAGTCACACTTGAACACTCTCATCTAAACCGGCTACTTTGTGTTCTCATAAAACACGCAGCATCACTGACCTTTAGTCGCTAGTTGTGCCTCCCCTGTTTTAAAAACCCCATAAAGCATAAAGGACTCTCGGATAGTTGCTGCATTTTGTAAAAAGACAAAAATCCAATTGGGGGAGAGAAAAAGAAGTTTTTCAGTTAAGAGATAATGATTCTGGCTTTTAAAACTTTTAAGAGTTTTCCTGTCTTATAAATCAGGAATGACGTATAGAACTACCTTGTAATTTACACAGATCTACATATGCTAATGGGGGTAGCTTAAGGGGAATGCTTGCAACAATTTGTTGCCACCAGCTGATTGATGGGAACCGTGGCCCCGTCAACAGAGCTGTCAGTGGAAACAATGGGAAAAACAAAATCCTTGAAGACTGTCATTCAGGATGGAGTGCGGGAGAAAATGTTGGTTGTTTATATTCGACTGTGTTTAATCCTTGTAAGCTGTTTGGGTCTGTGGGGAGCATTTTCTTTTTATTATTGCAAAATGTGTACAAGTAATTCTTTTTTCAAACTCAGACTCATTGGCTCTGGGTGATTTTCTGTGTAGAACATAATTCAAAAATAGAAAAATAGAAGACTACATTCCCCAAGGTCCCACCACACAGTGTTATCTGGATTGTTAGTTCTTTAAGTGACTGGTGTTTTATAGGAGTGTGTTACAAACGGGATCTTTTTTAAAAGTATTGTTTGTGTTTGTGGGACTCTGGTTGCTGCCATGCAGTCACAAGCAACACAAGAAACAACTTTATAACTGACCAGCGACCAGATTTGATCTCCTTCCACCCTTATTCAGAGAGGGAAGATTATTAAAAAGTCATAAAGGCACCTTATTTTAAGTGCTAGCCCATTTAACCAAAGCTGACATTTTTATGGCAGGAGCAGTCTCCCTTTTTCACCCTGTCGAAGAAAAAGGTTAGCCTAGTAACTCACGCTGCTCCTCCTGGTAATTCAGGGCCGGTCTCAGTAGCTTCAGTCTTCCAGCTTCTCCTGTTTGCATTTGTGTTCATCTGTCGGTGTAATTAAGACAAATTAGTCAATCGCTTCTATCCAGGAAACATGCGCCTCTACTCATTTGTCTGTCAACTGTTCAATGGAAATCGATTTTTTTTTTTGCAACTCTTTTGTCTGACTCCCTCCTCTGCTTCCTTCGTTCTGCTCCTTGTCGTGTTTTTAAATGGTCTAAATAAGCAACATTTGGCCCCCATTCGTCCTTTGAGGAAAGGCTCAATCTGCGCTCTGTTCTGTGGTGTTTGTGTCTCAATTCTCAGGGAGAGTCTGAGTGGTTTTCTTCATTGAACTACTGTACTCACTTTTCAAGTGGGACTTCAGTAATCTAGTCCTGCTTATGAGTCCAATAAGATCACCCCTAATCACTCTGAATCTCACCATCAGTCATTGTCCTGATTAGCACTCAGGAGCTCTTACCTTTGTGCATGCAGGAGCCGTTGAGCTGGAATTAGAGTTCTTTATAGATGGAATAAAACATTGATAATGCTCTTCTCTGTCTTACGGATGGTTCACAAGTTTTACTTAAAGTCAATCACAAAGTCAGGATGCACAATCATTGTTTTGTGACCAGATTCCAATCACTCCAGAGTTCTTCGAAGTCTTTGACCAGACAACACCCGATTTTAGCCGATTTTGTTTTCTTTTCCATGCCGTTTCACAGAACGGACACTCTTCAGTAGGGTTTGCTGCATTCTGTTGGTCAAAGTTATATTATATTATATCTATTGGTCACAATAGAGCTTGTCATACAAAAAGGACATTTTGAAACTGAACTGAAAATGCCAAGAAAGACATTCAGTTCTTCATACTAAGGAAACTTGTCCTTTGGATCTCCTGAACTGTTTACCCACAATGCCCTGCACTGAAATCTACTTCCTGGATTTGGTTCACTTGAAGTAAAACAAGATGTAATGTATGTTTTTCAGTGGACCACTCACACCTCCCCAAACAAACCGGACTTCCATAGTCCATTGACCTGCAGCTGCGGCCAACCGGTCTGGTGTAAATGCACCCTGAGGGCTATGATGTATGACGATATAAAAATAGCATTTGAGATGTTTTTTTTTTCTATGGAGTATTAATGCCTTCTGTGTCAGAGTTTGTTGCTTCCTCTTTTGGTTCCTTTTGTGCTGGTGTGAATACACTCAAGCAAAACCAAACAATCGAACAGAGACCCACTTTTTGATTGGTGTGTTTTTACTTCTGGTGTGAATACAGACCGACCTTGATCCGAACCAACAGTATATCTACGTCTTTTTTGACTTCACGAGACACTGTTGCTGGGCGTCGTGGTAAAAATGAGGCTTTCAGTATCGCTGATGAAGCTGCTACTACACGTACTAAAATTGTACTGGATCCGCCGTTTCCTGCTTAGTGATGCTGCTGCCACCATGTTGTGGGTCTCATTCAGCTTGCAGCAGCATTTCCTGACACCGTTCCAAAATTAGAGATTCCACATCACCAAACCAGCGCTGAATGAGTCCCTCTTCACATTCTAATGCTGTTGGGGTTTTTTTCCAGCTCTGTGCTCTGTCCCTGTCTAATGGGAGAACTGATCGTCATCGGCGTGGCTATGTTTACAAATTATAATCCGTTTGAAAAAAACGCAAATGGCACCAAATGGGAAAAAAAAGTTGTCTTTGGTCTGGACCAATTCATCACTAGCCTTTCTTTACTGATTTATGATGGTCGGAGCAAAGGAGTCACATGGTAACATCTGAGCAGTTTGCTGTAAACATAGGTTTTTTTTTTTTACTAACATTTAAAACAAAGACTAATTTATTATTTAGAGTGGCTTGCATGACTAAAACTACATTTCCTGTATTCTGTATTCTCTACTTTTGTGCTGACTGATCACCACTCACACGGATCCCACTGCTAATCCACCCAACACCTGACAGAAGATCATTTTGCCTGCGGCTATATGCATATATTTTTCAGACCAGCTTCTGTCTATATGTGGGCCTTGTAAAGCTTACAGGAAGTAATCATTTTATAATCAGACATGCTATGAAACTGACTTATTAACACACAACAGCTTCCCTGTGTTTGTCCTTGGTATTTGTTCTTCTTGTTGAGTTGCTTAATTTGTCTGAACAAAGAACACTTTTATATTAACTCTTCATGTAGATGGCTGCTGTCTTCAAAGTCACTTCTCTGAATGGAAAAAAAAAAAAAAACTCTTAGTGTGTTTAGATTATAGCTGCAGATCAGAGAGCAGCTGTGGGCTGAATACCAAAGCTGGAAAACAAAGTGAAATTCAATTCAACTTATTTCTTTTTTTTTGCTGGCTAAATTCATCTGTGAATAACCTTCAGACTGTTTCTCTCCTCCTTTCCTCCATGTATTCATTTTTAAAAAAAACTTTTTTATCATTTTAATTTCTCCTGTTTCCCTCTCTAAGCTGGGTAAAAGCCCAATCTTGGATTGATGATGGATCATATTTTTAGATGTGACTGTTGAGTCGTCCTACTATGTTTGTCCACAGCACAAAGACCCCGAAGCAGGCAGTGTTTGCTGGAAGCATGCAGCTCCTGGCCGGCATCAAGCTGTGCACAGGCAGAGTTCTCACCAACCACCCACATTATGAAGATAAAGACCTGCGGGAGCGGACCAGACAGGTACGGCCGCCTGCCTGACTGCCTGCAGGCTTTATGTTACACAGCAACTGTGAAACTTAACTAAAGCAATCAGATCAGAAAACTCCAGAGGGACTCTGAGTTCAGTTATGGGAAATTTACCCCAGAGTGTCAAGGTAAAAGCCTTTTTTTTTCTTTTTGTAGGTTTCAGAAAGAATAGGGCATGTAATGTTGTTTTTAGTTTTGATAAAATTATAACTGTATAATTTTATCAAAATGATACAGTGCCTAGCATAAATACTCATGCTTATGTTGAGTTTTATTTTCATGTTTGCCAATCTACAGAATGAAATCTTTGCAGGGTCAGTGTCATTTCAGTCAGATTGGACAGAGAGCCACCATGAACATTGATTTTATAGTTTTGAGACCGATTTTTAATCAGATGTCTGTGCTTTGATTAGGCCATTAAATGTGCTTTGATCTAAACCATTGCATTGCAGCTCTGGCTGTATGTCTGTGGTTGTTCTGCTGGGAGGTGAACTTTAACCCCAGTCTCAGATCTTCTTTAGCCTCTAACAGGTTTTCTCCCTGCACTGCTCTCTATTTAGCTCCATGTAAGCATCCCCACAGCATTAAACTGCCACTGCAAATCATTTTTAGCTTAGATAATCTGATGATTAATTGGATAAAGATTTTTCATTTAAGTCCTTTTTTATACAACATTAGAAATACATTAAAAGATGCAATTATCCAAATAATTCAGTCCCTTATTTATTTATTTTTTTTCCCCGAAGAGTTTTTGCGGCGCTAGTGGCTCGTATTTTTTCTACAGTAGGCAGACAGGAAGGAGAGTGAGGAGAGAAGACATGTGGCAAAGGTCGTCGGGACCGGGAGTCGAACCCGCGACGTCCGTGTCGAGGACTAAGGCCTCCAAACGTGGGGCGTGCTAACCCCCTGCGCCACCACAGCACGCTCCACAGTCCCTTATTTTAAATAGGAAAGTAAACATTTTATTGCTTAAAATGTATTAAAAGCATTCATTTAGTGAGCGCTTGATCATTTGTAGTAAAGGTGTCATCTCCAGCTGAAAATCCTTCTAACAACAACATGTGAAAAGCTCAGGCCTTTCTGTTGGACTCAACATCAATAAGTGAGCAAAGGTTTCCTCCCTGCACATCTCACATTAAAATTCAACTCGTGCTGACTCTTCATGATTGTACATTAGAGACATTCATTTTCAAATGAACAATATGCTGCCTGTCTCATGATGGCATTTTAAAAACTTTTTTTTTTCTTTAGCATCTTGCGGTTGTCTCTTGGAGGGAATTGCATGTTAGTTGCTAGAATGTCATCCACTTATAGATTATGTGTCAGAAAAACAAACAAAATTCCATGAAGTGTCTTTGTTTTATTTATTTATTTTTTAGTATTTTAATATGCCAGTATTTAAGCAGTAAACTATCATTTTCTCCTCCGGTGTCAGAAATGTTACTTTTCCATATTTTAAAGCTGCACTACGTAACTTTTTATAAAAGTATATTTTTAACATATTTGCTAAAAATGTCACAGTGTCCTGACGGCAGAACTTGAGACAAATAATCTGTGAAAGAAATCAAGCTCCTCTGCCTCCCTGTGGTCCTACTGCCATCTGCAGAAATACAGAAACAACCAATGAGGATCAGGAGGAGGGTCTTAATGCTGTCAATCATAATTATGAGCGCCCTGATTATCTGTCAGGAGATGGTGGCAGTTTTAACAAATATGTAAAAAACATATTTTTATATGTTACCTACTTCAGCTTTAAGGCTTTATTTTCTTTAGAAGAATCTGTCCGTGCAGTAGCATCCAGGCCCTCTTTGGCCCGTCAGAGATCAACCTGCAGATGTAAAGGGCTTCACTGAACATGTGAAGCAGACATGGATCTGTAGATGCACAGAGTACAATGTGTTTCCATTAAGTAAGAATCAATACAGGGCAGGAAAATGCAGTCTGAAAGGTCTGCGTTCCAGTAAAGTGGGAGTTATCTGTGTGTTGATTAGAAATGCTATCAGGGTTTCCAATCAAGCTGCTGACGGTTTAACACCTTAAAAAAACAAATGATTTATGTTTTATTTTCTGACTGAAGGCTTTTCCTGTCGTATCATTGTTTAGTATCTTGTCTTTGACCTCTGTGCCATAATGTCCATATCTCATGATTATATAACAGAACTGATCACTGATCATCACTCTGGCTGCTCCTTCATGCAGCATGCGCCTTCCTCTCAGTGAGCAGGAAGTGATGTGTAAGTCAATATCCTGGCCAGCTCAGCCTGTGTTCTGCATCCCAGCGGGAAGCGAGCCATGCTGAGGCGCTGGCGAGGCCAGGGCCCCACATGGGGCCTCACTAATGACCCACGACACTGCTGTAGACTCAGCCTGCAAAGTGTGTGAATGTGTGTGTTTTAAAAAATAGATGTAATTTAATGATTTGCTTGATTCTTTTCTTTTTTTTCATTGGATTTGAAGTGAATCTCAGTTTCTGTTTAAGTGGAAATAATGTGATGTTCTCCGTTATAAATAAACAGGCATGTGTTGTGAATTGGGTTCTAGTGGATTTAAGGTTCTGAGCCAAAGTGCTTCCCTCCTCACAGATTCCTTCACCACTCTAGGATGACAATGACTTTTTAACTCTTTACAGTCCATCCTTGTCATTGTGGTTTTGTTCTTTGGCTACATAATATGTGATGTTATCCACAGAGGTTGTGCATGATTTGCTACAAACCTTGACTCGTAAGCCGAAGAGATCATTAAAGCTAACTTACCCCCCTGTGAAAGCTAAACCCCACCCTGGCAAATTCTGAAAAAGCCCATAAATGTGGGCGGAGCCAAGAAACAGCTGAGTGTGAGGACGAGTGGAGGGGGTGAGCGCGGCTGGACAAAAGAAGTAACTTAGCCACTTTGTCGCTAAGTTGACAACTTAGCGACAAAGTGGCTAAGTTGTTAACTTAGCAACATTGAAAAGTCAATGTTTATTGACTTTTCATACCCTTCTAGTGTATTTTTAATAAAGGAAACAACAAATCTGTCAACATTTTTCTGTTTTGTTGGAGACTGTGTGTTTGAGAGAGACTGTTATATACCCAAACATGTTGCTGTGACGAAGTTGTACGAAGCTGTACTGCTGCAACCAATCGGAAATTTCAACTGCTTAGGCTGCATTTGACCGAAGGAGGCCAACACTGAGACAGTTTTAGGTCTCATTCACATGAAAATATCAAAATTTGCACAGAACTATATGAGTAAAACCCTAAATAACCAATTTAGACAGTTAATCAGCAAGAAAAAAGTTGATTTGGAGTTTAGCAAGACTTTAAGGCCTTGTACACAAATAAAAATGTATATTTCCACCACATCATTTGAAAAAATAATATTATACACACTGGGTTGATTTCAGAAAAACTTTTATCCATATGAATCTGCCCAAATCCCCCACAGAGCATTGTTTTAAACATGCCAAACCTACAGGGGGCAGTGTTGTGCAAACCTGTTAGCCAATCAAAATCCTTCAAAATTAGCACGGCTTCCTGTTAAGAATTAAACATGGCTGCAGGAGGTTCATTTGTGTGGACGGATATAAAGGTTGAACTACTTTTAAATGGTGTATTAGAATATAAAGTTATTAAAGCAAAAGACTATGCTATGTGTGAATTGTGACAAAGTTTGTGGTCATATTGGTGCATTATTTGTCTCAGACCGCAAGTTTGCTCCAATTTTTACTTTGATTGAACTTTTCAGAAATAATCATTTTAGTGTTATTTAACAGAGTTTTTGTGTGGATGGAAGGCCAGAACAGATCAAAATGCATTTGTTTCCCCACATATCTGCTTACATGTGAACATCACCTGCAACTTGTAATGAAATATTTTTGTTGCTTGAGGGTTTAGAGTTCAACAGACTCCGAACACAGTGTGTCTTTGTTGATGGTTAGAAATGTGTTGATGCTGAGTTCTTCTGTATTTGAATAGAGACGTTAGCAGGAGCGTGTCAAAGGTAACACACCACATAAAGTCTAAATACTTTGATCCATGGCCATTTGACACAACTCCATCAAGCATAAGACCAACTCACATCAAGTAACTGTCAGGATATTTTAAGCGTTTTCAACCCACAGCGTGTTTGTTAGGAGCTCTTACATTTAAATCTCCTTTTCTGCAAGTAAAACCTGCTGGTTCCATTCTACAGGTGACCTGGTGACTGATGAAAGCAGAGCATGGACGGGCAGTGGGTTCAGGGTCACCGTCATGTCACACCGACTGTTTTATCAGTGTGACGCGGGAAATGGAGTCATACACAGCCACACAAATAAAAACAACTTTGTGTTAACACCACAGCTGTTCAAACAGCTTGAATAATCTCAGTTTTAGACCTTAAAAAATCTGAATTATACCCAGATTTTCTATACTAGTTTTAAAATTACTTGCGTGTCTTTAATATGTACATTTCCATTTTCTTTGCTTCTTCCATAAACTCTTTCTTTCTTTTGTTTATTTTTTTCATTTCTGTTTTTTCTTCTTTTATTTCTTTATTTCTATTATTATTTCCACTACTTAGGGACATTTTTGAAGCATTTGGTGAACGTTTTACAGAACAGTCTTTTATTTTTGGCTTTTCATTTGTCAAAAATCTCCTCGTTAGTATAGTGGTGAGTATCCCCGCCTGTCACGTGGGAGACCGGGGTTCGATTCCCCGATGGAGAGTGAAGTTTGTTTCAGGTCCCTCTTGAAAATGAGATCTAGATCTTAACGGGGTTTACCTGATGGAATAAAAGAATGAAAAGAAAAAAAAAACATCTGTTGAATTTTTGTCTTGGTCCAGCAAAGTTGGCAATTTATTTGAGATGAAAATATAAAATTAATAATGAACAGAAAACTGATTTTTCAAGAGTCTGGCTAGAGCAAGAGTGATCAAAATATCTGGGATTATGAAGGTGTTCTGTTTGCTATATTTATATGGATCACTACTGAGTGAATAAATGAGTTTTTAAAAGTAAAACAATCATTTCTTTCTCCTTTCATCTCTTTTTCTGTCTTTTTTTTCTATCTTTGCTTCTTTATTATATTTGTTTGTCCAAAAAGAAATGCCCTAATGTCATTTATTCATTCCACAGGTTGTAGTTCTCACATAGGAATATGTTTAAAGTTGTCCTGTCCGGCAGTGCAGATGTCTGGAATTTGAAGTAGATTTTCTTGTTGCCTTGAAGCCGGCGACTCCAAGCAGTGAGCAGTCAGACAAAATTTGAAGAGTTTGTGAGAATGAACAGCATGTTAGCCTCATATTACACTTACTGAATTGGAAGTGTCGACTTTGTCTGTGCCACTGTAAAATATATATTTCTTCATACTGTGCTGTGGATGATTGTCCTGGTGTAGAACCAAAGTGCTATTGGGCTTAAGGTCCAGTTCTGATGACTGGACATCCCTGCTGCAGGATGTTCTGGTAAAGAGCAGAATTTATGATTCCATCAATTATAGCAAGTCATCCAGACCTCGAGGAAGCCCAGACCATGACACTACCACCACCGTGTTTGACTTGTCAGTCTGGTTCTGAAATGCTGTTGTAAATGAGATATAACACCACCAACACCATTCTATAGACTCAAAGACATTTTTCCAAAGAGTCTTGAGGATTATTTAGATGTGTGTGGGAAATGTGAGATGTGCCTTTTTGTTTTGTTTTTGTCTGCAGTGGTTTTGGCTTTGAAACCCTCTCAAACAGGGGTCTCAAACTCCAGTCCTCGGGGGCCGCTGTCCTGCAGTTATTAGATGTGCCACAGGTACAAAACTCTGGAATGAAATGGTTTAATTACCTCCTCCTTGTGTAGATCAGTTGTCCAGAGCCTTGCTAATGACCAAAGTATTCTGTTCAGGTGTGGTGCAGCAGAGGCACATCTAAAAGTTGCCGGACACTGGCCCTTGAGGACTGGAGTTTGACACCTGTGCTCTAATGAATGTCCACTCTGTTGTTAAATATTGAACTGGGACCTGAGGAAAGTGAGATCTGCTGTCCTTTAGCTGTTGTTCTGTTTCCTGGGTGTATTGTTGATTTGTAGTAATTTTGGTTGACTGACCTTGGCTTCTGCCAGGATTCATCACTGCCATCTTTGTGTGAACTTAGGGCCGTGGTTAAATGTGACACTTTTTAAATATTCCTACTGACACATTTCTTGTTTTTGCAGAACATTGTTTGGATCTACTTTGTCATCTGTAACAGACAAATTATGACTGTGATTTGTTGCAATACTTCTATTTTTTCCCATCCTGCTGTTTTTCACTTTTACTTTTTTTTTTTCATTTGTTTTTGTAAAGGACTCGTAATTGAAGCTGAACCAATGGTAGTTAAAAGTTAAATGTGCCTGTTAATTCATTTCCAGGGGAGAGGTTCCTCCCTCCAGACATATTGCTGGGAATTAACGATCCATAGAAACCTGAATAAAATCCACTGTTTACTGTGTGTGTGCGTGTGTGTGAGCAGGTGTATCAGGTGTATGCTCGGCGGTCCCCAGAGGAAGTGTATGACATCCTGAGGGCGGTGGGGGCCGACTACGTGGTTCTGGAGAACAGCATCTGCTACGAGCGGAGGCACCGGAGGGGCTGCAGACTGCGGGACCTGCTGGACCTGGCCAACGGACATGTGGGTGGCATTTATTCTACGTGACTCATGTTGACTCGTGTGTTGGGGTGTGTGTGTGCATGTCTGTGTGTTGTTGTTGGGTGTGCCTTCTCGGTCGGCGTTTATTGCTCGGTGGAATCTCTCAGCCTCCGCAGAGAGATCAATAGTCTCACTTCTTATCAGCGCGGCGCTGCTTCTCACTTTCTTGCCGCTGCGCTTTCCTCTCTCACCACACACACACACTCACACACACACACGCCTTTCCCTTCTCACTCTTGTCGGATGTAGCTTGCTTGACTCTCTGGATTACCAGAGGCGAGTCAAGCCTCAGTCTGGCCCAGTGTGCTGTAAGACACTTAAAACACAGAAGCTCAGAGCCGGCGTGTGTGTTTGTGCCGCTGTAAATGTCACGCAGCATACACACCACCTGACATGTAGACAGCTTTATTGAAGTGATGCTGCGAGGATGTCTTTCTGTCTGAACATTTCATGCTCTCATTCTGTCGTTAATTTCTCACTAGCCTTTCTCTGCCTCAGTTCTTCATTTCTTCTTATCTCTATTTGTTTTTGTCGTCATCTCTACTATTCCAGCCATTACAAAGAGCATTTTTAACATATCATTTTAGATTTTGTTTGCTTTTAATGATATCCCCTTCACATGTTTTGGAGATTTAGGGTCCTGCACATTGCAGTGTGTGACAAACAAAGCGCCAGTATGTCCACATATTTGCTTTGACACAAATCAAAAGTGTTTAGTTTCAATAACTTGAATTTCTAATACACTATTTAAAAGTAGTTCAACCTTCAGATCTATCCACGCAAATGAACCTCCTGCCACCTTGTTTAATTTCTAACAGGAAGTCATGGTTGTTTTGAAGGATTCTGATTGGCTGACAGGTTTTAGCTGTGCGCTACACTGCCCCCTACGGGTTTGGCATGTTTAAAACAGCGCTCAGTGGCAGATTTGTGCAGGTTCACGTAGATGAAAACATTTCTGAAAACAGTTCTGTGTGTACGATATACTTTTTAAAAACAATGTGGCGGAGATATTTATTTTTTATAAATACCAGACTATATATGTACAGCACCTTGGATGGGGTAAAACTGACCTCCTCTTACAGAGTTAGTGATAAAACCTTTTATTTTTTATCAAAATGACAGTTTCTTGACTTTCTGAGAAATCTACTTTATAAACTTGGTATCTGTGTGTCCAGGTGCGGCTTTCTGAGGTAAAGAGTTTATCAATGGATCAGTCGATATTCCTCAATAAGCACTGAAGGTCAGTGTAGCCGTCCTTCCCAGGGTTATTGCAGGCAGACTGAGGGATCACAAGGCAGGAGGCCGTCTGTCCACCTCCACAGTTCATCTTCATTTGTCCATGCTGTGTTTAACAAAGAACATACAGTAGTTACCGACATTCTGCTGCTGCCGCTGACGTCGACACATTTCCTCCCCTTCAGATCATGGACGGACCAGGTGAGAACGAGGCGGACCTCGTCCCCGCCTCCCACCCTCGCTTCTGCGAGGCCATCAAGACGGACGCCGCGGCTTACACCGCACTGTTCACCAGCACATTCCAGAACAAAACCTTCTACGTCTACAGGCTCAAGAAGAAGCGTAAGAAAAGCGGCAAAGCGTCCTCCGAGCCCGGCGTGAAGCAGTAGCGGGACCAGAAAACACCCGACCAGAGGGAGCCCCCTCCCGACTGTACAGAGCTGTGATCGTGACTTTTATTTTGACGTTGCTTTGTTGTTCGCTAAGCATGACTCCATGAAGTGTGGCGTCAACGCAGCGGGCCACTGAAGTCCAGAAGTCTCACTTTTGCTATTAGCAGAGAGCTGAAGCAACTCTTAAAAATGCTGCTGTTTGCTACTGAGATCATGTTTGTCTAAGAAAACAGAAATTATGAAAACAAATGAAGAGTTTCTATATGACCACAATAGAGCCCTGAAAGCCAAAACATCAGGCAGTTAGGATTTATTTTAAGATGGATAGCTGAAGCGATATAAAATAGAAGTAAAAAAAAAATATGAAGGGTTTAACAATTAGTTTTGTGGTAATAGAATAGATTTGGCTACTTATTCAGAAATTCGATAAAGGACATTTTTTGGTTTATTAGTTTCTTAGTTTGTGGATCTGAGATTTTAGATATTTTCTAAGGCAGCAAAGTGTTTCCACCAAGAACTGAATCATTCCAGGCCGTTCTCTGCCCGCCACTCATCTCAGATGATGTTGCCATGTTCTACAAAGTGTCAATGCTTACATTATGAATCTCTGATTGTATGAGATGAAGTGTTTCTGGATGTTTTTCACCATATCAGTTCATCTAAGCAATCTGCCTCTGTACAGCAGACCTGCTCACACCTAACATCAGCAAAAACATCAACCAGCTCTGTGAATTATTTATTTATAGAGACTAATCTCTACCGTACTAAGTTTCGAGGACTTTTCAAGCTGCCAATGTATCATGTATAAACGCCTACCCCCTGTCACCTAGCAACAATGACTCAAGCTGGGGAAAAGTTTTTCCTGTTCAATTAAATTATTAAATAGCATTTTTATTATTTTCTCTTTTGTTGGAAAATCAAATGGCATAAACCTAACAATACAATCGCTTTAATCTTTCATATTTTAAATCACCAGATTTTAATATACTTTCATATAAAACTGTACTCTGCTATTGCACTTCCACTTTATCCGCCGTTGTTTCAAGAATTAAAATCTGTTTGGTCTGGGGAGAGAAAAAGATACTCCAGACCCGTCCATCAAATTCAGGGGGAAAAGTATGGATTTGGAGGAGCCTTTGAATTCGGACAGATTTCGTTGCTTCGCTGTTACCTGGTCAGCCTTCGAAGGCTGCAGCCCTTAAATTTGGACGTTTCACAAGTTGCATTTAAGGGTCAAGGTTTCACTGAAATGACAACATTTGTTTCAAAACAAATTGTGGGAACAACTTATTTGTCCAAAAGGCAAACATTGAGGATAATTATTCTTTTTTTTTTTTTGGTCACACATCTGAGGTCAGAGCAGCTTCTTGGTGATATTTGTGTCGCCTTTGTTGTTGTGATTGCTGTCATGTTTCTCTTTGTGACTCGTCAGCGGCAGCCTCAACCTTTTCACTGCCGTCGCTCCTGCATACAAACACGCATGAATAATGGAAGCTGTGAGGAAATTGCAGCAGGCTGACAACCGCACTGATTCCTCCCCGCAATTTCCAAAATAATTCGGAGGGTTTGCTGAGGTATGGCAAACACTCTCACATGAAACCCAGGAGGAAGGTGGAAAAACTGACTCGCGTTAGAGAAAAGTAGAGAAATGAGAGCAGATCCATAATGATCTAAAGCCTTATTGCCTTTATCCTATCGGCTTAAGGAATGGTTCTGATTGAAACAGAGATGTAGATGCCAGTCAGACAAGGCGCTGGAGTGTGTGTGTGTGTGTGTGTGTCTCCTCACGCACCAGCTTTCCACTATTTGTGTGCATGTTAATAGGAACGTCGCTCTTTGATAATTTACACCCTCCTGCTTTTGAAAACGTGTTGTTCGTTAACTCCCGTCGTAATGCATACCAATCGGATCGGCGGCGCTTGTTCTTCGTCTGTCCTGCCTTCATGCTGGATGTTTAATTAAGTAGATGCTGGATCGCTTTATTTGAGAGGGAAGTGATTCCATTATGTTTGCTTAATAGGAGTGTACTAATGTAATATTTTTCCAGCACTAGTCATTTCCATACATATTGGGATTGGCGGTTCTGCTGTCGGGGCCCCTGGTGTTCTGTAACAGACAGGATGATTCCTGCTGAAGAACAACAGAGGAGCTCAAGCAGTTTTCTGGCTGTTTGCTCCAGAATCAGGTATTTTAATGTGGATTTGAAAAGAGCAACAAGGTCAATGAGCTGCTGGATGATGATGCTCAGCACGGCTGACACGTCAGGGGCAGAAACTCATGAAACACTAGAATATATTTTTGAAATGGCAAATTTAATTTTCAGCTGGAGTGTTGTTTGGTTTTTTTTTTTCTGTATGATTTGGGATGTGCTGCTGCGCCAGAATTAATTATATTCTGAGTTTGTTTTGAGCATCAAACATAAAGTTCACTGGTGATGTTTTCATGTATCTAAACACGAGTACAGATACATACTGTCAGATGTTTTAGCATCTCATTGGCCAACTTGATCAGGGCTTTGCTAAGATATTTATTCTGTTTAAACAAACATTTTTCTGTTTAAATCGTGACAGTTAATGCCAACACAAAGTCGTGTATAATTCAGAGATGGACTGAAAACGAAACGAGGTTTCAACATTTTGTAAAGAAAACTTAAACATTTTAACTCATAAGGGATTAGATACAGATTCTCATATTGATTTATGTCTGGACTTAGACTAGGCCACTCTGTTTGATTAGAACCGGCTACATGTTTAGGGTCGTCATGCTGAAAGGTCCATTTAAACTGGAGCAGCACAAGCAAATGTGGTGGATTAGCAGAGCTTTCCAACTACTGATGGTGAGTCAGGAGAGGTTACTGTGGAATGCTGCTAGCATGTTACCCTGTTGAGCTGCTAGCATGTCATGACAGTCATGAGATAGTCTTTAGTCAGAGGCTTCTTGAGAGTTGTTGAAAGACTGACTGCTACTGGAGATCCTTCCTGTCCACATCATCACCAAATATCAAATATTTGATGTCTGACGACATTTAAGTTTCCTTTGGGATAAATAAAACTTTTATTTTAATTGAATGAGTCATGAGACAAAATGGCCACCATATATCGTTTTCTTTACGCTGCAACACGACTTTGTGTCGGTGTGTCACATAGAATCCTGATAAAATAAATGAACTCTGTTATAAAAGGCTTAGAAAAAAATGAATTCATAAATTCACAAAGAGCTACAGAGCTCTTCACCTTCATTACATATGTTTGGTGTTTTCCCTGTGATGTGATCATGCAGTGTTGTGATAAATATGAAAGTGTAAAAAGGAGCATGTGTAAGATGGTGGTCTTTGTCTCTTGGACACATTTAGTACAAACACTGCAGGAAACTTTAAGGAAACATAACTTGGGACGTCCTCAGAATGTATGGACTGTAATGACAACATGGCGAATGTTCAGTCCTGGATTCACTCGGCTCATATGAAGCCAGTACTGCAGAAGTGGGTCAGTTGACTCTGCCAGTTCTCGTGCCAAACCCATTGTTACCGGAGGAATCTGTTATTTTTTACATGTTATATTAAACGCATCTATGTTCCGAAAAACTTTGCTCAATAAAAGTGCTCTCCGCCGCCTCCGTGTTGTTTCCTTGTCTGTCATGGTGTTAGACCCTCCAGTCAGAAATCTGTTTCTCTTCTTTTCCCTCCTGTTGCATGTTGGAGCCTCACAGCAGGGAGTCTGGTGTCGCCCATCGATTCCGTCACGTCCAGACGCTCAGTCGGGACCCAGAGCGCCACTTCTTAACCCGCAACATGTGATGGGACCCCGGGAAGCGGGGGCCACGTGGTCTCCGCCCACTGGTTCACATGGAAACCCAGAAAAACTGGGTATTAATCTTTATTATGATCAGCAAAACTAAGTGATGAAGCCAAACTCTGGAAACAGATTTTACTCTGTGTTCTACGGTGCTGGTCATTCATAGTCATGAATGTTTGAATTTGGGTGTTTGGGCAAATTTGAGCAGTTCTACTTTCAGGGTAAAATGAATTTACAAGATAGAGCTTCTGTAAGCTTTAAAAACAAAAATTTGCAGCTGAAGTTTGAATTTAATGGAGATGATTTTCTCTTCAGCAAAGATTCAAATACAAGAGTCAGAAAAATCACACTTTTTCAAAAATCATAGTCCAAATATTGTCAGTAGGATTGGAATCAAGACCATTCCAGAAGCGCCGTGTCAGCCTCCGTTATTTGCTCCAGAACCAGATTTTTGGGGCCTGTGATGTGAAAAGCAATGATTTTTTTATTTTATTTGAATATTTTAGGTTGACTTAAAGCATGAGAAAGTTTTGACCTACTAACACCAGAGATGAGAAGAGTGGTCAAACATCCAGTCAGAGTCCAGCCAGAAGCGTGCCGACGGCAACCAAAGGCTTGTGATCGAGGCGCAACGTCCCCTGGAGCAAAAGTCCAGATATTAATGGAGGCTTGTGTCCATTTTTGAGGCTCTGTCTATAACTTTGACATCATGTGGACTCAAGAAAATTCAGCATGATTTCTAACTTGTGCATCCAGTTCTAGTTTTTAAAATCTTTCCACACTGAAAAGAAGAACAGGCGATGAGCGTATATGCAAACTTTACTCTGGCAGTGTGTGTGTTGGCGTGTGTGTGTGCGTGTGTGTGTGTGTGTGTGTGTGGGCAGCAAGTATCCAGCTGCTTTGTTCACACTCAGTCTCTGGTGCAAATAAATTGATTTATTGAGAAAAAGAGATGAAAGCAAATACAAAACACTTATATAACTGTTAAAAGCTCATCACCATCATATCAATAGAAAATATGTTCACTTTTATTTTATTTTTTTTACCCTGCACATTGCAAGCCGATGCTGCTTTTCTTGACAAAAAGCCATAATTCTCTCTCTGTTATTTACAAATGAGGTAAAAACATTACGTTTGCTCACAACAGGGCTGCACCCGGAACACAACACCAAGGAAACGGTTCGCGGTTCGGAGGATCGTCATGGAGACATGAAGAGTAAGGCGACTCAGTCCTTCCTGTCTCAGCCTCAGTCCGCTGAAGAAAAAATAATTCACAGACATCCCAAAGTCCCTACAGTCTGACAGGAAATCAAATGCAAGATCAAAATCATAAAAACAATAAAAACCGAACACATGACTTATCGGAACATTTCTGGAAAGCTGTAATCTGGGATTTGACCGCGCTGTGAAAGTTCACGCAGTGCTTTGGTTTGTCCAGCTCGACCGCGACCCGTCAGCTTAGCCGACCTGACCCGATCTCATTAGGGCGACCCTCTTTACCGCCGTCACTCTGCCGCCATGAAGACCGACGAAGGAAAGAAAACTCTGCTGTGGCTGAGCTGCTGGTGGATCCGACAACACTTCGCTCGTTACTGGAAGATTCTGTTGCTGTCACACATTTGACCTGGCAACTTGGCGGTGGTCATTTTGTAGGAACCTATAAAACCATGAGGTTAGGATGTATTTTGTCATTTTTGTGCAGCAGGGAATTTTTTTTTTTTAATTAAACGCAGAAAAATGTGCTGTTTAAAAATGACATTTTTAAGAATATGATGATTTTTCACCAGCAAAGCTAACAGGATGCAGTCAGAAACATAACATCTTTTTACAAGTTGGCTAAATCAGTCGTAGTTGGGCAGAACGTTACCAGATTGAACCAAAGTGCTTCTAGAATGACTCAGCATGTGTTGAATATACATCAACAGGTACTGGTGGCGTATATACCAAACATTTTTGGTCTAGAAGGGGTTTAAGTTCTTAAAATTCTTTAATTTCACATTTCATTCCTAGAACTAGTTGCTGTAATCCATCCATCCATGTCCTCCTCTTATCTCAGGTCAGATTTGGGGTCGAGGTGTTTAAGATGTGTCCCTGTGTTGACCAGTTGACAACACAAGCTTATTATTTTGTTATAGACTTAGCAAGAGATTGAACTGTGTGTCATTAAATTTATACTTTTTATATCAGCAAGTGGCCATTTTGAACCTTCAATGATCTTTAATACCTTTGGCTAAAAACTATAAAGAACAAACTGTTTTCAAATATAGATATAAAAACAAATGGAGATTTTATTAGTTTTACAAATTTTAATGGAATATTTGCACTGCATTTTCACAACAGAATGAAAAGGTGTAATTTTTTTCTTGTCAAAGCTAGGCTGATTTTTTAAACCTAATTATTCTGTAATATTAATACTCTATAGAAGTGTATAGATCCGCTCTGTGAAAATATTTTATGTTTTTAACACCTAAAAATAGAAATAAATGATATATTCTTTAAAAATGTCAACAACAATCTTATATTAGCTATTTAACATAAATTCCAATATATATATATATTTTAAATCATGTAACATTTTATGTTCTAACATAGCCACAAACTGGTGCTGCTTTACATAATATTAGTTTTGAAATTCTGCTGGATTCAAACTTTAACTTTCAGTTTCAGTTCAAGTGGCATCTATTGATCTGGTAAGTGAATTTTGTGATTATGAATTTACTATTTAAAAAAAAATCCGATTTCTATTTTGAGCTACATTTAAAACTTTCCACAGAATAAATGTATTTTATTCAGTGTTAAATTAACACATTGATTCTGCTAACATCTGACACTACACACTAGCATCAGGTAAATTCAACACTGATGTGATGTGTGTTACATTTAAACTATTGGTAGTGTTGTTTCCACTCCATCATGGTGTTTAACTCCACATGAAGTTACTGGAAAATTCTGTTTAGGGTTTGATTAAAGCTGCAGTATGTAACTTTTATTAAAATATTGTATTACATATTTGTTGAAACTGTGGTGGTATGGTATGAGATACTCTGCCTTTTGCCAGTTCTCCCAGTGATATCTAGAAACAGCCAATCAGAGCCTGGAGGAGGGACTTATCGCTGTCAATCATGCTCATACACGCACCACTCACCAATCTCTGCTACGCTGCTGCTTCTCCCTGTCAGCAGAGCCTGGTGTGAATGCTAATGCTAGTTAGCCACTGATGACAATTTTCCTGTGATAAGTTGTGTATCTGCCATTAGCACATTAGAAAAATTACTAAATTGATTGACAGCGCTAAGCCCCTCCTCCTGGCTCTGATTGGTTGTGCAGCAGACTGTTGAAGCCACTCAGGGAGGAGGTGGAGGAGGTGGAGGACACTGATCTTTTCACAGATTCTCTGTCTCATACTAAACTGTCACGACTTGGTGACAGGTTTAACAAATATCTACAAGACATATTTTATAAAACTTACATAACATTTCCAAATTTATTGTGCGCACGGTTGGGTTGTGTTGGTATGAATTTGCTTTATTGTGCATTTCTTTATAATTGCGATATAAAGTTGATAACGTTTTGCTACAATTACTGCAAGGATGAACAACGTCTCTTCAAGCCAACCAGAGTGACCAGTCGTCCCAGTAGGCCTGCTTCCTGCTGGCCGCAGCAGAGGTCAGGCTGTTTGCTGTGTCACTGACTGTTGCTTCCTGCCTACATTTCCATCCACACCTCGTTCCTGTCATCACAGAGCCGAGCGCTCTCTGCCTCTCTGATCAAACCCTCCACCATGTAATCATCTCTCTTATCAAAAGGTGAGAGGAGCTGGGCCTTCCCACTCCCTGCACCCTGCTTCCTTTCTGACGCTTTATTTCTCCTCTTTGTTCTTTCCCAGATTAATGCTTCTCACTGGGTCAAAAGCATCAGGAGGAGGACTGTTTAGTGTAAGAAAAGGCGGCGGGGAAAACTCAGATCCGTCATCCCCTGGTGACGTGGGAAAGACGGTGCAGATATTTCTGTATGATTTCAATGCACAGGTGCTCCTGCTATGAATAATCCGTTTAAATCTTCTCCTATCCGCTCCTCCATTTATTTGAATTTCTGGAGCTGTCACCTTGGGAAGCCGCTCTGCGTAGTTTGTATTCCGCTGAGCGGCCTCCTGTTTAAACAGTCTGTAGCAGCTGCCACATTTGGTATGCCTGTGGAGGGACGCGGGCTGAGTGTCCCCCCGCCCCCCATCCCGGCCCGCGGGCCACTCGTCCACTCTTTGTTAGAGATCTGTTTGAATTTTCGTGCGGCCCCTGCCGGCCCCCCTTGGGTGAGCTACAATGAGCGGTGGCGGCGGCGGAGCGGATGAGAATAGGAAATGAAATGACGACGCGGGCGCGGTGCTAAGTAGAGACGGCTTGATGTCTTACAACCCACAGAGTGCTGGAGCTCAAAACACTTCACCAATACTGAAGTACTCAACTGAGCTAAGAGCAAAAAAAATACAAAATAAAAAACAAAAAAAGTCCAACTCTTGGCACCAGGGGGCGTATTACCTGCGGGAACCTTTTCTTAGGGGCCACTCCATGGGGGCCAGCAGGTCCAACCTGATCAGCAGGGCAGGAAGTTCATCCAGAAGGTTCTGGTAGGAACTTTTAACTGTGAGAGTTTTGTTTTGTCAAGCCAACAGTTTTTTCAGTGTAAACTCATCAACAGCTACAAATTTCTGTCAACCTGAGCTCCATATTTCAATATATTAAACAAATCCTGTAATTTTTAAAATAAATCTGTCTTGTGTGTGTGTGTGTGTGTGTGTGTGTGTATTCTTTTTGACCATCAACCAGTCTGGAAACTACAGATGAAAATAAGTGTGTTTTACTAAACTCATGTTAATTAATATGAACTGTCTGTTAATAAATCAATTCAAATTCAAAATTTTTCATTAAATTTTAGACAGGAGACGCTGTTGGTGTAAGTGTGTTTGTGGTGAATGCTACTTTAAGTAACATCTTTTATGATTTATTTATTAAAAATCCAACTACTACAACACTTATGTGACTGAAGTTATTTTAATTCTGGGCAACTCTCTCCCCTGTAGATAATCCATCCTGTCAACATCTCAGTATGTAAGTTATAAAGATAGAAAGCTGAAAATCTGACTTTGTGGCTTTAGAAACTCTCTCTTGCTCTCTGTGACTGAGGAATTGGTCAACACTCCGGTTGAGTTTCAGCCGCCATGAGAAAACAGGCCAGTAAAGGCTGGAAGGATCCAGGAAAAGTATTTCCAGAGGAAAAACTGCCCTGGTCTCATCGTCGAAACGCGTCTTCAGGTTTTCCCCTCATAAAAACTTTAAACGAAACTTCAGAAACTGTGTGGAGCCAAGTGGCAGAACATAATACAGTATATATTAAAACAAAACCAAAAAAAAACACAAGGCTCTATCTCTGTATGAGAAACTGATGATGTTATAGTGCAGTGTGCAACACATGTCCCTTATTTACACGGCTCTCATTCAGCAGCAACAAGATACAAAATACATTTTCACTGGTGCTGATTTGAAATAAAAACGGCCTCAGAAGGTCTGGACTCTGCAGAGTGACGTCCGAGTGTTCAGGACGCTCTGAAGCCTTAATCTCACCTGGAGGTGAAGTCTGTTCTCAGAAAGCAGTCGCCTGCTGCAGGGCCACAGCAACCCGGACAGCGGATTATGGGACAGACTGTCAGTCACTCACACTCCGCTCCCTCACCGCCAACCGTCTGAAAGGTTTATAAGGTGTTCTGTTATTAGCGTCCCATCATGGCGTCCCGTCGCTCAGAGGTCGCTGGCCTCGGCTCGCTCGTACAGAGCTCTCAGTTTCTCAAAGCGAGGGCCCCACTCCCCCAGCGTCTCCTCCCGCCGAGCCTCCCCAGCCCCTTCCCCTGTGCTCCCCCCGTCCAGCCCCGCCGAACTGAAGGAGCTGAGGGAGCCGGCGGGCGACCCCCCGCCCTCGGTGGAGAACACCTGCAGGGAGTCGAAGGGCCCCGTGTCCGGGTGCTGGTCGGCGTCACGGATGATCTCACACAGGTAGCGGGCCAGGTCCTGGCTGGAGAAGGAGAGGGAGCGCCGCGCCAGCTGGGAGGGGCGCGCCTGGCCCTGGGCGGGGGGCCGGGCGGGGGGCACGTCCCTCCGGAGGCTGGCGGTGGTGGTGGCCGTGGAGGACGTGGAGGCGGCCGAGGGAGGCAGGGTGGTGGAGCTGGACGTCCGGCTGAGGGGGTCCAGCGGCGGGGCGGAGGCCAGGACAGGCGGAGCCTGGTGGAGCAGGTGGTGGTGCAGGTGGTGGGCAGGCGGCGGGTGGTGCAGCGCTCTGGAGCGGCAGTACTGGACCGACTGGGCGGGGCTTGGCTGAAGGGACTTCTGCAGCTCCGCCATGTCGTAGGCGTTCTGGAGACACAACATGTGAGGAGACGCCATCAGCGTAGCGTGGAACAGGAGAACGCAGGAAGAGGAGAGGAATAATTGAATAAATGACATTTTGAAAATGAATTTGCTTAACAGAAATGTCAACTTCTACAAAAAATTTTGAAGCTATGGTGAGGTATTTTTTCTTTTCTTTTTTTTTTAACTTTTTTGCCAAAATTGGTTTATTTTGCAAACTGCAAAATAAACCAATTTACTGTTCATTACTGTTCTGAGGGTGTTGTTTTGTACTTTTATGAAATGGCATGTTTTAGACTCTGTATACTCCAGTTAATAATTAATTGGTTACTAAATTAGTTGATTATTATTTCAATCGTCGATTAATCAGATTAATCATTTCAGCCATAGTGTAAACTCTTACCTGTAAAGGGGAATAGTTGAATAAATAAGCAGCAGACATGTTTCTTCCTCTGCTCCAGTTACTCAGGAGGAAGTTCTTTACCGTAGCTCACTAGCGCTAGACCCCCCGCTGGTTACATTTGGTTATTACCTCTCCTCAATCAAATTACATATTAACATGTATTTAACTCAATCTACTGGCAAGCACATTATAAATGGAAACAATAACATCCCAGTCTGTAATGCATACAGCATGCAGATTAGGCCAGAAAAGATTAAATGTGCCTCTGATTTATAATGAACACATTTGAATCCATCACAAATGCTTGCAGGGGAGAGGAGGCAGGAAAAAATCAAATGTGACAGAGAAATGAAAGGAGAGCCAGGCTCATTATGTTTACTGAGAACGTTCTGCCGGTTAAGTTTCCGTCTCCATTTATTCTCTGAGAGGTTTAAGGTTTCCTACGAGCGCTTTGACCCTGAGGATAAAAATATGAGCCGAGGCGATTCGGAGAGGAGATGGGACTGAGCCTGAGCTGCTGCTGCTCTGACATCCAGTAACCTGCAAGTCACTTCACAAATAATACGAGTCCATGAGAACTGTAAAAAAAAAAAAAAAAAAAAAAAGAAAGGAAAAAAAGGCACAGAGATGTAAAAAAAACCTGTGGGAGGAGAAGGATGAAAAGATGCTCATGCATGGAGGAGGAGTGGGAGGATTTGTAAAGCTGATTATGTGAAAAGTGGCAAGTGGCCTTTTTTTTTATTTAGGTTTTTTTCTCTCCTGAGATTAAAAACAGAGACCAGAGAATCGTGAGCAGCAACTGGACCTCACATCTGGACAAAAGCTTGTGAACATTTTTGCAGAGATTGTAAAAAAAAAAATTGCATTAAACATAAATGGATCTAAAATTATTTGAAAAAACAAGCACCACCCACCATTCAGCATCAGTGAATATAAAAATAAAGAAAAGTGCCTGCCTTAATGCCAAATTACATTAAACCCACAGCATTAATCATTGTGATTTTAATCCAAAATGTTCTAAATTACAATTAAAGGGATAGTTCAGTCTCCTTTCACTGGGGGTCTGTTGGGAAGTTTGGTAACACTTTATTTGGCGGTTGTGAATAAGACAATCATCACATGGTCATGAACATGAGTAAGTCTTCATGAATATTTGACTGTTGTCATAAAGTGTCATTCAGTAAATCATGACACTTTAATACAAAGTTGACATTATTGAAAATGTCTTCGTTATGACAACTTGACATTAACCAAAAAATCATGATCTGACATAAATTTGTTATAAAAGTGTATATCAAATATGACTTAAAAGAAATTTACTGTCTCTTTAAGAAACTCCTGCTCTTTCTTAAACATGGCTCCTCTATTAACCCTTTAAAAATGTTTTTAGCAGCATTTCACTGAGGTTGTAGAATGAGCTCAACAGATATGCAGATCCACCAGGTGTTTGCTAATTGCTGCTGGCTAGTCTGAAGGAGCTGAGTGGCTGATTGGCCCTAGCCTGACTGTGGCTAGGTCCAATCAGGCCCTAGCCACAGCTGAATGGTTGCCATGGAGGTTAAAGGATTTCTCAGACATGTATGAAAAAAGTTTGAGAAACATTTCTGATGAGGGAATAACATAATAACATGATGTAAAGCTCAAAAAGTCAATTTAGCATAAAGTGTGTGTGTGTGTGTGTGTGTGTGTGTGTGTGTGTGTACTGTATGGCGATGTGGTGATCACATATTTTTCTCCCATTTTTCTCTGATGGATATTACGCCGGCTCTAAGTACAGCTGAGTGCATGTGGGTTCCACTGGTGGTGGAGAGCGGAGATAAGGATTTCGCGTGGGCCTAATTAAAACACGGCGCACAATTTCTGTCCAAATTGAACTGACTTAATCCACTGCAAGGCTGGTAGCTTGCAAACACTGCCAGGGATGTAAAAATACACACATCTACAGCCTTTAAAATTAGAGTTCTGCTGCTAAAAGCATTTCCTCTTCACACAAGCAGGAGTTCCTGTTGGGGAGTGTGTTTGTGAGTGCCGGCCGTTCAGCGTTCCTCCGGTTCCTGTACCTGGTCCTCCTCGCCGCCTCCCTCCTCGTCGTAGTTGAGCACGTTCTCCCGGATGTCCTCCCAGCCGTCGTGGTGCGCCGACACGTGGTACACGCCCTCCTTCAGACCTTTGTAGCTCCGCCAGCGGGTGTAGAGGAAAATGCCCAGCAGCAGCACTGCAGTTGAGGCAAGAGAGCAGCGACAGCTCAGCACTGCAAATTCAAATTAAACGATAAAAAAAAAATAAAAAATTCTCCAGTCCATTGAGGGTGTGCCCCCGAAAGGGAGAAGCACTTTGATGGAACTGGCCTTGAGCATCATTTGGTGATAATGAGACCTAAAACTGGGCAGGTTTGGGGATTTAACTGGTGAAGATGTTTTAGAAATCAACACCAGGAATTCATTTTGTTGCTCATATCTTCTAAAATATTCCCAGGCTGTCAGGAAGTGGAATTTTTCCGTTCATTACAAACACACTTTCCACAGCAGAGATGTAAAAACCTATCTAGCGGCGGTGAGTTTGGCATGAGGAGCGCTCGTCTGGAGGAAAATTTGCAGCTACTTTTACTGTTCTTTAGTTTTACGTTTACCTTCACCTCCTCCGGAGGGAAACACCGTCTTCTAGAAGCTAAAGGTTTCTCGGTGCTCAACAATCTTTGTTTTTTAGTTATCAAATCCTTTTTTGCGCTCCGGGCTGGACAGAGGTGAGGGATGGAAACCAGAATAAGCCGCATGGCCCCAAGGTCATAAAAGCAACACATAAACACAGTGGATGTCTTCAGGACTTCTGAGCTGCAGAAAGAGATGGCAAAACTTTATTTAATTCACCGCAGCCACTGCTAAAACAAAGAGCAGCAAAATGACTTAAAATGATTAAAAATATTAATCACCACTATGGAAACTACCAAGCTGATTTAAATTTATTACGCAATTAATTGATTACTTGTTTATTGCATCAGGCTTAAGCAAAGGCATTCCACCAGTATTATATAGAGATTCATTACACACAGAGTAAGAAATTGCAAAGTTATAGATTTTGCTACTGTAATGACATGTCTTACTTGATAATGCGCCATAGATTTTGCACAAGGTTAAAGGTCAGGGGAGTTTACTGGCCAATCAGAAACAGGAACACCACGGATACTGAACCAAATCCTGCTGGAACATAAAACCATCATCTCCATCCAGCGTGACGTATCTGAGACATAATCATCAAAAATAACAATAAGCAAAGGTTTGGAATATATCACTCTATGAATGACGATCATAAATGATGTATGCGTTTCACTTTCTGAGATGACTGGCCAAAGAAATATCGCACTTGTTCGCACTATTCTAATTTTCTTCAGATGTACTAAAGTATGTGACTGATTGTAGAAAACGTTCCGGAATAGAGGAACAGCAGGCGGCAGAGACAGTCCTAATCTGAGTGGGATTAGAACTGGGCTGACAAAGGGAAGAGAAGGTCACCGGTGTTCTGACAGCACTGGTCAGAAAAAAGAAAAAAAAAAGATTGTAAAAGCAGATCATTGACATTGGAATATCTTTTTTTTTTTATTTCCTGACATAAATATTGTACGGCCTCCACACACATCCACAGTTCAACCAATCTGCATGTTTTTCTTACAATGACCTTTTAAAATGTCCAACAAATCTTGTTTAGCGTCAAACCTCTCACCTCTTGTCTTCCTATTTACCTCAAAACTCACCAGCCGTTGTGCATTATTAACCTCCTCTATACACACACACACACACGCACACACACGCACACACGCCCACACACACACACGCCCACACACACACACACACACACACACACACACACACACACACACACACACACACACACACACACACACACACACACACACGCACACACACACACCAACGGTTCTTCTTCTCCTTAATTCAGGTGTTTTCCTCACTATACTGCAGCAGAGTTTTGTGTGTTAGTATTTAATAATTTACCCTGGAATGTCATCAAGTAACTGAGTCATGCTCCACTGTATCTTCAAATTTGTTTGGACGACAACAATAAAAAAAAAAAAAAAAAAACCTCTCCATAGGAGAGAAGCATTTAATCACATTAGAGAGAAGCACCAATCCCAGACCGCAACTGATTTCAACTGGCAGCATTATAAACATCCTGGCTGCTCAAATCCCATTAATCTCAGATATCACCATGGAAATCTGTGATCTTAAACAACTCCAACACAGAATTTAAACATGCTCTCGTCCGCTTTCTCCCTCTCTTTCCACTGTTTTTCCTCTGTGTCACACCTGAAGCCCAGCAGCACCAAGGCGAAGGTACTCAGACTCACCGGCGGATTGATAACATCCCATTAAACAGGCCTTCCCCCTGACAACTGTGTAAGAGAGAATTCGCTCAGCCAGAAACCAGCTGCACTGCATGGGAGCAGAGATCAATACTCATTTACTGTCAGCTAGTCGCCTGCACCACAACTTCAGCGTCTGGCAGATTTATAAGAGCAAATTGTTTCATGAAGTTCACTGTTCATTTTTAGCGCCTGTGTGACTTTTAATGGCCAGCGAACCAAGGGAGGGAGACGGGATAAAGACAGGAAGACAGACTGTTGCTTTTGATGGTACGCGTTTGGGTCGCCATGACGCCAAAGAGGCAGTGAACCTGCAACAACAACCACACAGGTTCAAAGAGCTTCCTTAAAACACAGAAATGATTTGAAACTGAGCTGGGAAGGAGCCAGCATGGAGGCTTCTGTTACAGAATTAGACTCAGTGAATACAAATGTTTACTTTGTCTCCACATCATCCATTCTGACTTGTACCTACTTCACTTCCTAGTCAGCAAAAAACTATTGTGGAAATATGTTTTACTTATGAAATCCTGTGTAGAATAGTGGAGACGCTAAGATTGATGTGTTCATTATCTAAACTGGTTTGATGTAAAACAGCCATGGGTACAAAGCCACAGCTGCCCGCTTATAGCAAATATAACTACCACCCCCTCTCATAACATTTATAACTGCCTATTTTATTAGTCCAAATACCAAATATTCACTAAATATGCATTAATATGCGCAGTGGGAACCGTCTTAACTCTACTGCAGAAGTTAACTTCCTTATTTCCTCTCTTGAGCCAATGAGCAATAAGGGAAATGAATAGCGTTTATGGATTGGCTGCTTTGGAAACTCTAACCAATAGAATTGCTAAGTAGCTTTGCGTCTTGGTATTTCAACTTCCCAAGCTGAACCGACGTTATAATATTCTACATACACTCAAAGGAAAAAAAATGAAATTTTCCATGAATAATTTGGATTCACGTTCCACATAAAAATCCAAGAATGTTTATTTTCTTATTTAAAAAAGGAACTGAATTATTTGTCTTTCTAACATTGCATGAAGTTTAAATGAAAAATCTGCAGAATGTACCAATGTTTTTATCCGATTTACTGATTAATCGTCAAAAATAATCAATAGAATAATAACTCAAATAATCATGTGAGAGAGTTAGTTGCATCCCTACTCCAAACATGTCAAATGTGCTTATAGTTAGTTCAGGTAAAAGGAGCCTAACAACACAAACTTATAAAAGACTCTCTTAACAACACATGCAGATCAATATTTTTTTATTAGATCTAAATCTAAACAGCAACTTTCCACACAGGGGTTATTCCCTTACAACAATCTCTGACGTGGGCTCTGATGTAGCCCTGTGTTCTATGACCAAGTTCCACATTTTCTTTGTTAACATGAACAAGACATGCAGTCGAGGATGGATTTGTGTCCATAATTCACATTTGAGAAGAAATGAAACCGTCGGTTGATGACAGAGATGAAGGAGAGGAGCAGCGAGCGATGCAGCAGTACATCTGTGTTCTACTGAACAAACTGAGCCTATAACAAGAAGCTACAAGGGATCCATGTCACATAATTAATTGAAGTTTATGCGCTAATTAAACTCATTAATGAATCCAGTCTAAAGCGGCAACTTGCCTCAGACATGAGTAATATCAATTATTAATGAGGGAGGGCATGGGCTGGAAAAACTCTGCAGTCGTGTTCCAACACAATCCAGAACGGCACAGGATCTGTCTCGTTTGAGTCGCCATAGCAACGCCAAACCTGAAAACTATCAAGTATTGATTATGCACTTTAGGTCACCTTCCTTCTTTTTTGTCTGCTAATATTTGCATGCTAACTGACATATTAGAATGCTTGTCCAGAAGTTGTACAAAAAATGTACACTGGTCATTAACACCATTAAATATTAGTGAGTAGACTTTAAGTTTCTGTGAGCTTCAGTTCAATTCAAAGATACTTTATTTATCCCAAGGGGAGAAAAAAATGTTCTCATAACTTATGTTTTCAAAGTATCTTCAAAGTGTCATTGTGGCTAGTGTATCCTGGTTGTCATAACAACGTGACACCTATGTATCTGGGCAGCAGAGACGGTATTCCACGGGATGACATCATCAGTTGACGGCAAGCACTGCTAATCCACCTCCTTTGCTTTTGCCGCTCCTCTTTAAATTTGGAGACGTTGGAGACGAGGATCTGATCCTCACCAACGTTTTGACTGAAGGAAGAAATGGTTTGAACTTCCTGTTCAGCTCCTCTGGGGTTTGGAGTTTTATTTAAGCTTTTGGGGATGCAAATCACTTGTCCACAGTTGTACAATAACATTGTTGCCATAGTTACGCATCATTACTGTCCAAATAATTTTTAACAGTAGGAACAAGAATAGATACAGTTCCAGGTGCACAGCATCCAGAACCAGAGGGAATAATTGTCAAAAAAAAAACAAAAAAACATGAATCCCTCAACCAAAATAATGATGAACAAAAGTCTACAAAACAAAACAAACAAACAAAAAATCTGAACTAATGTGACAGAATGAGCTTGGAATTGAACAAGGTTGTATTTTAGACTCCAGTTTACTCCCGATGCATCAGGTTTAGTGTGGAATAAACACCTTCTACAAATTTGGAGACTTCAAGACAAATGTGATCTAGTTGATGCAGCTTATAGCAGCACTGTTTCCCTCAGGAACAGGATCTGTTTACATGCAGCGTCGCTCCCTTTGGCAAAGCCTGCAGCTAAAAGTCCCTACATGAAGATCTGTTATTGATGTCACAACCTGCCATTCCATTAGTGCACATTTTTTACTGTTTTTTTTTTTCCTTTATTGTTTTCTTTAGATTTATTCATATTAAGTATTTCGATTTTGAAAATAATATGCTCAACTTCAAAACGTAGCTTTTTGTTTTCTTAAATAATGAACAAATATTGGTTTTTGCTTCTTCTTCGTCTTTGAAACAAACAAGCATGGGATGGGACAACGACTCGGTTACATACTCCCATTTGGCGCAGCACAAAAAGTCAACATGACATGTGAAGGGAAGTGCAGGAAGAACAGAAAGAAATCTGATGTAGAGCCACTGTGAAGATGACTGCTGGAATCAATACCCTGTGCATTAGAGCTCAGGCCCACATGAAGGGGAAAAACACACACCACAATAACTCACGAAGCAAACAAACAGCAGCGAATATGAACTGTGTTCCTCTTTGGTTTATGGCGGCAGAGACTGTGTTTTCACGCGTCTCCGCTTTCCGCTGCTTTCCTCGGCGGAGCCGTGTGCGCCAAACGGGTGTGTGTGAGTGTGTGAGCATGAAGTGGCTGGAATGAGCTCCATGGAGAGGTGAGCGGGGAAGCTGGGGGTCAGGGTGTACAAGATGTATCTGTGCTGTTCAAAGCCCTCTCTGGAGGGAAAACAGAGAAATGGAGAAGTTGATCGGTATTTCTGACAGGGCGTTTGTGAGCTTAAAAGAGAGATTATGTGTTTATCTGTTTACAAAGCCTCCAAGGTCCTGCGCTGTCTTTGACCATCTTTTTATTGGTTTAACTCTCTCACTCTCTTCTCTGCACCACTGACCACCACTTTCTGGCCAGAATCTTTTTTTAGACATCAACTTCCTGAACTCATGCAGCCAACCTGCTTTTAAAGTGGTTTTCCAGTCATCATCTGTTTTTTGCACAATAACCAATGCATTAGCCCACTATGTTGCCATAACTGCAAGCCTAGCTTAGATGCTACAGGTACTCCCATAAGATAAAAAAATAGATATATATGTAGTAAATTATATGGTAGTGCTGGCAAAAACAAAGGTAAATAATTGTATTGAAAACTTGCAGTACAGCTATATCCTCAAGGCAGCTAACAGCTAGCATACAGCGCTAACAGAAGTAGAAGACTCACTGCTACTATCAGATTAATGGCCAGGATGTGATTATCAACACGCAACATTCATGTCTAAAATAAGCTTTGCTGTCATTTCAGTGTTATTTGATGAGTCTTTCAGAAAATCCCTCTTGATACTGCTGGAGGTTGCTGAAGCATTCATCCTTAAACGCTCTGTGCTAACGGACATTAATGTGGGCATATTCCAGAGAAAAATCAAATTTAACCAGACACTTTGAAGAGGCTCTAATGAGGGGGATGATGTAAGGAATCCTGTGAGTTAATACACACACTAATACACACTAGAAAAGATTACATTAAGATTTTGACTTGTTTACTTGCAACTTCTGCACAACTGAATTTGGACTACAAAATGACTGCGAGGAAAAAAATGGCAGATTTACAAAACTGATTAGCCAGAAGTCATGAGCTTGTTTAGCAGATCCACAGTAAATACGGTGGCGTCATAGACAAGAACATTATAGCACAACTACTCAGCTGGTAGGGTCATAATTTCATGTAAAGTTTGTATTACCAGTTCAGGTGGTGGAAAGATAAGGGTGACATTCCCTTACGGACACTTTGGGCCCTTAACACCAACTTAGCATTGTTCAAATGCTAATACTGACTAGCGTTTTTTTCAGCGTCCTGTAGAGAACTTGGACAGGTCAGAGGTGAACACTCTCAACAGGGGATCCATTGTACTTTGAGAGGTTCAATTGGCACTAAATGAGTGTGTGTGGGGGGGCGTGTGTGTGTGTGAATGTAATGAGATTTCCAGTCAGAAAAATCAATATCCAAGCTGGCCTGCAATGAGATCAGTGTCTATGAGTGCATCAACACAAGTCAATAACACAGCATAGATTTTACCCCATGAAACTATAATTCTGTTTACTGCATCCATCTCTCTGTGTGTTTGATCTAGCACTGCTCACCTTCACTGCTCTTAATGTGCTGCCGTTTGATGTACGCTTAAAGGCCAGCGCCAATATGCAGTTTATATTCGCCAGTAAATATCCGTCTCAAAGTCATTTCTCCTCTTGTTCCCACTTTTAAAATCTAGATTTAGAGAAAAATAATTAGCTGCAGGAAGTGGATTTCTATGGGAGTTCACATCATTCCTCAGACGCTGTAATGAGTGCCAAAGAAAAGTAACTGAATTGGAAGTTCTTATTTCTACTTCTTAAAGAAATATATTTAGTTCTAAGGCCAGTAAAACCTTCAGTAAAATCAAATCAATTCCTCGAATAAAGGCAGGGATCTGTCCGGTTCCTTTCTACCTGCAGTTTGCTTTTTGTCCTTATTTATCAGATCTGTCAGTCTTTCTCTCTCCTTCTCTTTGTTCTGGGCACAACCTCAGCAGCAGGGTGTTAAAAATGCATCTGTTTGGTCGGACATGGGCTTGCAGGATTCAGTACAATCCAATAGAAAATGGAAACTTGTCGTGGTAATCAGCATTTTTCTATTTGCAACTGCTGCCTGACAAAGCACCCAGAAAGTATCCACAGTACTTCTCTATGTAACAGAGCTATCCCAAATTTTATTACATGAATCTGTTTCCTCCAAATTCTGCTCACAAATACCCCATTATGTCAGTGTGAAAGAAATGAAGAAAGAAAGAACGTAAGAAGGATAGGAAAAAAAATGCTTCACTGAGAAAATGTTAAAAACTATCATTCTGTACATCAGTATCAAATTCATTACCAATGTTGAGCCCAATCGATACCAATCTGGAGAAAATGACACAATTAATACAAACTAAATCACAAAAAGCTTAGAATATATCATAGATCAATTCAGCTTCTCCTCCTGCTGTCTCCGTATCTCATCCACAACTTTCCTTTAACAAACTTCTGCCTGTCATTACATCTGATCTGATTCAAATAGTATACTCTCATCAAGGTGTTTAAAAACAGCATTTATCAAACCACTGATAAAAAACTATCTGGACAAATCACTACTGCAGAATTACAGGCCGATCTCCAACCTCCCATTCATCAGCAAAATGATTGAAAAAGTTCAACGGCTTCCTAACGGTGACCAACCGCCTCGATGTCTTTCAGCCTGGTTTCTGTGTCACCACAGTAATGAAACTGGCCTAGTCAAAGTCTTCAGTGACATCCATATAAACTCCTGAAAGAGACATGAAAGCAAGACGAACACCAGCATAAAACGGGACAAATGGTTTACAAAAAGTAACTAAAAACAAAACCAATCAGGATTTTGACATACTTAAAGAACGCTACACAAGGAAACATAATAAAATATGGAATAAATACTATTTATGACCAGAAAATCAAGAATCATGACAAACAGGACAGAAATGGACTGCCATCAGACAGGACTTAAGATCCAAGATACTGAACACAAAATTGATGTACTTGTTCAAAAAAGCCTTAAATTATTCTATTTTTTTTTCTCATTGTGCAGCAGATGTATTTTAAAAATGATAAAGAACAAGAATCGACCATCACTTGTGAACACTGACCTTGGTGTCCAGGCTGTTATAAATTATGAAGTCATATTTATTAAAAAACAGTTAAACTTTAGAACCACTAATCTGTATAATAACTGGTGCTACTCTGACACTGAGCATTTTTGTACATGACAGCACAACCACACAAGTATTGTCTGACACGATGCTTTTTGTCCAGATGTTGTGTTGGGTTATTGATCAGGACTGACTTGTTTATTTCAAAGAAACCATCAAAAAAGAAACGAAAAACAACAAATGAAAATAAATAAATGTAAGAAAGAACAACAGAAGCTCCTAGCCACACACCCACGCTGAAATAATTCAAGCTTCCATCAGGAATACATTTTCAGTTCAGCCCAAGTTCTATCATACTTTGAATCAATTATGCATCACTGCTGTGTTGTTCAAGGAAAGGCAGAAATAATGAAAAAAAAGACTCTTCACTTCTTTTTCATGTTCAGGGGAACAAGGATGTGGATACCATGCACTGAATGAAATCATTTCAATATTTCAGCGTGGACAAACGGGGACTTCATGTTCACAGAGAACCTCAGTCCATTCCTGAACGTAGAACCCCTCCTGGTGGAGCCCCAGCAGCAAAACGTGAGAAAACTGTGAAAAAGCGTTGCTTTTATTTCTGTTCATTTTGTTTCATCCCAAGTAATCTTGTGAACTCTCTTGAACACGCGCAGCAGAGGTGTCTCGATCCGATATTTATATCAGAAATCGGTCCGATATCAGGAAAAAAACGAGTATCGGATTAAATCTCCAACGAAGATAGAAGAACTCCACCCAGGACGTCGCGTGGCGCCGTGGTTAGAGTGCATGCCACGCATACAGAGGCTACTAGCCGTCCTCACTTCAGGTCCTTTTCCGCATGTTTTCCTCCCTTCTCACTGCCCACAGGAAATCTAAAGGAAGATCTGGCAGAACAACCAATAACACGCTGCCTTTATGGTATCAGACTGAGGTTTAGACTGGATCGTATTACTGAACAGGGCTCGCTTTTCAAAGACTAAACTAACTTTTAATACTTGCATAAAACCGATATTTCTTTCTGTTTTGAACTCTGAAAGCTTATTTTCAGTTGTATGCCTCAAGGCCAACATGGTGGTCATGAAAGATGGACGGTAAATGATGGATGTGCCGGCTGGCTCACAATATGCAACACATAGATGCTTAAAGGCACTTGTGGTTGAAAATCAAGGTTTTAACTCTGACGCAAACATTCATGGTAGTGCAAACAGGTCAGAGTTCATACTGAGCGTTCGCTCTGCTCACTGCTGAACAACTCTGCTAATAAACCAGGTGGGAATAAAACCCTTTAGTAAATCACTGTGATTCTTATAATTGTCCTAAAGTCTAGAAAAGTTGTACAGCCTATCATGGATTAGAGCAAAATTCTTAATTAAAATCTAAGCACTGGTCTGGGTCCAGATAAAACTTTATTTGAATCTGAATACTGAGAGCAGTCTGTCATGTGGGGACCTATGCACTCTAATAGCAATTGAGAAAATGTTGAATTACATACACATTGTCAGCTGTTTGACTATAATTTTAGAAAATTTTGGCATGTCACATATTTGTTACAGATTCAACCCAAATCTACACATTGGCAGAGCTGGAAAAGCAACAGTGGTACGCCTACTTGCATAACAAGAAGGTATTTTTGTCATTTGATTTGGTTTATGAGGATTTAATGAATTTGAGAAAAACAAATTAGACATAGTTTAAGCACACACGCACACAATCTTTGTTCACAGCACCCCTCAATTCTAATTGCTAATAGAACTGACAGCCCATAAGATCAAGAACATGCAGATCAGTGACAGGCAGGAATATGTGAAAAATAATAAGATAAAGTTTAATGTTATTAGCTGGACAGTGGATAGGTTTTGTAATTATTGGATCTTTTACCTGAAGTTAACTTTTCAGCCAACATGAATGAAAACATGTCATGCTCCTAAAAGATGAACAGAATGGATTCAAATGATGAAATATCCTTTGATCTGAAGAGACAATTTGGACCTATTTAGACTTGGTCCACAAACCTTCCACATGAGTGGCTGTTCATCCAACGCCAAGCAGAATTCCCAAGCACTCATTTCTACACACAACTCATTCATAAAACTTATAAAGTGGTTCAGGATAGAGCCTAATCTATAACATGAATCAGTGAAACCGTTTTATTGTCAACTTACTTCCTTACTGATGGTCAGATGTATGCATCAGAGAGGAAACACTCTCACAAATCAATTGTGACTAGCTTTAAGGGACTAACGTCACCCCTGATTGGACCAGGCCTTGCTTGATCTTTACCTAAATCCCTTCTTATTTAAAAGCAATAAAGGTGTTTAAGGACAAAGTGTTAGTGTGTAACTTAATGTGTCCCTGCAGAGGACTGAACACTCGGAGGGGACCTGTTAGTTGGCATCTTTAAGACGTGGATCATGTTTATGAAGTCGAACTCAATCTCTGACAGACTGAGCTCTACTGGGCTGTGCATATCAAGTAACCCAGAGGTTTCTGAACCAAAGTATACAAGAAACATATTCAGACCAGTTCCTGTGTCACAGAACCAACCCAAATTCTTCAAAAAAGTTATTCAACTCGGCAGTAGAGTTGAATGTCTAACTTCTTAGAAGAAGTTAAACGTTGTGGAAAAACTGATACTACAATACCATCTTAGTAGAGTGCATTCATTCAAGCTTCATACTGGTTTGCTCAAAAGGAATTAAATTTTAAAGTAAACTGAAACACCGCCAATGAAATGTGCTGTGAATCTATCTGGTTTCCTGATGCAACAAGCAGCTGTGAGCCTTACCCTGGGTCTCTGCAATGCCCATACACACCTCATATGCTGCTGCACAGCAGTACTTTCACTAACACTGTAACACGCAACATTCAACAGTCTCCCATGGACTAGAGGAACTAAAGGTAACTTATGTTGTCAATGGAAACCAAAAGCAACAAAGAGTCCACACAGACCACAGAGGAGACGAAGCAATGCCAGAACCTAAATGAGCCGACCATCACAAACTGGCCAAGTTTGTATAAAATATACATAAAATAAAAGTGTTCACCTTTCTTTGGGCACTCTTTTTAAAGGGACAGTATTATGTAAAATCAAATTCTTTTGAGCTTTACATCATGTAATAATGTCATTCCCTCATCAAACACATATCTGGAGTGTTGCCTTAATTCTTTCATGCATGTTTGAGAAGTCCTTTAATCTCCATGGCAACCATTCAGCTGTGCAAAACCCATAGAGACCGAGAACCGCCTTAGTTCCTCCTCTGAGCTGCAGTTTCCAAACTTCAGAGGTCTGACCCCCAGATCCTTCAGACTAGCCAGCAGCAATTAGCAAACAGCTGGTGCTACTGCAAATCTGTCGATCTCCTTACAGTATAACCTACTTTTCAGTAGTACACTGGTGAAAATGTTGTTAAAGGGTTCATATTGGAGGGATGCTGTGATGACTTCCTGAAGGCGGAGTTTCAGAAAAAGGTTTTAAAGAGACAGGGGCCCAATTTTAATTTGTTTTAAGTTATACTTGGTATTTACAGCATTTTTATAACAACTCGGTACATAGTTGGTGATAATGCTATAAAATTATTCTGTGTGGCTGGATAACGCATAATATTGCTCCTTTAATTTGCAACAATCCTGCCGTTATGCAGAGCCTCACAAACACATTCACACCTCTTGACCTCTGGTCACATACAGCCACAAACCCCCAATGTTTATGGTTGACCGATATGAACCTGACTAGGAAAGTTATTCATCTTGTTCCAAAGGAAAAATAAAAGTGTGGAGTGAACATATATTCATCCCCCTTTTCTCAGACACCCCCAAATAAAACCCAGTGCCATTTCAGGAGTCGTCTACAGTTTAGACAAACAACCTCTAAAGCTTTAAACATCACAAACCTATCAAGAGATGACAGGTGGGAGAATCTGTCAGCAAGACAACTACACACAAATCTAACCTTTAAGCCAAAAAGAAAAAGAAGCCAAAGGAAGTCCTGTATAAAGCCATGCAGGGTGCATGAAGGACATGTGGAAGATGGTGATGATAAAAACTGACATTCACAAATGCTTTCCATCCAATGACTTATTTTTTTAAAAAACTTTTTACTTTTAATAACTTTCTTATACAAACATATACACATGTCCGCCTTTGTCACATTTCACATTTTATTAACATCTTATATACACAGACCATTTTACACATTTACCTCACAATAAGATTGACAGGCTGTCATCTGGGGACTATCGATGGAGGAAAAACAGAAATACATTTGGCTCAGATAAACAGTAGCCCCATTAAGAGAAACCAATATTCATTGACAACATCCATGAATATATAAATCCACAATAATTACAGTGAAAGGGACGACAGTAGACATAATGAAAATAAAGACTAAAGTAATAAAAGAACATAATAATACTAATATAAAATAAACTCAAAAGGTAAGCAAGCAAGTAAATAGAGTTGTCAAGGTTACAATATGAATCTAATTATGGGTTTCCACTTAGACTCAAAGGTCTCCATCTTAAGTTGGAGTCTAGATGTTGTTTTTTCCACAATGCTGACCTTTTTAATTCTCCACTGTGTAATACTGGGAGGTCGTGGTCTTAACCAAGTATATGTTATACACTTCTACGCAATCAGAAGCAAAACTCTAATCAAGTATTTATTGTTATTGTCAATCATCTTATCAAATTATCCCTAAAATATATACATAAAATATATAATAAATGCCTAAAATGCTTCTTATATCTGTTTGCTCATTTTTCCAAAACTCACCACCTCATCCAATGAATTTTAAGATCATTTGCAAAGACACATGGGAAATGTATCATTCTTTTATGGGAAAAACTAATGCAGACATAACCTAGGAGGTTTGCAGGTGTAGCTTTAACAAAAGGTGACTATAGAACGTGTCAACTCAAGGACTCTGAATGCCAATGCACATCAGACCAAAACGTTGAATCATTTTTCTTTGGAACTGTCTTATTTAGGAGCTACTGCCCTTCCTCTGCTGCTCCGACTCAAACACATGAAGTCAGCAAAAGATGTTTTTGATGGTCTTTAAAAAAAAAAAAAAGAAAAAAAAGGTCTCTTGCTGCTACTTAAATTTCAGAGAGAGGAATGCTTGACCAATCGAGCGCGGAATGCTCCACCGATTGAAATTACTACCAGAACCCCTGCAGCATTGATCTCAATTTCTGCAGGTTTGAGTAAACAGCACCTTATACGCCTACAAATCAAGTAATTAACACTTAAAACAGAACTGAGCTTCAACGGGATCAAGGTTGGATGTCGCATTTAATACGAGCCTGAAGCTAAATTGCAAGGGAGAGCTGTGGAATAAAGGTGAAAAGAGCAGAGAGAGAGAGAGAAATGATCATTTGAACTGTGTCTGACTAGTTCCAGGGTGTGAAGGAGTTGCCCTCTAAAATACCAATGAGACACGCAGACATTGCCAGAAGCTGTGCACACTTTCACCATCCTCCTCAGAACTACGCAGCTCCTGGTTTCCTTTTTTCTAATGAAAAAAAAAAGGAAAAAGAATGTTGTGTACCACCTCTGCTGCATAATCTCATCAGTTCTCTTTTGTTTTCCTCTGATAATTTTCATTGTCCTGTTGTATTTTTGTCACGCTCTGATCTCTTCCACTGTTCTCTGCCTCCGTCTTGACTCGGCTCTTCTGTTGCAGCGTCCTCAATTAAACAGAGGGAGCCTGTCAGCGGCAATTCTCTCTGTGTGACTGTGCCCAAGGCAAGTTTCTCCTTTAGGAATAGATTTTACGGAGCTAAAGGTATAGGAAGATGAATATTTAACAGACAAATACAGACAGTCAGGAAAGAAAAAAAATTGGATTTTAATACAGGCAAACTAGACACTAGTGTGTTCCAAGTTCATCCGCCTCCAGGGAGGAAGTGAGGCTGGTGCAGAAGTTTAGCAGCTACAAAATTTCTGCTGCTCCTTTCTGACCTTCTTGTTATGAAAGCGTAAATATCAAGAAAACAGCTTTATCTTCAGTCCATTCCTAGTCATGGAACACTGGCCTTATCAAATGCAGGTCTATGAAACTTCGGAATATGATTCTTAAAGGTGTTCAAAGGATTTTGTATTAACAGCTGACACACCACGGTCCAATCATTAAGTGCAGACAGCTACCAACACAGCAGGAGTAAGACTCCTGAAATACACAGCAGCACTTTTTCATATTGTATTTCTTCCAAGAAGAAATACAACATAACCTGTGAAGTGCTTAATTTTAATGCATGAATCAAATCCGTGAAAGAGTCAAAGACTTTGATGGTATTATGATCGACCACTTTATTAAAGTCCAATATACTGGCACAAAAAAAAAAACAGTTTCTGTCAGAACTGCATCTCTGAAAGTCAGAGATGCAGAGATTTTAAGACCTTTTTAATGCCACCTTGAATGAAATTTAAAATTTATAAAACTATAAATACAACGGGTGGTTTGGGGATCCTGCTATAGTACAAGCAAGCATAGTAAAGAGTGTGACATTTCCGGGGTCGGTTTATGGCTCTCAGCAGTGGCTTCGTCCTCATACTGTATGTGGCTCTCTACAACCATAACTCTTGTAGAGACAAACTTAAAAGTTTTCAAGTTTTTCTGCATAGAACACACCCAAAAACCAACATCATCCTCAACTGGAGATACATTTGCTCTTAGAGATACATGGGAGACACTCCATTCATTTTCTATGGATCTTGTACAATGAGGTGGCGATCTTTAGCCATGCTCCAGCTAACCACCAATGGCATTCATTGATGTGGAATTTTGTGCTTGTACATGTGGATGTGGACATGTAGGCTTATGACATGACACAGGAAAGCTGAAAAATGTTTTTTCAGGAAAGCTGAAAAAAACTTTTCTCGCTGTCATCGCTATTGAGTCCCGTGTGTTGGGTTTCACCCAGCATGGAGTGGTCAATGTCAACTTGCTCTTGCAGCACACCTACAATAATTTAGAAAACACATAAACATATTCCCAACATATTCTACAAATGCCCCAAAATGCACAAAATTCCACATGAATGAATGTCATTGGTGGTTGGCTGGAGCATGGCTACAGAAGTAAGAAGTAAGATCTACATGTTATTAAAATTAGTGATAGTGAACCAACTGCCCTCCAATAGGCCTTGGAGGGAAACAGTAATAAAATTATCTATCAATGGAAACTATTTTATATTGTTAGGAATTAAACAGTTTAGCAATGGAATGGAGGAAATTAATAATCACACTGTGGATAATAAGAGGAACCGATAAATTACAGAAAAGCTGTATGTACATAGATTCTGTTTTACAAACAACAGTTTCACATAAAATGATCATTTCTTGGCTCTATAACTAATCCACAATTAAAGTTTTTCCGACCAAAAGCCACCAGTGAATCCTGTTTCAGTCTGTTGTCATGAAAAAAATCCCTGATTGTCAACCAGCACAATGTCACTGTGTGAAGGATGGCAGTGACACCAGGCCAGCAAACCTTTGGGGATTCTGTCAGAACCTGCACTTCTTTTTATTCCTGTGCTTAGCTGAGTGTGACACTGTCATTTCTAAATGAGCAGTCCTGGAGCCTGGAGGCTTTATGTAGAGTCATGGCCGATACCAGAACAGTCTCTTCTGAGAGGTCAGTGATGGTTTTTCCAGTTTGCTGCAGCTCAGATGACCATATAGGTACAAATCATCTATAACCACATCCTGCTCATCATATTCAATCTTCTTGATAGTTCTGTGATTTGGGATTTATTCATCGTTGTCTATGTGTCATTTAAAATGACTGTTTGAAGAAACTTTATGACAGCAACATTTCATTTTTCTTTGTACTTAATAAACTATTTTTAGATGAATTGTTCCATGTTTCGGCCGCTCCCACTTTAAATTTTTAACTTCCCTCATATATACACCAACCAGCTGTTCATATGCAGATTTCTGGCCACTTGGATAGTAATGCATGTACAGTAGCTGCATTTTACTTACGAATGTATGTAAATCTTTGTTGATGTTCTGCTAATGTCAAAACACACACAGCAATTTGGCAATTACTCAGTTTCCATTAAATAAGAAATGTAATTAAAATCGCACACAATTAATAATTTTCGGAATTCCAATTTGTGCAATTTTATGCTTAATGGCAATGCAGCAGGTGTCGTGGAAAAATTAGGAATTCTCCATTAAATATTTGGTTCTTTCAAATGAAATGCTAACATATCTTTTGGGTTCAGACAAAAGAACTGGTAGAAAACTACAGATGTTACTACTGGCACAAACGTGTTTGTTTTTCCCAGACAATGTGCAGCTGGCTCCACCAGAGCTCTCACCGCATCACAGTTTATAAAGTTGTGTGTCATTCCACACAACATGTGGAGTGTTGTGTGGATTTGTACACCTGCAAGTGTACAAATTAGAGGGGCTGAATACAAATGTGGCAACTACCAAAATACAGTATTAAATCCATAGTTAAGAATCCATAACTATTCTGTAAAATCATCGACTACAATTTCCCCAAAACGGAGCATACATAGCCGCTCCCATGTAGGCGGGGCTTGTTGCTCCAACGCCTGAATAAGACCCCCTCGTCTCCTCTGATTGGCTGATAGATGATGAGTGCTAGCACCAGGTCTGAATATATTCATAATTCATAAAAAATAAAAATTATGGTCACAGCCATAATTTTTAATGACTTATTGCATGAACAAGGTTATTCATGTGTAGTTTTAATTTCTATTTCTCATTTTGCAGTTATGTTTTTTTCGACATTAGCAGAATATCTACAAAGATTTGTGCACATTTGTAATAGAAATGCAGCTGCTGTTCAGAGCTGGTTTGCTGCACTGCATCCTCTCCAGTTTCATGAGTGATTTTAATTTTATTTTTTAATTTTATGGAAGCATTGTGATTGCAAAACTATGTTTCCTCTGACCTGGCTGTAAGTTTTTATTTTTTATCATTTTTAAAAAACATTGCTGTCTGTGCTACTCCAGCATCACACTTTCACTTAAGACTTTATTTTCTGGACCATTTAGAATTATCTTGAGACCTTTTTAAATCCCTTACAAGTCGTGCTGAATTTCTCAATACTGTTGAAACTTGTGTTAAGTAAGCGCATGTTTAGAGATATTAGAAAAATATACAGGCTTTGGTTGCATATCCAAATTTATTTAAGTGACCTTTTGTTCCACCCACCCACAGCCTGTGCTGTCTCAGGGTGGTGTTGGACTCTGACCGGTGTGATGGACTCTGGCCTGTTGCTCAGTCTGAAACTATTTGCATCCTTCAGTTCTTTTTAAAGTCAACACTTTTGTTTATTTGTGCAAATATTCTTATTTCTGGAGGCGATAACGATCACCTCAAAGGTCTGCTGCATGCACACCCTCACAATTACAACACCAATCAGTCTAACAATGTAAAATAAATTAGTTATTAAATAGTTATTTACCCACTGTTGCAACATTGGAAGTTATATCACTGTTGAAAGACTAAGAACATACAGTATATCTGCATGTTTTTCAGAAATTTATGGATTAATGAAACCTGAGCAATTTCAGCAGAATGTCAACTAACGTCTGAATGAATGTGGTTTGAAAAGGTTTTTATGTGAGGAATCCCAGATCTAAGAAAGGATAAAATTGTTGCTTTCTAAAGTTTTACTTGCTTTGCAAAACATAATTTTAAACAGGAAATGACTTGACAAAATTTCCTCCAGTTCCAGCTGCAACCCTTCCACCACTTCTACCTTCTACCTCTACACTGAAAAAACCCCCAAAAAACTATTGATATGCTGTCCTTTCCTTGCAGCTTGTGCTTCCTATTAGCACCTAATGCAATGCATCATGCAGTAATTATTACAACTGCTTCTAAGTGTTGTGTGTTTACAGGCCCGTGTTAGTGTAAGTGTGATAGCATTATTCCAACAGCTTAAATACCTACTGCTTTAGTTTACTGCACTTCTCAGAGTTGAGGCAACAATCTGACACTTTTCAGAAATAATTAGAAACATCAGGAAACACACAGCTAATGCGCTGTGTACTAGAAACACTGCAACACCCAAAGTAATGAGACTGCTGCCTGGACACACACAGACGTTAATGGCACGCAGTAGATAAGACTTATTCAATGCCGAGTTAACCAATCCTTTGCAGCGACGTTGTGAAAGCTCTGGTGGAGCCAGCTGCATAATGTCCGAAAAACACAAACAAACCTTCATCCTCCTCCTACTTCCTGTCGTCTTCTCCATCGTTTTCACCAGTAGTAACATCCGGCTGTTGATCATGTGACTTTTGCAATGCAGAAAAAGTGTTTTCATTGCTTTTCATTGAAAAACGTGAGTTTTTTTTCTAAGTTGGAGTGTTCCCATATAGCAAATTTATTTTCTAAATTTATATTTGCACAATTCTGTGGTTAATGGGAACGCAGCTAGAGTTGTGTTTAAATTCAATGACCTACAGAGAACAGCCAATTCCTTCATAAAAGTTAGTGGAAGCAGAAACGAATGAGTTGAGAGAATGCCTGAATACCTTTGGCTATATAATATAAGTTGTAGTCATGCCAGCTATTTAATGAGCATATTAGTAAATGTCTTGAACGACTGCTATATCTTTGTTTACCCAAATCAGAGGGGCTGCATACAAATGTGGCAACTTCCAAAATACACTATTAAATCCAAGGCTCACCCTCCAAAAATACATTAAACTGCAGTTTTAAACATTTACAAATATAAAGAGCCTGGAAACGTGGAAACTTCACTTAAGATCAAGACATGTGAAAATGTTTAGCTCTTCTCACTGTGATATCAAATATGATCTCAAAGTTTTTTGTCTTGTTTTTTTTTTTTTAGAAAAGTAGCAGTGAGACTGTCTTCCTTAAAAGTTTTGTTGTAGACATTGACCTCACTGCATCACACTTAGCCAAAGTCAACCCTCCCAGCATAAAATGGTGTCATCATTCAGTTAACATTATTAGTTGCAAGGTTTTGTCTCTTACTGGAGGATTGCTTCTTCACAACACCAATCATCTGTTAGCCTGCAGGTCTTTGCATCCTGCAGGGCGTGGCCGCAGCACTGTTTGAATCTCAATGTGGCTCGCGCTCATCAGGGGCTCGTTTAGTTTTCAAACTGTCTGAGGTTCAGTTTTAAAAAATGCAGAGTGAAAGCATGCATGAAGGCATTATGTAGAAACAAAGCAAAAATAAATGGTTTTTTGTCCTTCTGCGATACGAACAGACTGCGTCCTGGTGGGCTTACCTGCTCTCCTGAGAATGACTATTATGGATTATTTCTTAAAACACACTGTCACTGTGTGTACACTGCTTCTCGGTGTACAAAAACAGAATTGAAGACTCCGAAAGATCCAGATTGTTTATTCTACTACAGAAAGTCAATGGCAGGAAGTTCTGGTAGGACAGCAGATCTCTTAGAAGATTTAGAAAACAATGTTACCAAACCTGACAAGCACAAGCTTGTCTGTATCCTCACTAAAACACGGCTCATAACAGCTGCATCATCACACCAACTACAGTGGGATTATTTTCTACTAGCTTTACTTTCAGGACTCTTTCTACACCCTTTGCAAGTTTTATTGTTTCACAGAATGAAACCCACTAAAGCATTTTCTGATCTACCTGAGAAAATTCTCAAACTCATCCTTTTCTTGTCAGTTTGCCAAACAAGCTGCTAACAATTAATTGATTAGCTTATCAAGTTACCCAAGGTTGACCAACCCTCACGATTTTGGACTGACGGAGCTTTTCCTTTGATTCTCACTCTTATTTTTTACACGTCAAACAGGAAAAGTGTCACAGAATTCTGACTTTGTGAATTTTGATAACTGTTTGCTTTTAAGGTACATAAAACCGTTTGGACTTTAGATAAATTTAAACAATAATTGATTTCACTGGCCAAGAGCTAAACCTAATTTAATTGTATTTGTAGAGTTCATCTTTTGATAGACACATCGAAGCCATATTTAAGGATATGCAAAATATCAGCATCAACATCCGATGTTAGCCGTTTTCAACATTTCAGAATCGGTCCTGAGTAAAACTGGGCGTGTATTAATAACTGATGGTTATTTCCATCTTGTTGCCATTTGTACGTGCATTGTGAGAGGGGAGGGAGTTGACCATGTGTTATTTGTTTGGTCATGTGACAATGAGAGTGATGAGGTTTTTAACTGAAGCAGAGAAGCAATCATAGTGGTGTAGTCGACAGGTTATTGCAATATTTGCACCATTGGTAAATATCGGCTATCGGCTGTAAACATAATACACAATGTAAATGGGGTACAGACTTAAAAAAACATGCTTGACATAATTTCTTAAAATGCATTAAAGCATAATTAAATGCTTCTTAAAATTGGTGATCAGAACCTTGTTGCATCTTTCTACTGTCATATTGATTAATATATTTTGAGGTTAAAAGGCCTCCTTGCCATTACCTCCTTTTGTCTGTATTGGATTCAAGTTGCGACTCCAAAAAGTGTTACTTCCAGTAAAAAGAGACATGTTGATAAAAATAAAAAATGAGGAGTTTAAACCAAAATCCGGCATGGTTATGAATAATCTTGGGCCCAACTGTAGATTACACCAAGCAGAAAAAAAAAAAATCTCAATCTGGCTGTAAATTTCTGATCAACCTCTTAATCTGTGGATCTGTTTGTGAAACTTTCATTTCACCAATTTAAATATGGGTGAATGAATGTCACCTGTCTGACGTTCATCAGACAGGTGAGGTTTCCTGCCGTGGTGGACACACTGATATTCCCGCTGATGATTGTTCATCTAAAGTTGCATCTGAGAATATTTTAAATTCTAAAGTTTTCCGATGTTTGCAACAAACAAAATGACTGTTTAAATAGGCCAAATTCATCTCTACTGTAACCCCTTAATAAACATTTACAAATCAAATGTTGTTCCAGGCACAACTAATGGAACCAATCCAACCAAGGGTTTATGAGTAGGTTTCAGACAGAACACCTGAAATAGCTCGAAGCCTTGACAGTGACATTGCATAGTGAGAGAAACGGTGGCAACTACAGCTTCAAACTGCAAACCTAAGAATATTAACAAACCTGAGACCTTTGGCCAGGAGGCCTGAACTGAGATTCCTCAGGAATGCTGAATTATTCTCAGACTGCAGAAGTTGTGAAACACTGAATTTTGTGATGCTAGATGTAATATTAGCTGCACTGAGCTCATTGAATGGTTCTTGTTTCATTTGGTTATTTCAAAGAGATGCTAGTCTTTTCATGGATGTTGAATACTTTCAGGTGAAACACTACACACACATACACACACACACACATCTCAATCATTTAGTTAGCCTTTTTCCATACAACAGTCGCTGAGAGCAACAAAAGCTGTAGCCTCAAAGCTGTAAAACACAGAGTAAGGCCTATCTTTATTTCCTGTCAACATAAAGCCAGATATTTCTCAATTTTTTTTTAAATCACAGTTTTTTTAATAACTTGTTTTCTGTTTGTTTTTTCAGAAGTTCACACTTTCTGTATGCAAAAGTGAAAGGCTGGGTTCCCCGGCTCAATGCGATGCCCTAGGCTACAATTTGAACTTTTTACCAGAAAAACATCCTTAAATTCAGTCACTAACACTTCCCCAGCTGTAAGAGCAAAGTAAACAACTTTAGTTTACAAGACACTAAGGAGAATTTGGAAATATACCAGCTTTCTATCCTTATGTGTATGGCAGGGGAAAAAACATCAGTTGAACATAACATTTGTACCTCTGCTTTTTCAGAAATTTCAATTAGAGAGCGGCGATACGTGAAGCAGTTCCTCTTGATGTAAAACTGTCTAAATTTCACCAATTTTATGACAGAAGGACAACAAATTCTCAAATGAAGAGGACTAATTTAGCAGCTTGGTAACATGTACATGTACTGTATATTTAGAAACATTGGAAAATGTGTTCTAACCTTTTTGGTGCCAAACAGTACTGAAAAGATCTGAGAGCAAACGGCTAAACATGATACAACATTTACAAATATAGAATGTTTTTCTTCAGGATATTCCTCCATGATTTTTATGTTGAGGTTACAAGGGCAGAGTGGAAAGTTATTTTAAAATATGGTCCAATAGAGAACCCACCAGAACGACACTTAATGAAACCAAACTAAACCTGTCCAGATGCAACTGAAGCAACACTTACCTAGCAACGCCATGAAGCAGATACAGATGGCAAAGAGCGAGCTGAAGCTCAGGCCCACGTCCTCCCTATAAACAGCCAATGTCGTCTCACAGTGGCGCCCCCTGTAGCCCTCCGGACAGTGGCAGGTGAATTTAGAGGGTGACTGGGCCACGCAGGTTCCCCGGTGACAAGGCCGTGTAGCACATAGCGTGTACACACAGGACTTTTTGGTGCCGTTCACACGGATCATGTGACCAGGAGGACACCTGCAAAACACGAAAAAAAATCAGAGAGGAAAAAGAGATTTAAGTAATTTAAAAACCAAAAACCACCCCAAACATATTCAAACATTATTTGTCACAGTTTAAACTGCAGTAGGTAAAAAATCTTTTTATTTTACTTATTTGTTACAATTGTCACCATGACCTGACAGTAGAATATAAGAAAGATAATCTGTGAAAAAAATGGATCTCCTCTGCCTTCTTCATGCGGTCCATCAGACCACAGTCAAAAACAACCAATAAGAGCCAGGAGGAGGGTCTTATCGCTGTCAATCAAACTCATGTACATGCTGCTTTTTCTACTGGTATTGATTATGTGTCCATTGTATGTTTTGTTATTGATTTATTGTTCAGCACTGCATGAATGCACACAGTAATAAATGAAACACATGACACACTAAATCACAGCTGTGGAAAACGTGTACCCAAAAGTAACCATAAGCTGGTCCATTTTTAATCTCCCTTATTAAAAAATTTAAATGGTTTGGGGATTAAAACTATTTCTTTAAATATACGTTGGACAGCTACTTTGATTCATTTATCTGAGAAAATTTGACTCATTACCACCCACATCTAATCTTATGGAATATTTATTACAACTTCCCACCAGTGGAAGAAGTTAATTACTCCTTTAATCATTGATCTTACAGGGATGTAGACTTTAATAGAGAAGGAACGGCGGGAGATGAAAACGCTGACTGTGGTACTGGCAGTAACAAGGGTGATTTTATGCAGATGGGGCCACATTTTCTGCTTCACTTCAGAAAGCACTACCGTAATTAAAAGCTCATTTGGGTGAAGCAACTTAAACAAACACTTTATGAGAGCCGCATCTCATTCAGTGTCTATGGAGCAGTTCTGGGCGCCACATCCTGATGCTATCTGAAATGAGTTTTGGGTCTTCTCTCTGGTAAGGTGCTCATGCTTTGAAGTAATGGCTTAACTTCACAGAGAAAGAGCCACAATATATTCTGAGCACAACTTTCATTCATCTCATTATTGTTTGTCTTCTGCCACTAAACAAAGAAATGGAGAGTCAATGTAGTGTGTCTTCCGCCAAGATGGGTTATTATTCTGCAATCATGCTCACATCAAAATAATCTGTTTAGCTATTTACACTTGTTGGATTGTCAAGATGTGTTTCCAATACTATTATTTGTATAAAATGACATCTGTGATTCTTTATTTGGTGAAGAGGAGGCGTGTGGCAGCTCAGCTCTCGCTCTAGCAAATAGAAAGCAGCAAAGAAAGGTGGACAGTTTGGATTCTTTTCATTCTACTTGATCCATACCACATTAGCTTCTTCCTGCCTCAAGATAAAATTAAAGCCTAATTAGTAATTTGCTGAATTCTAATTTTTCTCACAAGTAAGGCTTAATAAACTCGAATCTTATCCAAGTTCACTTGCTTCAATACAGTAATTGAAAACAAATTGTACATACAGTGAAACATTTTAAGTGATAATATCAGTTATTTCAACATAGTTCAAAAACACTGTGCAATCCGCGCTGCCATCCCTGCAGTGATTGGATGTTGCCATGGGGATGTAGCTCACCAGCAGACTTTTGGAACAAGCACTTCCCCTCCAAAGCAGGGGGTGGCAGCAGTGATAATATCACTTTGCTACTTGCTGCTGGCTTGTGGAAGCGGCTGATCTGTGAAGCAGAAGCTTGGAAACTGAAGCTCTGAGTACAAACTTCTACCTGGGTCCACCCAGGTGTTTTGCACAGGTAAATGGTTGTCATGGATATTAAAGAATTTCTCAAACATGAATGAAAGAATCAAAGCAACACCCCAGGTAAGTTTTGATGAAATAATAACATTATAACATGATGGAAAAACTCCAGAAATTAGATTTTACACAACAGGTTTCAAATCTATCAAAACCTCAACACATTTTAAATCAAGTTTTAGGCAGAGAATCGCTGCTCTATCTACTTATTTTATTTATTGGGAAGAAATCACAGAAATTCTTCAGACCTAAAAGTGAGTAGCAGTTCTGTTTTTAGTGGGTGTCGACCGTTTCATCTGAGGGAAAAGAAAATCTATAGTCTCACACTCTTTAATGTGAATTATAATGTAGGTTGACGCTGTTTCACATCATGGAAGATACACACAATGTTTGTATACATCCACCCATGGGCATTGGAAATACAGATATGAGGCAGACTATATGAAATATGGATTTTTTTTTTTTCCCTGAGAGAAACAAAAGACGATTAATATGAGACCCCCTTTGGAATCAACACTGAAGTCTCCAAACATCCAGAGTCAGCAGTGGGACTGTGATGTGACCACACTCTGGAATCCATGGTGCTGTACTGTGATGAGCGACTAGAAGCTCCTATAGTTCAGAGCCTCCTTCCTCTGAATGTGGCTTCTCTGCTCTGGTTCAGTCTGACCCATAAACCTACTATTATCTTCAGACTTTGAGACTCTAATGAGGAACAAAATCACTCTGATCTCATATTAATTCCTGAAAATTCCAGGTTTTGATGTTGCCATTACAGCCATTACAGATTGAACTCAGTGTTGTTTTAGACACTATTTTGTTGTATATCATGGTGTGTTTTTTTCAGGCTATTTTCTGCAGAACAGAAAGTTTGAGAGTTTTAATGCCATGTTTTTATTGTAAAAAAAAACAACCCAACAACAATTCAACACTGGTGAGTGTTTAGACAGTCAATGATGTTGCAATTCTGCTTAGCAGCAAAAACAAAGAGGAATGGATTGTCTGAGGCACACTTCAGATTTAATTTCTGCTGTTCAGAGAAAAAGCCCACTATCCTCATAATGCTGGTAGGAAACACAGTCCCAGCTGTTGGAGAGATATTTCAGAAGATAATTTGCTCTGCTTGGGGATTTGTGTGCCCTCTCCAAAGCTCAGCACTCGGCGTTCATTATGCCTGGCTGCAGACTGTGTAGGTGTTGAATGCAGGACAGCCGTCAGTCAGGCAGACATCACTGCTTCTCTTGTGGTCTCTCTGTTAACACTGCTTTCATTAGCAATGACTAGAGTCTGTGCTTTGATGAGTTTCTTCTCCTAACCTGTCATAACAAAGCAGCTACTATTCATGGCTAATGTTTAATGGTTTTAAAAGATGCGGTGCACACACGGATACACGTGTTTGTTTCTCTATCTTTGTGGGGATTTTCCATTGACTTCTATTTATTTTTACAGCCTAGCTCTCACCAAAAACAGTATTTCACCTCATGGGGACCGGGCTTTGGTACCCATAAAGTAGTATGTGTCAGGAAAACAGTTCCTGCAATGCATCCCACACATAGCACACACACATACACATGTTTTTATATTCACATGTTTGTCACACGCTACATTGGGATGTAGTTGCCAATAAACACAAATTGTTGTTTTAGATTTAACTTTTACCATGTACTTTTCAGTGATTTGATAATAGTTATTTTTATATATCAGTGTTGTTAATCTTTCAGCGTCTAGTGATTCGGTTTAAACTTTTAGGGTCATGATTTGATAAACTATGAGAAACTAGTTTTAATTCAGGATCTAATTTTTCTGTTCAAACGATCAAGAGATTCTGTTTAGCTTAAGTGACCGACAAGAGGAAAAGACAGTGAACACAAATAGAACATTTACTTAAACCTAATATATAAAGTTTATATTTAAACAAAAAAAAAGGGTTGTGCATACATTTCACTTAAATTATCAGTATTAGGTTAGCTTAGATGCCTGTCTTTTTCCTAAATGAATATATAAATTGCTTTTATAAACCTCTACCAAATATACAAAATGTATTCTGACTTCAGTAAAAATACAAAAGATTTATTGAGAACGCATTAGCAACAACAAATGTAACCATTATTAATACAGCAATTATGTGTTAACACTCTGGCTTATTACAACTATGCTTCACTAACTTCTATGTGTTACTTTAGTGAACTAGAGCAGCTCTGGGCTGTGATTGGTTGATGTGTTTTTCTTGTTTCCTCTTAAGATGGTTTCTTGTTTTGTTTAGCATCCGTAGGTTTAGCTTTGCTAATCTTTATGGATTTTTGTATCTAGATAGATAGCCTAGTTCATTAAGGAGAAGTTCTCTCTTGTTTTTGACTCCAAAAAGATTCAGTTAGATTAAAATGCATCAGAAATATTTTTCCTCCTTTGATTTGATTGGAAATCTTATAAAGTACACCAGTAACGCCTAATGAGTGAGAATCATCGGCTTTTATCATAATTATTTTTAATGCAGCATAGCATTTGAGCTACTTTCACTTGTTTGTGTTTTAGCTGTTGAAATCTGCCCAGCTTGGCGTCTCTAGCACCATTTAGATGAGCAGTTTCAGATCACTGGTCATAATAACACAACCAGAAACACATTTCACTAGATCATTCATGGCCACTGGCCATGTGCACGATGGTGTAAAACAGGAACCAGAGGCTAATGGCTCAGCCGTGATCTGAGTGCAATGGGGGGTGACTGATCAGAGAACAACACAGTTCCACTGCCACGACTCAATCAGGATGCAAATCAGCCGTATTATTATTATTTTTTTAAAAACATCTGCTTTTCCTCCTTTCCACAACAACTGTGCAAACAGAGTCTCGGGGAATGTTGACGCTGGAAGGATTTTCCCAGAAAGAAAGGAATACACTCTTCTAAATTTACATCTGCATATGAACAACTCGTAGGGAGCGAGGCCTTCTGTGGGCTACATTTGGAGACAGATATTCTTAACGCTCCCTGAAGCCTGTGCCCAGGCTCTTAGAAACGCAATAAATTGTCATTAAAACACTGAAAAACAGACCTAAATTTAACAACTGCCATGACTTTAATTTATTGACCTTAATCCATTCTTGTATTCTGTGTTAAAAAGAGAAGTAGATTTGCACCCAGCTTTGGCAGGTTGTGGCGTTTTCAGATTTTAATGACAGACACAGCAGATCTTCCGGAGCAGGAATTCTGATTTGTTGCTAAAAGGAGTTAATAAAAAACATTTTCAGCTACAAATTGCTCTCAGCAATTGCTGAGATTTGCTGTAGGAATCCAAAAACTGCTAGTAAAGAGAACATGCCAACTATCAGTGCCTAAATTGTGCACATGCATATTTAAATGGGCAGCATTGTGTGTTTTGCAGGCATATATTGCCATTTTATAGAACAATTAAGTAAATATATCAACTTCAGTTGTTATGAAAATGCTGTATATATCAGACGTGACCTAAAGGAAATATGACATTGTAAATTAGCACCTTGAAATTGGACTCTTGTCTCTTTAAAAACTCCTGCTCTTTCTGAAACTCCGCCTTCAGGAAGTCATCACAACATGGCTCCTATTTAACAACGTTGTTACCAGCATTTCACTGATTAGTAGCTCCTATAATGAGCTCAGCAGATGTGCAGATCCACCAGGTGTTTGCTAATTGTTGCTGGCTATTCTGAAGGAGCTGATTGGGGGAGGTGCGGGGGAAGACTGCTCTGTGAGACGGAAGCTTGGAAACTGCAGCTTGGAAACTGCAGGTTCACAAAGGTTGAATGGTTGCCATGGAGATTAAAGGATTTCTCAAACAAGCATGGAAGAATCAAAGCAACACTCCAGGTATGATTCTGATGAGGGCATACCATTATATCATTATGAAAAGCTCAAAAAAGTCCATTTTACATAATACTGCTCCTTCAAGCGTGTTCATGGTTTCTACATTAGGCTAAATGGATAGCTTTTCTGAGCTTAGGGGCTCGGTGCCAACATTTATTGCACTCTCATCATCTCTTAACGTTTAGTTCAGATGATGGAAAAAGGAACAAATGCACTGGATGAGAGTAGAGAGGTAGACCGTGCATTTGGCAGAGGTAGAAGGTTAGAAAACTCATGAAGAGGAGTCATAGAAATATAACAGATGAATGGAAGAGCTGAGTGTGAGAAAGGGCATTGTTGTTGGGGGGGATGAAGTGGGTGAATGGATCAGGGAAATGGAAAAAGAAAGAGAGGGTGTGTGGGGGGGGCAAGATTAAAAGCTAGAAAGCCAGAAGGCTGGACACACTGATTAGAGACTGATGTTTCCAATAGCAGAGAAATTGCTGGGACTACTGGATGTGACTAAGAGCGCCGTTTGATTGGGTGTGTGTACACCGCGCAACGTTCCCACTGATTCTAATGAGTGGAAAACACAGAGGTGCATATGAAATGTTGATCAAGCAGAAGTTGGAGACCCATCCATGGCATCAGTCATCCACAGAGAGCATCGGTCTCAACTGATTCTGTCACCAGGCAACAGGCTTTCAGGCTCTTATTAGTGTCTGTGAAGGCAGATGTGTTGGTTTTGACTTCTGGAAGGTCGGTTTTTACAACTCTCCACCGTTTATGGAATGTTGACAATGTTTTTGTATCATTTTCATGATACATCATAATCAAAAGAAATATTTATGATCATATTCTAAGTTAAAATATGACACTTTAATAGTAGACAACTGTGAGTGTTACCCATTATTGTGGGCCTTGCAGTTTAGTCACATTATAAAATAATGCATATTTCTGGAGTCAGAGCTACATGGCTGTGGTAACATGGGATGGCCGAATGTGGCAACAAAACAAAAATAAAATTCTGAAGAATATAAAACACGCAAATAAATCTAAGATCTAAGAAATAAATAGGTCTTATAATGTGAAAAAATTGACATTTTAAAAATCTTTTAAGTCTTAAAAAAGTTAAAACTTGTTTATGTTCCATTTTAAACCAGTGAAGAAATTTCAATCTTGGCCACAAAATTCTGTCTTTTTTCTATAATTTCTCTTGCCTGAAAATGCAATAGTCCAAATGAATCACTTGACCTTTTTAGAGATTTTTTTAGCACTAGTGGTATTTATTGAAAGTGATCAGACAGGAAGTGGGCAGATAGAGAAGGTTGGAATACCAGCAGCAAAGGTCTAAAGCACTGGACCGGACTTCAGGCATACCGGGCAGTTTCCCGATGGGCCAATGGGGAATTTAGTCCAGCCAGTTTTTTAAATTATGATGCTTATTGGTTAATAAAACTGGTAGATTGACCCATTAGTCATGACTGATACCAGACTAGACCAATTGCAGCAGCTCAGGGCCACGCCCCCTCCCTCAATGGCCACAGCTGGCCTCAAGGTTGGGAACTGAACCTAACATGGCTACACCAGCAACGCCCCACCAACTGAATCACTAACAGCCTATAATTTATAGGCCATTCAAGACCATGTAGAGTGTGTGTAAAAATTTAACTATAACTTTAAAAACAATCTATTTACGCCACAATTTTGTAGCCTTATTGTTTGTCTTAATATAATAACAACACATCTAAATGGTGCTTAAATTTGTTAAACACATCTAGTGTTTCAACACATCTAAATTTGTTTAGATCTTGGTGACAACAGAGAACTAAGAATAAACATTCTGACTCAACAGGATAATTAGAAATAAATGGGAGATGAAAACTGTTTAGAGATCCAGGGAAGTTTCTGCCAAGCAGTAAAGGGCCAGTGGAGAGGAAACAACAGCAGGAGACTCCTCTGAGCCGCCGCCGTCACCTGGAAGGCATTTAATGGCCTTACTTTATTTACTCATGCACATTTGTTTAACTAACAGAGCTGAAAACAAAATATCCGAAGAGATTAATGCAGGAATATGAAGCCAAAGATGATATCTCAGCTTTTCCTCCTAAACTACAGGATCCTTCGATTCCCATCATTTCCCAAAGCATTTGGCAAAATTGTGTTATGCTTGATAAATGACGGCACTTTACCTGAGAGTTTTATTGTAAATTGTATTGAGATTTGAGTGTTCGCCGAGGCAATCTATGAAACTATTTTTTGAAGAGCCCGGGAGTAGAAAACACATTGATTCCTGCGTACAATACCGGTTATTTAGTGGAGCAATTTTTGGTACGGAACGCATAATACTGGTGACTTCAGCGGTGATGTGCTAGATCTAAACAGAAACATAAAAATAGATAATTATGTGAAAATATGACTGCATGTACCATTAGGGTAAATAATTTCTTGAATCATAGAGAATTTATAAGAGTTGGTGTGAAATAAAAGTCATAGTTGGATTCACTGAAAATGTTTTACGTTTATTGTGCTCAAGGCCCAAAATTAACTACACCTTGTGCTGCAATCTGAATGTTAGAAATAAACTAAAACTTGTATTTTTTCATTTCTTTTCATTTTTTAATCAGGTTATTTTTTAGCTGTTTCTTCATGTGTTAAATTGGTACACTTTTGCAAAAGACCTATTTTCTATTCTTCTATAAAATGTTTTCCTGTCAACTGATGAATTTACATCAGAATGTTGCCACCTCATAAAAGGTGAAAATACATGTTGTCTTTTTCCTTGAGATCTACAACAACTGCTTTTGTTTAGATCTGTTCAAAATGTCATTTTAGAAGCAAAGTGTCTGATCAAAAACACATTCTGTTCCTGCTGGCGGTCTAAAGTATGACGTTGCTAAAATGTCACCTGTCTTTTGTAGAGTGGGATGAATGCATGCCTAAAATGGTGATTGTGAAAACAGCTCATCAGAAGAGAGGCATTTTGGAAACAGTGAAAGATTTCTGACATGCTGTGAACTGAGAAGTTTATCTGAAAATCAAAGTGAAACTCAGGGTCACGGGGGCTGGTGCCTAACTGCAGCGGACATTGGAGTGAACCCTGAACATGTCACCAGTCCATCACAGGGAAACACAGAGACACACAGGACAGACAACCATGTACACATCCACACACACACTCATGACCAAAAGGCAATCTACAGAAACCAGTCAAGTTTTTGGACTGTGGGAGGAAGCCGGAGTACCCAGATTAGAAGAACTGATCAACTTTTCTTCACTTCTGATACTAAACCTCAGGTTGTATCGGTTGATACTGACTCGATACAGAATAACAGCTGAATTTACTTAAAATGTTTCTTTATTTAAACACAGGCGTAGATGCACTGTACAACAAAAGTGTAAAAACAACTTTAATTTGTTCACTCAGTTCAATTAGGCCAATGCAAAATGAACTGCAACAAACCTTTTAAATGGTTCAGAAAGTGCAATTAGAAAGTCGAAGCGTAATATAAAATAAGTAATAAAGCATGAGGCACTCAGAGCACAAAGCATAAAGTTAAACTCAAAAGATCTGCCCTTGTGGATTGGGTCCATTGTCACTGACACCCTATCTAGATTTTCCTTCAATATAGGAACTGATACAGATATTAATATCAGATCGGTGAATCTCTAACCCAGAGAGATCCCAGGTAGTCACGGTCACAACATGCTAATTCAACTTAGAAAGTCTAAAGTTTACAACCTTCCTGCCGAAAGGCAACAGAGCTAACTGCTCCCTCATCCAAAAAGTTCTTGAGAAAAAATACTTGAATGAGTTTTTATAAACCGTCTATTATGACTCCTCTCACTTTACCACTGATTCCTTTTCTTATTTATTGATCGATTCTTTGTGCCACTTCTTTGGACAGAAGTACAAGCTCCCATTGAGTTGATTTGATAGAGTCTGATAGTCAAGAGTCCATCAAGAAGGTTTTGATTAACAGAGTCAAAGTGAGAACTGACCTTTGAAGACGTGGATGCACTCCACTGAGTTTGTCTGTTTTTTTTAAGTAAAGCTCTTTAAGTAAATTTTAGTTTTCCTCCAAACATCTTGAACATATCCTAAGTGTCAGTCATTTTTTGAAGCATTAACATTCCAATTCTGCAAGTAATCCAAAGTGTGGAAGCTCCAGATTAGTGAAAGCCTGTTCACAAAAACACTAGTCTCAGAGACCTTTGGGAGTCCAAACCTCTACTGTTGAGACATGTGACTAACTCTCAGACTGAGGTGGAAAAACTGCCTGGGTACAAATACAAGCTTATCAATAAAGGAGCTTTTTCCTGTTTGGTTGTTGCAGCTCTGGTGATAAAAGATGACAGAACAAGATTATATCCAAATCTGGGCTTTATCATCTTGTCTAAGAGGTATTAGAACTCTTAGGCTGCGGAGAAACTTTGGTTCCTGTGAGACTTATGAACTCTTTATCTTTATTCAGGTTAGACAATAATTTGAAAGTTCATTTCCTTGTCATAAAACTTCCTCTTTTACAGAGCAGTTTGCAATGTAGAAATGTTATTTTTGGTCTTTCTTAACCTTCATATTTGTTAGTGTGTTTCTTAGCTCAGTTGATAACTAATGAATAGAAATGAGTTTAATTAATATGTAATTATTGACTGGATTAACTCTAGTTGATTATGCTAATAATCTTTAGATGAAGTGTAATGATCTTTGATTGATCCCAAATAAATCCAAATCCTGAAGAATACACAAAAAAGTAAGTTGTTGCGGCTTTGACCGAAAAAGATGAAAATGTATGTAAGCCTCCAAGAGTGACTGAGCTCTATACCAGCTACATGTGTGTGTATGAGTGTGTACCTGCATTCGTGCACTCTCCACAAGTCCACGCAGGTAAACGGGGCTTTACAGTGGTACTTTTTGCAGGAGTCTGATGAACATCCGACGGAGAGCCCTTGCACGCTGACCTGGGAAACCCCGTCCCGTGGCTGGCTGTCCAGTGGCATGTAACGGCCGTTGAGGCGTAGATCCCTGATGCAGCCTGCAGAAGGAGGAATCAAAGCGGAGGACTCAGTGGAACAGGGAAATGCTGCTGTAGGAATTCATCTACCCAGACATCAAATTAAATAGAGTTTAGCTTGAAAGTCCATGTTACTGATAGATTAAAGGACTGGTTTATTTTTTCATTCACCAAAAAGGTTCTGCAGAGTGCCAACAAGTTTTACGTCAGTTGCTCAATAATGAAAGGGGGAAAAACACTAAGAGGATTAAAGTCAATGATTTCCATGCATATGGGATATAACATTATGTGTTCCATAGTGCTTTGTTATCTACACTAATTAAAACTTCTTCTGGTGCAGTCCCCTGATAAACTTATTAAAGTGGAGTGTGACCACTGGCTGTTAGATACTGAAAATATCTGTTTGGAGCAAACCCCTTAACCCCTGCTCACCTATAGCAAAAGTCTGCCAGCAACGCCGTATCTATTAGAGCCATAGTAGAGGAATCTTCACTCCAAGCAGCAATTAAAATAAACACATCCTTTGTGATCAGGCTACCAGTCAGTGATTGAATGCAGCAGGAGCTGAAGCTGTACCAGGTGCAGAAGGAATAAAGTGCTTAATGCTTGATATGCACTTCTGTGAACTTTTGAGATGACCTCCAGCTGAACCCAAAACTAAACTAACCTACAGTTCAGTGTCACATTTTCTAGCCAACTTAGAATTGTCTACTTGTTCGCTCCGGTGAACTAAGCTGTATTGTGACTGAGCAACCGGTGCTGGAAAATGAGAAAGAGACGACTCACTTAAGTTCTCTTTGGAGGGGCTAGTGACTAACATGCTTAGGCTGGTTGTTTTCTTATCTGTTGGCAATTAGTATGGATAAGCTAGTGTTAGCATTGAATTTGTTAGCGTTAGCGTTGGCCAGGCTAGCTACTAGCATGCCAATTGGCCATTCACGCCTTGGACTCATACTTTCATTTTTAAGGGAAACTTTATCAAGATAAATAGTTGGCATACAATGTCTGTAAGAATCATAAATTAGATTTATTGACATGAGTTTACTGAAATCCAACATGACAACAAGCATAAACATACTTTACTATGCTGAGCTGAAGTTGGCTTCTGACTGAGGTTTCCAATTCAGCAGATAGCTAAAGGGCGATTCCACCTAATTTTTTTCTCCTCCTAAAAAGAAGAAGTAGGTAATCTAATGTGTGACTAACCTAAGCATGCTAGCCACTAGCTTCTCCAAAGCTAACGCAAGATAGTAGCCTCCTTCTCGTTTGTCAGCGCCGGCCATCACTAAACCCGGACATCTCTAGTTTCTAGCTGTAATAATTGAAGCTGTGTGCTGACTCTAGATTGTTCCTCTTTAGGTCCAAATATAATAACTTCAGTTTTGCTTCTGGAGTGTTCTGGAGAAAGGTATTGATTTGTTCTAAGCATTTGTTCAGGGTATTGTTGGGTTCTGAGTCACCTGGTAACATCATAATGTAGAGCTGTATATCATCTGCATAGTTATGGTAGCTAATCTTATTTCCTGTTATAACCTGAGCTAGTGAAAGCATATTGAATAAGAGAAGTCCAAGGATTGAACCTTAGTGTATCCTGCATGTGACTTCTGTCCTCTATGAGAAGTTATCTATTGAATCAAATAAATCCCAGTGGTGTCTTTTTTGTAAGATTCAAACCAATTGAGTACTTGACTGGAGAGTCAAAGTCTTTGGTTTAATTATTGTAGAAATCAGTGGAAGTTTGTTAATTAGGTCATATGGCTTCCTATCAGGATGAGAAACCAGCAGCTTTTACACTGTCAGATTTCAGCTCTATGTCCTGAATTTGATCAATTCAATAAAGGTGTTTATTTTTTGTCTTTTTGTTGTAATAATCTTTATTCCATTAAACTATAATAAAACCATCATGGAAATTAGTAATGATGTTACTCACTGTTAGGAACTCAATGTCTCAGAAACCAAACCAGAAACAGCCTTTAGAGGACTTGTTATGTGTTTTAATATCAATTTAAATATCCCACTATTACATATACCTTCATTCAGACAACGAGAATAAAAAAATGGTACACAGATGCATAAGAGCTGTCAAAATAACTATATGACATATAATACAACAATTAAAACATGTAGGACAAAACAGTAGAGTGAAATAAAATAAAGTGGATGATATTCATTACAGTAAGTCAAAGAAAAGAGAGTAAAAGCATAATTTTAATTAGACTTCACAACAGTGAGTGAACATGTCTGTCTATTGTGCAATTACAAAGCATCCCACTGTTTTGGAGCTGCAGCGCTTTATCACCTCTGAGTCTGCATCACGTCTTTGGAACATATAAAAACATCTGGTGCACTAACCTGAACAAGTGAGATTGTACATATGGGTGCAACAACTTAAATAAAAAAAGAGCACAGATATTAAAATATTTAAAACAAATAAAAGCACCTTGGAAAATAAATTAGAAACAAACCAGAAGGAGGCAGAGGAGATGAGTTAGAATTTGTGATATGAAACATTTCGTACCAGTTGAAAGTGAGAAATGGACGACTGGCTGACTCCAAAAAGAAGTGGGTTACAGTAATCCAGAAAGAAGGTTGTAAAAGAATGAATTATTGTCCAGCATTTCATTTCCACACAACAGACTTTCTACCAAATCAAGTTCAACAGAAAAATAAAAAATATATATATTTCACCCATCAAATTTAGATGAGAGATCCATTCCAAAGTCATCCAGCCAAATTTGTGTCATGTGATATCAGGGAGAAAGCGTTGATATATGGGTTCTTTCTGGTTTCATTAAGCCTAAGCAGCATGACTTCAGTGTTTTTTCTCATTAATATTCAGTAAATGAAGAGCCCTTCGTCTGAGGTCAACAAGGCAATCAAGGAAAGGCTAGACAGAGGATCCAGCCAAGCACCTCAGTGGAAATAAACCTGGCTGTAATATGCTTAAAACATGAAAGGACATGTTATGCTTCTGAAAATAGGTCCAACCTGAAAGGAGGAGAGAAAAAACAGAGGCCCAGAAATGGATCTTTGTGGTACTCCACAGGGACAGAGATAAACTCACTGATGCTGACAAGAAAACTACAACCACTGCAGAGCGTCTGCTGTCAACCAGACCTTTCCTGGCTAAACATCAGCAAGTTATAATCTACTTTAGCTATGTTTCCATCCAGTTGTTATGCAAATTTTGAGAGAACTTTTAAAATAAAAGTTTTTCCATCTACTAGATCAGAGGGAATTACCAAGGTATGCAAACCATGACCTGATCAGATGTTGACACTATGTACAGCTGTAATAAACAAGATGCAGACGCTGCAAAGTAGCAAATATCTATGAAAAATGGAGGGAGTCCCCTCCAAGCTGGAGGTTTGTACTTAGAAATTTCTCAGAGCTTTGTGTCTCTGGTGAGACACAGTAGAGATAAAAACAGATTTTCTTATTTTCTTCTTACAGGATTTTAAGTTATAACCATCAAAACAAGAAATAAATGTTTTAAATATTTCACTCTCTCTGTAATGTATAATATACAAAAGTTTCATTTCTGAAATAAGTGACAAAAGATATTGAACTTTTTCACATTTTTTGACTTTTTGTACTTAAAATGTAATTCTCAGTTTGAACTTGTGTTGTGCTCCATTCTGTCCAGTTGTGTGGTAAACATGTTACACCAACAATATTAGGCCAGCACAGACTGAAACAACCCCCGGCTTATATTTGTTTAATGTGCATAATGAGGACAGTATTTTCTATTTTAAATCAATCAACATGTGTTTTGTTTATTGCACAGAAGCTCCATGGCGTGTTATTAGGTATAAATGAGTGTGTCTGAGGACATATTTCCAGTATTTCTGTTTTTAATCTATCTGCCAACTTATTGTATTTAGTAAACATTTCTTTCTCTAGCTTCCACATTTTAGAGAAAGATATTCACAAAAGTAAATCCAAACAAATGTGCACATATTCAGTCCCTCATTCCCTGCCACAATCTATCAGTCTTGCCTGTGTTGAAAAGAAATGCTTTAAAAAGCCATTTAATAAACTCATGCATTGTCTTTTATTGCCTGAGGCGCAGCTGTCTAAATGTCTTACTGTCTAACTCCGGGGAGCTCTCAGGCTCTCTTTCACTCTGTGCCTGCATCTTTTATTTCTGACCTTTTTCTTTATCAATTATCAAACAGTAACACTTTTTCCAAACCAAAAAAAAATGTTTCCTTAGACTCATAAGTGCTGAAAGAGTGGGCAACTTCTTTTCTTGCCCGTTGTGTGTGTTTGTGCGTGTTTTATAGGTTTTTAAATACTGTATCTTCTCGCATTCACACCTTACGCTTTTTATTTAACCTTGATTTAACCAGGTGAGTTGAGAGCAAATTCTTATTTACAGTAACAACCTGACGTATACAGATGACCTTTGCGTCTTTTAACTGTTTTGCACGACCCGATTTAATGTAAAAATATTTGTCAAGCCATCTGGGAACGGATGTCAAAGCTGCACTGCAGGTGTGTGACAGGCGATGACAGGAGCCACCAAACCTCTGCTAGGATGGTGAAATAAAAACACAAGTCCTGATATTTTATTTAAATAAAAAACAGACATAAATCTGAACTACTTTCACGTCTGTAAAGAGATGAGGAGATTTGCAGAGGATGCACAGGAATTAGAACAATTAATGAGCACAAAGAACTATTCTCCTCTATTGAAACCACAAGTTTAGAAATAATATGTCAGATTTGTATATTAATGTCTTCAAAATCAGAGGTTTACTTACATTTCCTCAGTATTTGGTAGCATTCCCTTTCACTGTATGATTTAGGTCAGCAGTAGGGATGCACGATATTATCAGCATGGCATCGCTATCGGCCAATATTAGCTGTAAAATTTAAATCGGACATCGGCCATTCCGTCAAAATAACTCACTGATATAAAAGGTGTTGTTAAGCCACTTTGTAACCGTTGTGGCCGTATGCTGAGGGTCATTTTACATTTATAAGGCCAGTTTGCCTCTGAACTGTAACGTCGTAACGTCCTGGCTGAAAACCTTCAATACTTGGTCCAATAATCCCTGTGTGAATTTGAAATCTGGAATTTGAATAATGTTTCTTTAACGCAATAGCTTCCTCGTTGCTGATTGGCCTTTCAGCCCAGGACACGTTTTAATGTGGATGACAACACTGTCTTACCAACTTTTTTCATTTTTTAAAAATCTGCAACACTAATTTTTAAAGTAGCTGAAACATTTTTTTCATACAAGGTCAGTGAGTATAAATCTGCTTGTGAAGCAGTGTACCGCCATCAGCTGGTCACTAATCTGAGCGTTGTTGTGGAGCGTGCAGCCGGCTCTGGGGAAACACGCCATCCAGAGCGTTTGAGTGAATTAGCCATTAAAGTGTCATATCAATCATTCATTAACACTCAGAAATGTCACAATCCCACCCTGATTAGGCTGCATACGAACAGATAAAAGAATCTATTTTCAGTGGCGCCTATTGGTTAAAAAAAACCTTCTTAACCCATCTCATACACGCTCAATGGCAAAACGCTTTTTACTTTTAGTGTGACACATCAAACATGTCACATCATATTTAAAGCTTTACTCCGTCTCAAACTTCAAGTGGTGCATGTAGGAAAGATGGCCTGCCAAATTTATTTGGAATGCGGTTGCATTTCTCGATTTCTGTTCAAGTGTTGCCTGTCACCTGAGATGCTTTGCTACGTCTGTTATTCGTGCCATGAAAGAGAAGTTCCCGACCTTTTTCCTTTTGACTCAATTATTTACAGTGTTTAGGATAAAGGTTTACTTATTCCATGCTTTGAAGTGACAGCGGCGACAGCAGTTCAAACCAGTTCTAATTGAGCGGTAGACCTCATAAAACGGGATGAATAGACAGATAAATAAAGTCCAAACTCATTACTGTGTTTCACAGACAAGAATTCATAACAAGAATCAGAAGCACAGATCTGAACTTCTGTTGTGTTTACAATCAATTGTTCTGCACCGGGCTGAATGACAAAAACACATCCCATCCAACAGTGGAGATGAAATATGAAATATGAAATATGAAAACACAGAACTTTGTCATGGAATCTTTCAACCCGGGTGTTACCTCACTGATTCTGATTCACATTTTTAACAAATCAAAACGAGATGAGGATCTATAAGATAAGTTAAAAACATATTTGCCCCCTTAGAGAGTGCTTCTGTTTTTACTTTTTCACCCTAAAATATTTCAGTATCAAATTTCATTTCAGACAAAGTCAACTTGAGTAAAAACAAAATGCAGTTTTGAAGTTAGAATTTCCTTTAAGGGGGAAAATACCAACCAAACCAACCTGCCACTGTGTCCAAAAGTGATTTCCCCCCACATTTAATCATCAATTAAGTATAATTACCCACAATTTCCTGGTTCAGTTTCCTGATTACTGCCTGACCTGTGGAATCAAGAAATAACTGAAATAGAAACTGAAGTAGGCTCGAAAGTCACCAGTAAAAAGACAAAAATGAATCCAAATGCAGATCAGTGACTTGTTCCTGAGGTCACACAAGAATTCAGAACAACATGTAAAGTACTGCTCTTAGTCTCCTATTAAATATTTGTTTCATATTCTGAAAGATTTACATTTAAAAAACAACAAAAAAAGAAATATCTGTAAAGGGGTGCCTGCTTTTTCATGTGTCTTTATTACTATGAAAACTCATGAAACAGAAAGAACAGATAAAAAACCCCATAAACATTCTTCCTTCCTGTACGCAGGATGATGTGGAAGCCTCATCACTCCAAGGTGTGACTTCCACTCCTGTGGTATCACCTGCAAATTTATTGGTCAGGTGCTCTTTATGTGTCAAAGCACGGTCATGTGTTATAAGTGTGAAAGGCAAATTTGTTTCCCGGCGCTAAAAAAAAACAAAACAGCTCAACTACGCCTGAGGTATTTTGCATAGATGAGCAGATGTGCAACTTGGGAGGAGGGGAGTGAATACCAATTGCACTCTGCACCTTTCAGACTCGATGAAGATGAGAAAAAAAAGGAACGCCATGAGTCACTTTCCTTTCACGTCACGATATTCACGGCGGTGTTGGTTAATAACATGATATCCTAACAAAATACACTTAGGGGTTTATGGTGCAATGTGAAAAGACGTGAAAAAGTTAAAAGGGTGTTTTGACTTTGCATGAGCTTCGTAAACATGACTGTAGACTTTAAACAGACATGAGACATTGTGTCATGTTCAGAGGTAACAGACATACTGGTTATGTTTCAATCCAATTGACATGCGAACTTTCAAAAAGTCGCAAACAAGAAAATGCTAATTAGGCGCGTTTCTGCTCTTCGGAGTGAATCAACCAGGCTATGCAAAGGGTAATTTCATCAGACGATAACGTTATGCATGCTGCAATAAACTAGCATGGGGAAAAGTAAAGAGAGGTTTTCAGGAATGTGTTGCTATCGGATACGTTGTAATAGTTCTGTCCTGTCAGCTAGGATCGGCGACGTCATCTGCTGTCCGCATAAAAGACAGGAAAGACACAGCTAATCAGTTATGTGAGGTAAATGTTTGTTATTCGGATGATGTGTGTCTATTTCACTGTCAGAGCTTGGAAATAAATCCAGGAGCAGCATCTCGTTTTAACCAGAAAATTTCTCATTAGAACAAGAAAATCTTGGTATAATGAGAAGCAAACGGCGTTAAAACAAGAACGTTTTTCATTAGAATAAGTAAAACCTGTTTAATATTACAATTTAAGAAGAAACCTTTTCATTAAAACAAGATGAGTTTGATATCTCATTATAAAGTTTCTTGTTTTAACGGGATATAACTTTACGTTCCTCTGACTGATTACGACTTGTTAAAAAGGCATAAAGCGGCGCACTGTGACTCTCCTTCTCCTGGTTATTCTGGACCACATCTAAAAATCCCAAAAGGCGTTGCTGTTCTACTATTTCTTACGTAAAAGAGATTATATTTTGGTTTTAATGAGATATAAGTCAATCTTCAGCTTGTTTTTAAATCTCGTGACAAGAAGGTTTCTTCGTTTTAAAATGACACTGCGCCTTAATTTATTTCCAAGCTCTGGCAGATAAACTCTTGTGTGACGGAACGGAGCAATCTTGTCGAAGTTACAGTCAGACTCGACAATTGGCCAGAAAGGGACGTTTCAGAGTTTGGAAAGATTACAATGCACAAAATCTTTCTGAACCTTTGATCTTAAGACCTACAGAATACACACCAAGTTGCAAGTTGCCGTTTTTACCCACCTTGAAAGCTCTTGTTGCTTTCCGAGGGGAGGGAGTTCCCCAGCATCACGGCGGTCGGGTCGATGATGATTTCCCGGCTTCTGCTCTGCAATCCCGTCACCTCCCGCTTCCCTCCGCCGCCATCCAGCCGCAGCGTCATCTCGTTGTCGTGTCTGTCCAAGGAGACGTCGTGCCACTCACCGTTGTCAAGGCGATAGCTGGGTAGGGTCAGGTTGTAGTCTCCGTCGCCGAGGTTGTAGAAAGTGCAAAGAAGGCCCTGAAATACCTGCAAAAGGGAACAAAAGGGATACCTGGAGTTTGTAAAACAGTTTGTATATAAAACAGCAGTAAAATGATGAGCCTCACAAGCAACATGAATTATTCAGACGTTATATAAGATGTTCCAGGAACGGAAAATGAATACTCTTGCTTTAATAGATCAACAACAACACAAACAAAGCAAGTAAATAGATTCTATGGCTCATTCAGGAAATGATTACATTACCAATCATCACACTGATTATTCGGAGTAAGAGAAACCTTGTAGCATGAGGACAATTACGTCTACAGCGCTAGAGAAAGAAGAGCCAATGCCTGCTGCTCTAGTCTGCAAAACTGAACATAGTTTGGATTCTTTCAAAAAACCACAGAGTCACCAGAGACCTGATACAGCACAGGAAAAAAATTATATTTTATGTGTTTTACAGATTTCACTTGTTTCTCTGCCGCAGGCACATTTAACAGCATATTCATGTGGTTAATTGGCAGCAATAAGACCCGCCTCCTGGCTCTGATTGGTTGTTTTTGACCAGCTCTGAATAATGAGCTACTATTCTTCAGACGACAATAGTAGCTCAGGGAGGAGGAGGAGGAGGCGATCGATCTTTCCAGTTTATCTGCCTAATACCATACATTCATGGCATGGTAGACATATTTTTAATAAAAGTCACATAGTGCGGTTTTAAGTCATATATATTTTTTAAATTTACTTTTTTAAACTTACTTCTCAATTATTTTAACTTACTTTGCATCATACATAAAATGTTCAGACGTTTTGTGGAAGAGTTAAGGTCAGAAGTCACAATTAAACAATGAGGAAGTGTCCCGGACGGACTGAGATGGAATTCATGGGGGCGTTCCAGAGTTAAACCCATGCTAAGGGTCTCAATAGTTTTTCACAGCACAGTTACAATCTTTCATTAAATGAGAACAAGAACAAAATCAGCGTTTTTCTGCCCTGCAGCAATGCTGACAGCATCATCATGAAGTTGAGTCATGTATTCCGGTAACTCTCAGCGGTATGAATTTATGAGCAAAATAACATGATATCTATCGAAAAAAAGGAAACAAAAGTCATCCATGATGACCAATTTTTATCAACAAGTAAAGCGCCTTAAAAAGCCGCCTGATTTATGTTGGAATTACTTCTCTCCCACCGATGAGTCTGAAAGAACCAGAAGTTTATTTGAGCACAAAAACAATGTGTTGTTTCTAATGTTGGCGAAACAAAGTGAAGCGAATCAGATTAACGTGGTGGTTGAGTCAATCTCTGCTTTCATCACGTCTCACATTCCACACATTTACACCGATGAGACTTTCCATCCATCCATCCATCCATCCATCCATCCATCCATCCATCCATCCATCCATCCATCCATCCATCCATCCATCCATCCATCCATCCATCCATCCATTATTGTTGTTATGTCTGCAGTGAATTCCCAACCATTGAGGGCTTTCTGTCACACTTTTAAAAAGTGTGATAATAATCAGTTTTTTGAAAAAAAAAAAAGAAAATCTAATCTGATTATGAAGTAAAAAAAAAAGTCTATTCAAATAATATCTCTTTTTATATTTTAATATAGTAGCAGACATCCAAGACTATGAAAAACACCAAGGGTTCATAATGGAATCAAAGTATGAAATTCTTTTTAAAGTAGGGCTGTGACTTTGCCACAGAAGTTTTGATTAATAACACACAGTAGATTGTAATGCAATTAATCATTTTATTCTATTTTTTACATATGGGGGTTAAAACTGATCTGACTGGATGCTGGAAAAGACTATTGTTGTGTTTAAGTTGTGTTAAAGGAGTTAGCCGATTAGCAAACCTATTCAAGCCTAAAATAGCATCTCAGTGCTGAACATGTAGCAGCAGCGCAGACGTCCCCGACGCTAACTTCAGCGTCCACAGTCCACATATCTAAAGAGGTTCCATGAACGATGAGGAGTTCCTGAAAGACTGGAAAGCTGAATGGTTGGAATAGCACTTTACATAAAGCTAATGGTTGAATAACATGAAAGACAGATTAAAAACTTTGAATATCTTAGTTGTTGAGTTCGGATGTCTATTTATTCAAAAACATTGTTTATTTTGTTGACATACAGTTTTTGATTAAAATGTTAAGTTCAATTAATTTGTTAAATAACTTGATCAGAAATTTTAATCAAATCCCACCACTACTTTAACATCTTCCCAGAGTGGTGATAAAGTATTCATTTCTGAAATAATGAATCATTCAGAAATCTTAATATTTACCCGATGATGCTGATTGCTTAGAACTCATTAGATTGTCAGTTACTGTGATTTCTTTCCAGCTTTAAGGGAACGAGGTTGCCTGAAGTTCACCTTAATGAGCTTCTATTTCACATGATGATAGGACTCATCATGCTATGCATCACAGGTTCATCTGTAAAAAGGCTACATAAAACTAGCTACTTATACTTGTCTGTGTTGAAGCAGCCTCAGCACGTATTAGCCTAGTAATCAGCCTGGAGCCATTCTGAAGAAGAAGTTGGAGGCTACCAGGTTCTGTCAGGCATACAATGTTTGGAGGGAAGAGTCTGCGGCTCCTACTGGGAACCAGTGTCCCCGTAGAATGACAAGCAAGTACAGTCTGTCAGCAGTTTACACAGAAAAACCCCCTCCAAGGCATTTAATGTCACAAACAAACTCGCGGGGCTGATGGAGACAAAACAAAAAGATCTCTTTCTAAAACAGTTTCCCTCAGCTCAGGCCATTAATCTGCTTTTGTGACAGTCCAGTCTTGGTACAGGTAAATATTACACTGACTTCACATTGAAGCTCCAAGCTTAAAACTGGCTCTCTTTCAGTTGGGTCTATTTAAAGTAAAACTGAAGTGTTTAGCCATAAATACCATAAGGAAAAGCTTACAATCCTCAGGACAGCAGCGTAGCTAAAATGGTGGCAGCATCATGTGTGGATGTTCTGGTGCTCTTCACAAAATAGATGACAACATGAGGGAAGAACTTTATGTGGAAAAACTGAAGCAACCTGTTTCAGAATTGGAAGAGACTGAAAATTTGCTGCAAAAAAAAAAAAAAAAAATTCTGGCTCATTAATTGGGCATTTAAATAATAATAATAATAATAATTTTGGGAATACCAACTGACCTAAAATGGAAAAAACTGAATATGTTAAATTATTAACAGACAGAATAGGAAACATGGACACATGATTGAAAAGGCAGAAAACATTAGTACTGATAAACCCGATTCATTTATTCTCCCTCCAGCCAGCACAGGACCAAAGGCTGTCCATCAGGTCATGATGTTATTCCCTCATCAAAAACACACCTGGAGTGTTGACTTCCAGGATTAATGAGAACCAGTTTGAACAGTAAACTGGACTTAACTGCATTGTTTGATCACTAGGATCAATTTGTCTTATTGGAGTCAAATGATTTTCTTTGTAAAGTGTTTAGATTTGTGAACTGGAGCAGCATAGTTAAACTTTTCAGTGCTGATATAGTTGTTAAAATGCTTATGTTATGTTGTTGTGGTTTCTCGGCTTTGTGTTTTTTCTCTGGCTGCAGGTTTAGAGGCAGAATGCTGTAATGCTTCACTAGTGAAAGTAAACTTGTTTGGCTTCACCTTGACAGTCACACAACAATTCTGGATGCCACAGAGAAATACATTTATTTCTTCCTTCAAAGTAAGAAATAAAATAATAAACTGAACTGAACTGAAGTTATGTATCTTTTCTACACTGTATACAAACATCTGGTTTCAGTCATTTTACTGAAACTGAAGTAGGATATCGACAAAAAATATAACAAGTTTTCTTTAAAAGCAAGCTTCTTTTAAACCAAAAATGGCATTTGTCTATTCATTTAATAAATAAAAAAATCTAACTTCAGAAGGAATTATTCATTTTTCTAAGTGGACAAATCAAATGAAACTCATTCGCTTTAGGGAGATCCACAAATGAAAGTTCTAAAACTGTCTGCATGTTAATTTGAAACAAATCCCAAATCAAAAGGCAACTTGAGGTAATTATGGTGAAAATGCTGAAGTGACTGAAGATTAAGCTTCAGATTTAAATATTTTAAAGGTGGAAAGACTCCAGTTGGTTTGAGATAACTTAGAGCTGCTCCTTTTAATACTGTAAGGATATGCAAGACAGATCCACAGTCTAGAATAAATGTCTATTGTCTTTTTAAGGAAAGTCAAAAACATGCAGGAGGAACGTTTCTAAGACAAAAATGCACAAATAGAAAGCAATTAACACATTTATTACAACGGACTGCACTGAGGACCTGAAATAAAACCATAAAATTGCATGCCTGCACTTTTTCTGTTTTTATTTTAATTCCAACGCCTCTCTGTCATCCGTGCAGCATGGAGGGCCAGGAATGCAGGAAGGGTGGGGGGGAAGAGAGACGGATAGAGAGGAATATGTCCGAAGGCTGTTTTAAGAAAGACACGGTGGTGGGTGGGTCGTCCTCATTTCAATTTCAAACTGATCCTCCAAGTGTCCCACTGAGCATAATTTCCTCCCCTCCATCTTTGTCTGCCACTGCCAGAGCGTAAACAGAGAGCTGAGATGAGAAGGGCAGGCAAACTGAGACAAAGCAGGAGGGATGTGACGGGGACGTGGGCGCACACCACTAACTTCCTCACTTCTCCTCACCATAATAAACATAAGGCAGGTTTCTGAAGGAGGACACTGGTCAAAAATGCAAATCATTACTCTTAACTTTATATACCCGACTACAAATGTCCATGTCTTTGCTTTTCTTAAATCCATTTCTCTCACTATTCCTGTTCTAATTCATGCATTAACGACTCCCTACTTTTAACAAGAAGTTGGGTAAGATGTCGAACACCTCCAAGGCTGTTTGGCTTTGGGACGGAGGCTCATTCCAGGGCTTCATTATAAGGTAATAATTATGTTCACAATCCACTAGGGCAGTGCTTTATATCCAGACATGCTCCCAGCCACCTGATTTAACCCCAATTAAAGCAGAACAGAGTGGTGTGATTTAACTCCAGCTCTGCTCCCAGGGTGGCATGTATGAGAATGTGGTAGATGGTGTGACTGGAGTTTGCAGGAGCAGTTTCCACTTTGCGTGTGCCACTCTGCTTTGCAGTCAGCACTTCCAGAGAAGGGAAACTTTTAATCCTTCAGATGCTTCTTAAACTCTGCAGCGTTTTTGAACCAAACATTTTAATCTAAACACATTTGCTCGTTGTGTAATTGGTAATTCTAGGCCTTTAATTGTTTTTTAAGAAGTTCTTTTTTTTATGCGCATCGATTCTTGGGATTTTTGCCAATTTTCAATTGCCCCAAATTACTTCAATTTATTTATTTGTTTCCTATAGAAGTAATTTAGATAATGAACCTGGTTTGTATAAAGACCAGACAGATATATGAAGCTGTCATTTCCAATACTGATACTTCTCTTATACTCATTCTGAATACATACAGTGTTTTTGGAAAGACATCTTGACTGACATGAAAATGGAAAGAAACTGACATTTTGATGAATGAATGAACGAATGAATGAATGAATGAATGAATGAATGAATGAATGAATGAATGAATGAATGAATGAATGAATGAATGAACTTCAGACATGACGTTTAGACTGGTGGCTGAGGTTGCAGCTCTTCACCCATACGGGAGACGCCACCCTTTATTTAAAGGAAATGACCACATCACAATGAACCTGATTTTCCTTTAACCATGCAAATATGCTACCATTAAAATAAATAATAATCTTGAAAACACAAAAGTTTGGTTTGCTAACAATCTGCACAGCCGACATCATCAACCCAACAAACCCACAAACCCATCCAACACAACCAACCAACCTGTCCAACCCGACCCAATAGGGTAATAGTGCATCAAAATAAGATCCAGAAATCTGACAGGCTGTCTACTGTCTAAGTAAATAAATGAAATTTAACATGGTGTGTGGTAAAAGCCCTGATGTGAATTCTTAACAACTGAGTGTAATTCCTTTGTAATTTTCAGCTCAAGGAGCAGTTTGATGCTTTACGGAATACCTATTGACAACAGTGTTTTTTAGACTACATGTAATGACAATAGGTGGCCATAAAGCAACTAACAAAAGCAAATAATTTGTCCAAAGCATCTGATAAAAAACTAGACAAGCAGGTGTAGTTTTTTTTTTTTATTCTAACAAAAGTTCAGCTGACCTACAGTGAGGAGCATGGACAAGTTCGGCCAAGTATTTCATTCCTTCATGCAGAAAGCCTTGTAAAAATAAATGAGCTCAGCAGTGTGACCTTTGGCAAAGCAGCAGAATGAAAGAGCAGCGTTTTAATGCCGTATCCTAATCAGTGAATGTCGGGTTATGCACCGTCCCCGTGACTTTGACGAAACATAAAATGGCATTACCTGGTCATAACAAAATATGATGCTGTCAACTTTTTCTCTAAGGAGATGGCAATCAATTTATTAACTCTTCAATGACTTTAATAGCGGTGCTGGCAGTGATAACCTGAGGCAATCCACAGTTTAGTTTTCAAACCGGGTTTTAAAAAAAAACGTTATACAACCTGGAGCCATGTCTTGATAAATAGTTTATACAGTGAGCTGGAACATGGTGAGTATTACCTGTGAAGGGTAATTCATCCAAAACATGGTACTTATATATATAAAACTTAATTTTGTTTTTACTCAGTTCATCTTAATCTGACAGTAACATTTGTTTTAGGAGCTAAAGTGTGGAAGAAAAGCAAAAGCTGAAGAAATCTGTAGGGGAACAAATACTTTTTCACTGTGCTGTACGATATGCATCTGTAACGTGAGATAACATCAGAAATCCACGAAGTGCCCAGTTACAGTTCATGTTGTTTGTATATTTTAGAGTGGATCTGTACAGTATATCTGCACAGATTTAAAGATTTCCCACAGTTAAATGCTTTATTCCCTCATTAAGCCAAACACAATCAGTCCCCTAATTTCCTGAAAGTATATCCAACCAAGAGTAACTCACACTAATTCCTCCTTCTGATTAAAAGCAAACAGAGCTGTTAGAGAGAATAACATAACCCTGGTAGCAATATGCTCATACTCCAAGCAGAGACCAAGGCAGAATATCCCGCGTGTCACTGCGGGGAGCTTTTTCATAAGATTCACATATCCCCATGCTGTCTGCACCCCGGAATAAATGCACTTTATGTAGTGGATAAATGATGTGAACCTGCTCCCCATGTGGCGGTGCTGAGGGAGAGCCGTGACATTTAAGAGGAAGTGCAGGAACGGATGAATCGAAGGAAGAGACAGATGGATGACAGACGGGGATCGTAGGAGAGGTTGCACTCTAATGGTGGCTGTGATATGGATCCTGTAATCATCATCAGTTAGACACTGAAGTTTGATCAATACGCGCGGGCACAGTGCGGGGTGACAAACAGGAGCGAGCGTCCGGGAAGCACCGGAGAGGCGCCGCGCCGAGCCGTCCAAGACAATAAGTCAAGTCGAGACAAAGCAGGGAAACTGGCAAATGAACAGAAATGAAGGAACATTTAAAGTGTGAACAGAACATATAGTGGGTGTAATGAAGCTCTGGAGACAAAATACAAAAAAGAGCATTTACTCTTTGTGACTTTGTCTACCAAAAGTGAGCATATTTGTAGTGGTATTAATACCATTACTACTACTAATAATAATAATAACAACAGCAAGAACAACTAGGGGTGCACCAATTGCAGTTTTCCAATTTCAAAAGCCTGACCTATCAATTTTGATTTTAAAGTTGATAAATAGAGACAACGTTGACCACAGTAGGATGAATATTGTTAACCAGGCATGACCTGGTGGGCGGGGCTGTCAGTCAGTCATACCTAAGTATCGGCCGATTTCATAAATTCAAGAAAATCGGCGCCAGTTTATGAGCCGCCTGATTTATCAGTGCAGCTCCCACCAATAACAATAGTTATAGTGACAATAGTCAACAATAGTTGACCTGTAATCATTTTCCATAGTTACACATTTCAGCTGAAGTGACATTTTCAATATTGATGAAAATGTACGCAGTAATTATTGAATCTAAATTTTTATTGTTACATAGTTCCAAATATTTCCAAAAAGACGTCATTATTTTAAACCAAAAGATTGACCAAGCTTCAGCCAGCTTTAACATTGACTCTACAGTAGAAGTTAATGATTAACATGTCATGTGACAACCAGAGGAAGCCCAAACCATCAGCCTCCACCACCGTGCCTCAAGGCTGATGCAGGGCGCTTCTGATCATATGCTATGTTTGATTTTCACAAAGTCTCAGCGTTGTCTCAACGCGTTAGGGGTTAAGTCAAAACTGTTGAATCATGCATCATTTGAGCATTTTTTTCTATTATTATTATTATTATATTTTTTTTATCTTGTACAAATGAAATCTTTGACAACTTTTCCAAAATGAGGTGCTGACATGGATAGAGCTATCATACTCAACATACACATAAGGAAGGAGCACGTTTGGCAAACACATACCAGGAACTCATGGTGTACACAGATGCTATATTCTGTTTGATTTATTTTGGTAACCTACGTCCACAAGACACTGGACTCCATGTTACATAACCAGATCACAGCTGAAGGATTTGTGACCATGAAATGAACTGAACCATTCAACGGGCTTTCAATCAGGACCATCACAGGTATAAAAAAAGCAACACTGAACTTTGTCACATCAGGACTAAAGGATGAATAAACCAAAAAGAAGCTTTTGAAGCTGCTCATCACAAACTCTAAACACGTGGCAATACACCAGTGATTACGATGCGATCATGATGTCGTCTCTGTGTGTCTACACGGCCAGCTCACCTCCAGTCGCAGGTATTCACTCTGGTCTCTGGACACCAGGCTGACGATGATGCTGCTGTGTTTCCGGGTTCGAACCAGGACTTGGATCCACGTTCTTCTGGCCGGGAGCGCGGACGCCAGCTGGTAGTGCAGATGGCTGTGGCCGTCGAAGGAATACTCCGGGGCCACTAGAATACAGATACACACAAATTAGACACTGAACAATTAAGGATCTTCTCTATCATCTGTGGAACTCAAGGTAATCTCTTTTTCTCTGTTTCTAGAACAAGTGTCAGGCAGAATTAATCCAACTAACTCTGAAAAGTTCTCAAATTTGTTGAGAAAATGCATCACTCAAACGTCTTCATATTAACACTGGACCCCTGGATATTGGCAGGTTTTTCAGAGAATTGCAGCGCCACAGATATTTTCTTGGAGGGTATCAAAAACATTCAAAAGAAAATGCACCTTTGAAATACCACAGAGCAATGTAACTTGGTACAGTATTGGCTGAATCTCCAAGAACAGAGAAAAGGAAGAAGGTGGATGTTAGCTTCTGCGGTAGCGCTAAGACACTTTCCACTGTGCGTATTAATGCATATTGAGGCATATTTGGTATTTGAACTATTAAAACAAGCAGTCAAAGAGGATTTTGAGGATTTCAGTAATTTGCAGTTGTGGATCCTGACCTCCACTTTGTATTCCAGATATCTAAGTTTGAAAGAGATGAGTGCTTTAAGCCAAAGCCATATCAAGCCCTTTCTCGTCCAGCACTGAATTTGAAGCATGAGCTGTCATCTACAGACCACCTCAAAACTCTGTCCTGATTTTCACCTTCCACTTATCCAAGATTGGGTCACCGGGTCAGAAAGGGAAAACCAGACATCCCTCTCACTAGTAACACTCTCCAGCTCGTCCTGAGGAATCCAAAACTCAATAGAACTGCACCTCTCCCAGTTCAGTTTATTCATGAATGTTTTTGGTTGAGGCGTTGTGTATTTGGAAGGATATTCTCTCTGGTTTTGGATGTTGTGCAGCTGAAGGGATAGTTGTTATGATGTGTAACAGCAGAAACAATGTGTTGTTTTAACAAGCAGCTGGTTAGGATCTCAGAACGATCAAATAATACCTGAACTATGACCCTCAATTTCCAGAAAATGAGACTTGATAGATGCAGAGCATTAACAAAGAGCAGAGAGAGAAGGAGGAAATTCAAACCATCTTCCATCAATCATATCCCCTACTCCAACATCTCTCATCATGTCTACAACTCTGAAGATATTTGGATGGCACGAGTTATGACAACTTAGGGATTAATAAAGTATTATTCAACTGCATTAAGCTGAATAGAAAGGCATTCCCAGTGAATATATAATCACTCCAGCAAATTCTGCCCTTGTTCTACCTCAGATGGACCGACTCACCTACACTGACTCCTTCTGATGAAACAGTGGCTCGACTTTAAACTAGTCAAAAGAAGAAAGGTCATACTAACTTCATCCAGAGTCCTGTCCCTAGAACATAACTATTGTCGCGTGACATGGGTTACTTAGGTGACCATCACTTAAGTGATTGATAAACTGTAGACAAACCAGTAAATTTAGAGCTTTGGCTTTTGACCAACCTCTTTCTTCACCAGAGTAAGACACACACACACACCCCCACACACACCAATGGGGCTCCAATATCCGTCCTACCATCTCTGCTAAGTAAGACACAAATATACTGGAACAACTCCGACTCCCCACCAAAAGGGACCAGAGGTGTAGCTGCATGAGATTTGTAAATTTGGTGTAATTCATGTTATCCTCTTTTGTGTAATAATCTCTTGTTAATTGGGAAGGGTGGCAATTAAGAAAAGAACATTTATGATGGTGATTATGAAAACCGAGGAATAAACAAGGAATGGGAACAAATCTTGGAAGAGAGACTTTGGATGCTGAATTGTGTGGAAAGTGTCTGAAGCAGATGAGCCAAAAGCAAATGCTTCGTTTGGTGCTGCCTTCTCAAATTAAAGCTGAGTAAACAACCCTTTTCTCTTTTCCAAAGAGGGCCTCCCTGGTTGCCAAAACTCAGCTATGTAATGTAAAAAAAACAAAACAAAAAAAACAAGTCATTGTATAAACAGCAAAAGTGATTAATTGCTGTTTATGATTCGTCTCCTCAACATTTTTCTCATTAAATCGTTGAATTTTGACGTCTGCAGTAGTCGTTGACATTGTTGCACAAAGCCCTTATCAGCTGTTGTTTAAAAACAGAAAATATATTTTAAAAAATAGCTGTATATCCAGTGTTATTTATATGACGACAGTGTGCGCGCTACACTTCTACTAGTTCTGTGGCATTTGAGAAAGCCCTGTCAATTAGTGTCACTCTGAGGCAAGAGGACAGTGGAGGGGAGGACGGCGCAGCCTGGCACGGCGTGCTGCGGTCAGCAGAAAGCAAACTGGGATGTGTGCAGAGCCGGACCAGAATCATTAAACATCCCGTCTCCTTCCAACAGCTGCAGTCAAGTGAACGCCTCCGCAGCCATGTGGCCGGCACAGACAGCCTCACAAGGAGAGCTTGTCCCCGGGCCAGAAGGAGCCTAAATGTGGGAGCTGCCAAGAGGCTGCATGCTGCTCCGTGAGCAACACACTGCAGTAATTAAGAATCCTTAAAGGAAGAAGCAGCTGACCTGTGTGTTCATTTCCCATAACAGGAAACATGACATCTGCTCAGAGGATACCTAGAAGGAATGACCCTGTGAAGAATTAACGTCAGAATGGCAGAAACACAGGCAGATATGGGCAATTAGTGATGAGTGGTGTAGCAGAGGACTCTTGCTAGTTTCTCCTTCACAGTTAGGATAAATAACAGCAAAAATGACTAGTTTCTATTTTGAACCCTGATAAGTATTCTGGATGTACAATGCCTTGACCCATTTCACATTTTGTCACATCAAACATTAACATAAGTGTTCCTTACTGGTTTTATATGAAAGGTTGGGACTTCAACGCATCAACGCATACATGTGAATACAAAGGTTCCAGACAGAACCTTTGTATTCACATGTATCTGGTACACCTGTAAAAATGACACACGGATTATATTCGCAAGTAACGGCGATGGACGACGAGCTGCTTCACTCCACCCACTGATGGTTAATATTTGCCTCAAAAACCGATCTGATTGGACGCTGGAAAAGACTATCGGTCTTTTCAATTTGTGCTAAAAGGAGTTAGAATATCAGCAAAGCTATTTAAGCCTAAAATAGCATCTCAATGCTAAACATGTAGCAGCCGCACAGACGACCCCAATGATAACAGCAGCGGTCACAGTCCACGTTTCTATAGAAGATCAGGAGTTTCTGAAACACTGGGAAGCTGAATTGATAGAATGACACTGTGCGCAAATCTGATGGTTGGAAACCCTGAATAACAATTTAAAAACCACTAATGTTGTTGGGTTCATGTCAATTTATTCAATAATCTATCTGCAAAAAAGGGGTTTTGAAATAAAAATGCTGCTTGTTTTAACACTACGATATATAGTTTTCAGTTTAATGCAAACAATTAATTAAAGATCCTCCTAATAACTTGATTTCAAAATTTAAAATAATCGTGTCCCATTGCTTATTATATGAGAGAGACATCGCTAAATCGTGCATAGCTGTGGAGGGGAGCAAAAATCAAACATGCTTTTTGAAGATTTGCAAAGATAAAAACCTAAAAAGTGTAATGTATGAGAACCTCTTCTTTCAATAACATCTGTTCTTTACTTGTTCAAATATTTACCCTTTGTGCACCTGTAGTACATCTGCCTAATGGAAAAATGACCAACAACTTCCTGCACCTTCGGGGTAAATAGTTTTCTATTTTTTGGTCTGGAAAGAAGTTCCAGTCTTCTCAGCAACAAAGATGGGAACTGGGTCACTCAACTCATAAATGTATTCAGGCTTTTTTAATAAATGAGTGCAACCAAAATCCGCTTTTGAGTAAAAAGCGATGGATGCTTGAAATCTTATTTATAATGAAGCTATAATGAGCGGAAAAAGTGTGGCAAGTAAAACATTGGCTTGTTCCTAACGTTTTCCATTTTAAGAATATTTCAATTTGTAAAAAAGAAAATATCCATCTGTATCTGTGTTGAAGTGCAAAACTGGTTCCATTCTTTAAAATCTGTCTGAGGGCCCCATTAAATCCTCCCATGGACTACAGATCACAAGAGAGCCATTCTTTTAACATTTCTTTTGTCAATATATGAACAGGGAATGTTTAGATCAAACTACGTACACGTGTTAAAATGGCCTAGTCAAAGTCCAAATCCAGTCCATCCAATCGGACTGCATCGGAGCTACGTGTAAAACAAGAATGAGTCACTAAACATCAAGTACTGCCATGAAAGGTGATTCAATAAAGAATTCAGTCACATGGATGAATATGAACATATAACACAGTTTTTTATTTGACCTTTTCCCATAATATCTCAACAAAACAAAAGTTTTTGGTGGTAACCTGAAAAAATTTTGAAAAAGTTAAAGGAGTTTGACTTCTTGGCAGATGCGACGTAGTGTTTCAGGCTCTGTGACCCGCCCTAAGACCTGCTCGGTTACCGTAGAAACGCCTTATAGCTTCATGAGTCCGATAGAGATCTGGCTTACCTTCTTCACACTGCTGTCCCGTGTATCCGGCCACACACTGGCAGCTGAAGGAGCCCCACTCCCCATGACAGCGGCCGCGATGGCCGCAGGCTGGAAAGCCCATGTTGACACAGCTGCTATCAGTGGTCAGGCAGCCTGGGGAGCTGGACTGCCAGTCGGCCGGGGAGCCCAGATCATACAGCTGAACCCAGGAGATAGAAGTGAGAGGACAGAGGTGCAGGAAGAATAGAGGAAGAGATGGGAGGAGGTGAAGAAAGTGGAATGTGGGGAGAAGAAAAAAGGGAGGGAAGAGTACAGTTTATTACAAATAAAAGATATAAGTCAGAGGGGATGTTGGATAAGAAAAAGGCAGCAAAGTTAAAGTGTGGTGATAGGAAAAGGAAAAGTTACCAGTGATTGAGCATGGTTATAAACAGGAGACAAAACCAGTTGGTAACAACAGAGTAACGGCTGTTTGAGAAGCAAAACGCACAGAGATCCAAGCAGCTCCACAGCTACAGGGAGAGACAAAGTTCTTTAAAGCAGCAAAAGTCAAGCAAAGTGAAAGGGAAAACTGGAGAAGGGCTGCAGAATGTGCCGAAGGACATTCACTAAGGGTTCCCTCATATCCACTCTCATCTTCCTCCCTTGTTCTCTTTACACTCTCACTCTTTCTCTCTCTGTCTCTCTCTCCATCTTCTCCTGCAGTGATGAAACTGAAGGCAGAGCCGATCCTCTGATGGAAAACCTGCATGACCAGCTGCATACGGTGCTGAAAGGACTGGGGGAGCTCTGAATACTTAAACACGGCTCCTTTGACTATCCTGTATTCTGTGCAGCCTTTTTGTGCTGCGGAGAAGATGCAGGAATGCAAACGAGTATAAACTGACTGAGCGGTGCTGTCAGGGAACTGCTGGCCTCCAGCAAAGCGGAGCATCCTATTGGTTCCTCCTTTTTTTAAAACGGCAGGGTTTGTGCGGATCCAGCTGAGGACTAAAAGCTGAAGCCCAAACATTCCCAAACAGCAAGAGAGAGAGAGAGATTCCCATCTCTGCATGCAATTTGATCATGCATCGCTATAACGACTGAGGAAGAATCTGAACAAAACACTCAAGTGCCAAAGTTCACCTGCCTGAGCACAAATTGTGAAGCGTGGCTTCAGCAGAGAGGAATGTCAGTCTCTCAAATAGACGACTGCAGGCGGCCCTATTTGGTGAGATTAATGTCAGGTGCTGGGTATAAACATGTCAGCGCTCAGAAAGAGAGAAAAATACGCTGAGAACCAAAATCCAAAGCCTACAGAACAGTGTGTTGTGCTGTGAGCGATGTGTCACCTATCATGTGGCAAATAATCCATTTTAATGAATTTAAAGAAACACTTGATCTCATCTATCATGGATATTCTTTTAATAAATCAAAGGTACTGCATTTCACTAGCAATACTGGTGACGGTAGGGAGTCCAAATGAAGAAGAACAGCAGTGGTGGACCAAAACGTTAGTCACACTAACCCTGAAGCACTAATCATAAATATTAGTTAGCTAATGCTAAACGTCAACTATGCTGATTACCTTCATATGACAAAAGCAAAACGATGTCCTACAACATAGCGATAAAGACTACAATCCCAGAGCACCATTTTTTAAATTTTGATATTATAATTTACAGGTACTATAAAGCCCTTGGATATTGTAGTTTTTTTTTTACATGCTGTTTTTTGACTGTATGTTTTATTTTATTCCTGTATGTTTCATATTTTAAGTAAAGTTAATTTGTGAAAAAAAGAGAGAATATGAGGGCAGGAAATAAAACTGATTCGTCAGCAGTCTTCACCAAACGAGCATGAATATAAATGTCTGACTACCTGACGTCAATAACCAAAACTTCAGTAAAGATGTAAAACTTTATTCATTTGAAAGTTTACAAAACAGCCAAGTACATTATCCAGAAAAAAAAATAACCGAGAGAAAGCTAAATGCGCTGAACGTCTTTAAAGCTAGCTAAAATGCTAAGCTAAAAATTTGTTGGACTCATAGCGGATTAGCAGAAATGTGCCCACCACAGCAACACAGATGTTTCTGGCATTTTAGACTGCTGGAAGTTTCAAAACCAAAGTATGTACAAACCTGACAGACAGAGATACAGAGATATATACTGGTGGTGCTCTCATTCTGTGGGAGTATGTTTCTTCAGTGGACTGGGAGATGCTGGTTGGATTTGATGGGGGAATGGACAGAGCTAAAAACATGGCAATCCCAGAATAAAAACTTCCAGGACAATGGAAGTGTGGACATTTATCATATCATCATCATAAAAATGTTCTTATCGTAATATAAATTTAAATTTATCACAACTCAGATACATTTCAATAAACGATGTTTGGATACCCCTGGCTGTATTGTAAGAGTTGTTACTTTTACTATTTTCTTCACTACTGGTTCCATGAGAACAGAAATGTAGTTCAGTGACAAAAATCAAATCATTTACTGTATGCTACTGGTGTCCTTATGGTATTTCAAAATTGTTATGTTTCTTATGGTCACTTTTCATTTAAAGCTCATCAGACCCATCCCCGAAGCCAGAGCTAAAATATAACAACCATTCAAAATTTATTTGTGTGTTAGGTCAAAGTTCAGACCTAAAAAAAACTGTAGAAAGATTTAAAACTGACATTTAGATTTTATCTTTGTCTATTTGACTGAGCTGGAGTTATTTTGAAAATGAAAGGCAAATGCTTCTGTCTTGATATGAAAAACTGATAGGAGTCAAAAACCCGAAAGCAACGTTTGATATCTAGGATTAAATGGAATGTATGTGTGACTGAATTCAGTTTATTTTCTTGTAAATTTCTTCAAGACATTTTTTGTGAATTTGTGTTATATAAATAAGCTGAACAGGAACTGAACTGAAGTGACTTGTAATTTAAGACAAAGGTGAACTTAAAAGTTTTAAATATGAGGGATATTTGTCGCACTTTTTGGTCTTATACCACACTTTCTAAATATTTATTTGTAAAACAATGAAAATCTTTACACAAAATCCCACCAGTCTTGTTGTGGTTGAGGTTTGTGGTTGTAATGTGACAAAATGGGGGAAATCAATACTTCTGCAGTGCAGAGTAACGTAAAGCATCGGCAACACCCCGATAACGCGCTTCGTAAAAAACAACCCCACGTGTTGTTACTGCAGGTCAAACGTTTCTGCAGAGCAACACAAAGCTGCTGGCACTCAGAAAGCCATTACCCCAACTGTTGTAAGTGAAAAGCTCCAACCTAAAAATGGAGTGACAGACGTGTCAAAACCAGAGAAAAACTTAGTGCAGAAATCTAAATGTGAGGGCTGAGAGGAGACAGACAAGCTGGGAAATGACAGGATGAGGATAGAGAGATTTAAAAGCAGACAATAGCAAATGACAGCCAGAGGGAAGAGGCGAGGCTCTGGAATAGAAACATAATTATGAAAGCCAGGAAAAAAATAAATAAATAAAACATCTTTTTTTTCCCTTCACCCAGACTTCTACCTCAGAGCGGTAACCTCTCCTCACTGCTTCCTGCTGTTGTTTTTAAAGTGTTTAATGGAGCTGACACGGTGCTGTGAGGGTTAAGAACAGGTATGTGCTAATATCCACGTGAACTACCTTAATCTCTTCACAGGCACTTACATCCTGGTTGAAACAGACCATGTTGCTATGGCAATGGAAGTGAAACGTTAACACATTCAGTAAAAAAAATAAATAAAGTAAAAGGGCATCAAAGGAGAAATCATAAAATACCTGAAGCATACAATGCTGAAGCGTGTCCATCAACGTTATTAATCATCAAAACGCCCACTCTTCCCTCTCTTTGGAGGTTTATTATCTTTGCGTCCGCCCACATATACCGTGCAGATTTCTCTCATTAGCACACAGTTTTTGAACATACTCTTGCTTTATCTCTGGCTAAGGTAAATCCCAGTAGAGCCAAGCCTTCAGTTCTTCACAATAATAAACATAAACAGCCATGGAAAAGTGTTTGCCCCCAACAGATTTTATTTCATTAAAGTGTCTTTGTGAGTAAGCTGATATGATTGCCATCAAGTACTTGCTACATCGTTCATATTCACTGTTGAGGAATTTTGACCTATCCCTATTTAATTCAAAATTTTTTTTGCAGAATTATTTGAATTTAAAACCTGTTTCAGGTCATGCTGCAGCATTGCAACCAGATTTAAGTCTTGACTTTAACTATACCACTTTAAAACAAACAAACCATAAAGCAAATCTAAAGAGAACAGAAATTTTCATGAGTCACTTAGACATGAACCTGATGGCTGTCCTGCTGCATGACCCATTTATGCTTCAGCTTAGGGTCATAAACTGATGGTGAGTCATGTTCCTCTAGAACACGTGTCAAACTCAAGGCCTGTGGGCCAAATCCGGCCCGCCATAGCTTTTTATGTGGCCCTCTAGATTCTAGACTAAACACTGCATGTGCTTAAATATTATGTTTTCAATCAAATCAATGTAGTTTTTATCTGTTTACTGCCAAATTATATCAATAAGTCCCTCCAGTTTTTTGAAAATTATCATGAAAATTCACACAAAATCAACAAATCCCCAAACTTTTTTGTGCTAATACATAATTTGCAGATTATGTATGCCTCAGTCTTAATTGATGTCAGATTATAGACCATAATCTACACATCGAGTAATAAAAAGTTGCATTTATTGTTATAAATAAGCGCAAATATTGCAAATATTTCCAAAATAGTACCACAAACACTTTGATCTTTATTACAAAAATCACAAAAAGAATCGTGGAATCCTGGAGGGACTGGAAAGATGTTCAATAATATTATTTAATTTTAAGAATTAATTGATATTTTAACAGCTTATGTATGGATTTTATCAATACATTCTGGCACAACAGGCCCTTTTAGAGCATTCATGATCTTGATCTGGCCCAACACGAAAATGAGTTTGACACCGCTGCTCTAGAAACTGCTGCACCAATCAATCGATCAGTCAGCTGGCCAATCGATTGGCCCCCGATTTTCTAAATTTTGGATCATACATAAATGTGAAGCCGAACCTATTTCTATTTGAAAAGCTACAAAGCTGCTGTTTTCTTTTTGCACTACATGGAAAACAAAAACTCTTTGCACTTTATTGGTGGTTAAAGTTGTTTTTGTCAGTTTGTCCGTTGTCAGTTTTGTTTGTTTAAAAAATGTGTAATATGAAAGTCTAAAGGAAACAATTTTTTGTTTAGTTTGGTAATTATTAATAAACAAGCCATCAATTATTATATTTGAGAGTGCTATCTCAGCTAAAGCAACTTCTATTGTGTTGAGCATTGTTCAGAGTTTAACAGTAAAATAATATTGGACCATGGAAGGTATATAATTAACTGGCTGTTTTATAACCTCCAGTCTCAAGTTATAAAACAAAATTTGGTATTGGCCAAAATATTAACCAGCTTTAGTAAGATCAGCGATCGGTGATTGGCCAGGAATCTGAAATCAGTGCATCCATAACTTTTGCTAAAACAAAAAATTAATGTTCCCACCAGTTCCATGTTTTCTCCATTCATGGACGATGGTTCTCACTTTGGTTCTCTGGAGTCCAAAAGCCTTTCAGATGGGCTTTGGAATGGTGGATGTCAATGACTGTCTTTCTTATTTTTTTTAGATAAAGCATACTTAGCCTACTTCATGTGTCTGACAGGTCCTCTATACTCTTGTGTTTATTACTCTATAAATGAGACAGCTGTCAGATCTGCATGCGATTAGGAAAACTAAACCAGAAAAAATAGCAAATCACTTGAAACTCTGGTTATGGGTGTCTGATAATATTTCCAGTTAGCTAAAACATTTAATAAGCAAGGAGAAAAATAATCTGTAAGAGAACAATTCATTTTTTACAGCACTGTATCACTTATGCCACATTTTTTCACACCCAGCGATTTGTTAAAACAATTAATTTTATGCTAACAGTTTTACATCGAAAAGAGCAAATAACATCTCCGTCTCATGGATACTGTTCACCATGCTAAGAAAAAAATGTCATATTTCAAAGTCTACAAATTCACACGAAGATTTCCTACCAGAGCCATCTGCTCTTGCAGAAACAACTCGGGTTTAGGCAGGGCTGGGTTTGGACTGTCACGCTTTGAGCTTAAACTCCAACATTTTATAACAGCAACCTAGCAGGAGAAGGTTGAAGAGAGTGCTGGCCAGGAGTGCCAAGGCTGATATTCCATTTCAGAGGGCGTGTGTGTGTGTGTGTGTGTGTGTGTGTAGTGTCTGAAAAGACTTTGAGGTTCCAGTTAAAAGCTTAAAACCCTCTCTAACATGGCACAAGGGCACTGGGAATGTTGAAACGTGTTATTAATGCATTTATCAGCTGGAGTGCAGGTGTGAGTTTGGGTTTGCTTTCCTGCTGATGTCTAAGTGGTTTGTTTGGTCATAGGGGTGTGTGTGTGTGTGTGTGTGTGTGTGGATAACAGGCAGTATGCTGTTACCTTGCTGTCCACAATGAGGTTGCGAATGCAGCCGGTGAAGTGTTTGTGCTGAAGCTGAGGGTAGATGTAGGGAATGTCCTCGTTCACACCTCCGAGCTGGAGAACTTGACTTGTGTTTAGGTGTCTGAAAAACAAAAACAAAAGAAAAACACACAGAGGCATATGAACATGTAACGACCAGCACCGTTAGAACACAGCATTCTGAATGCAGGCAGTGTTTGGGACCGACGTGTGTGTGTGATATTTACGAGTGCAAAACAAAATGGAGTTGTGTAAAAACAGAACAATAAAATATAATCCCAATATCTGTGGTATTTATGTTGCTTCAGTTTTTAGTCCTTAAATTCTAAATCGATGTTATTCTATTATTTTATTAAAAACATTTTAAAAAAACTTTTTTTTTCTGCCATGCTAATATAAGGAATAAATTTCCCATGTGCTGCATGTTAGTGTTAGCTAACTATGAATCCAACTGTAAAGTCTGTAAATTCTTTAAATGGGCTTTTTAATTAGCATAGAATCAAAAGGGGAAATGATCAGGGTGGCTCAGTTGGTAGAGTGTGTACCATGAACAAAGGATATCGTTCTCAATGCGGTTTCCTGGGTTTTATTAACACTCTTGAGTTATATGCTGCCTGTCTTCCTCCTCTCTCCACTTTATTTCCTGTCAATTTACTGTTCAGTAGAGGCCACGCGCACCAAACCATCTTTAAGAAAATTGTCAAGATTCAAATGAGGCATCTTGAGCTCATAATGAAGGAGCTTTAGACCTCTGCACCACTCATTCCATACATCCTGCATCTCTCCAGGACTGTTTTAAATGTTCACTGTATCCATCAGGTTTAATGACCTGTACGATGATAATATGAGCATACATTAGACCAGAGGTTTGTATTCCTTTAATTTTATGGGATAGATTTTCAGCTGCTGGGGGATTCACAATGTGCTGGCTGGCTTACATGGAGACAATGGCCACTATGGGAATGGAGGCTGCTGGTACAGCACACCAAAAGACATTAGAAATATTAAAACATCATCAGGCAAGGAATTAAGTTTGATGAGAAGAACACCTTCCTGGCTGTTTAGAAGCCTCCTGTCTGTCAGGAAGGACTTACAACTGGGATGTCTTTGAACTGACTCAAATACCTACATTGTCATGTTTTACTCTGATGTTTGGTTTGATTCTAGCCAAGTTAGGTGTGTCTCCACTGTGTGTCTCATCACAGCAGGCGTGAACATGGGAGAGCTGTGAGCAGGAGCTGTGGTCGATGCTCAGCTGATGTCATTTTGCCTGTCTGCTCTTGGGCGACCAGTTAGGAAATTTCTTAGTATATTAGTTTGTTGTGGGTTACCCCATCCAGTTGACGCTGTAGGGTTTGGACCATGTAGTTATCCATTTTCAGCTCACCATCTCGCCAAATGCTACGGTCTAATCGCAGATTCTGCAGGACAATCAACAAACTAATCAAACTGCTAATCAAACGGCTTGCCCTCAATACCCTGCTAGGTCCGACTCGTACCACCTCTTAGGTGGATCCAGAAAACTAGGAGGAACCACAGAGGAGCTGCAAATGGGGACAAATCTGGTCTGGGCTGACTTGGGTTGAGCCAGTTAAAGCTGAGCCTTTGGAGAAAAAGTTTATAGTTTGGTCAGTTGGGATTCCTTCATTGGTTTTGACAAGATGCTACATGTTATAATGTTTCAAAGCTGTTAAAACTGATTTTTTTTAAAATACAAAAATAAAAGAAATGACAAAAAAAAACCTGACCACCAATGTAAAAAAAAAATCAAAACAAACAAATAGATACAAAAGAGTTTAAAAGAAAATTTGAAGGGATTGTTTGATGCCAGGATAAAGAGTATTTTATATAATACTAGATTCGTGTGGGTATAATAAATACTTCATTTTAATATAATATGAGTGCAGAGCATTAAGATGTTAAACACTACAAGATAAATCCTCACATGAAGAAAATACAACCAATCAAGTGAAAGCGATCAATTATTCATCTGCAAGTGAAGGAACCTGTACACACAAAATCTTTTGAGAGCATACCAACTCAACCGTTGACATTTTTGTTGCTGACGCAGCAAGTCTTTACTCTTCTCAACAGTAAGAACTTCAGGAAAATTTAACAATTCAGAAATCACTGATCTGCGAAGCTGAGAAAGACCCCAATAATTGTAGGTAAATCACTTGCTGCTGGCAGTTCTAAATGATTAAACCATTTCCAACTAGCTAGGAGTTCATCATTCTGCACAGAGAGACATTCAGTTCAGTTGTCAGTGTTATCAGCAGTAAGTAAACAAGAAGAAGATTAACATTCATGTACTTCATTAGCAAGCTTAGTAAGGCGCAATCAAATGTTGCATTATGGAGAAAGTACTTGGCTAATCATTAGCAACCAAGTAGGAAATGCTCCACCATCATGTATCCTACCATGTACAAAAAACACCCAAAACCTGGTCAGCATCTATACTTTTGTACACTATTAAGTCTACAGTGTCATTTATGACACAGTAGAGTAAATCATGTGGTGTGAATTCAGGCAAAGTTGATGATTTGATCAAATCAACAACACATAAGGAGAGAGAAGAAATGGGTTGGTTTCTAATCTAGCTATTTCCAAATTTTGTAAATACAACTGTCTATGAGCCCCAACTAGCTGTGCTACTTCCACAGACAATACGCTCAACTTGAAAAAGTAAAAACCATTACTGGCAAAAACACCTTAGGAAAACAATTGTATTTGCTCTATTCAATACTCCTGTCCCTCACTTCTGACGTCTGTCATGGTGTCTCTATGTGATAAGGGTCAATAAAATAAAGCTAACGTTAAATGTACCATTAGCAAGGTGTCCAACAGCAGGAGCTCAACCCAAGTTGGGTCAGAGCAGGCCAACATGAATGCATTAAAATAGACATGATGACATGTTGTGTCATCATGTCCCAGTTAAAGTTGGGACAGCAACCCAACTGACAATTATGGCAGAATTTTGAGAACTGTGCGTAAATAATTTCCCACTAAAACCTTCACTAAAACCCACAGTAAATAAGATGGAGATGGAACACAAACTCATGTAACGCACTTAGCTTTTCACAAACCTCTCCATTCTGGTTTAGTATTGGGTGAATAAACAATAAACAGTGACACATTGCAGTATTGAGCATTGTCATATGCCTGATGTTATATGTACCTATTGTTTTGACCTTTTGATGATTCTCGAATGTGTCTCTGAATGTAAAACATTAGATTCCAGAGTGCCTCTAAATGCTCCTCCGCTTGGAAAATGAGACATGCATTCTGTACCTGTCAGTGTTGGGTGTAACACCCGTCACTTCACAGGAGGAGTGGTCCTCAGTGGTCAACCAGCTGCCCAGACCCTCCATTTCCATCACTGCCGCTCCTGAACATCGGTCCAGGGTGAAACGTACTTCCTGGGGAGGAAACAAATCAGGGTTATGTTCGTGGGAAACAATCACATCAAAAGCAAACAAAACCTGTTTTTCTCTGCATCTTAATGAATGGAATTACAGTTGCTTTCTTGTGGCCTATTAGTATTACTATCATCATGGGAGCAGTGACCCATTTGTTTCTGGACTGCTTACTTCAAGGCTACCTGCTGGGTCTTATGCTAGTCGTAACACAGCAGACACAACTGCTCGTCATCCACAAGTGAAACTTGGATAATTTGAGGGTGGTAAGTATTTTAGATTCTTAAGTTAATTCATTTGTTTAGGACAGTGCACATTAATCAGCGTTATCACAATTCATGATATTGTAAATATTCAGGAATTAGCACAATAAATACATTTCATCCTTTGTCCTAAGACAAGTAAGCACACAAAAAAACAAACACCTCACTATACAACTCACAGGACAGAACACAGTACACATAGTTCTATTAAAAGAATAAACAAAAGAAATCATTTACACATAAATTAATCAGCCAATAGAAACAGTACAAAAACTGGTTACAAGAAATTATGAATGGATATATAACCGGTTTGCTTGAGTTTCCTTTTAAAAATTGGCTGTCACTGCAGTTTTGTAAAATTATGAAATGAGATGACAATGAAATCAGTCATTTCCATTCATTCACACATTCATACGCTGATGGTGGCTCTGCCAGGCTGCCATTTCACACCATCGGCCCTTCTCACCAACACCAGCAGGAAAAGGTGGGTGAAGTGTCTTGCCCAAAGACACAACAACAGAGGTGGATTAAGTGGGAATCAAACCAGCAACCCACCAATGCAGACAAAAAAAAAAAAAAAACTACCTCATTCTAGTGCCATTATATCAAAAAAATGAGTTTTTGAAAATTGTTTCCAATGAGCAAATTTATTTTTGAAATTTCAAAAATGCTCAGTTTTAAGGTTAAAAGAAAAGCAGCTATTGGCTTAGCTGGACTGTGAGGTGGAGCGACTAAAGCCTTTCCTCTGCCTGCATCCCCCAGAAAGCTGTGCAGTTCTGAATTGGAGTTCAGTGAAATGATCACCGTACTATTGGACATATTTTCTATTGATACTGATTCCGTTTTTCTCACGATTAATATTTTTATTGCCCTGCCCTAGTGAGACATTTATTTTCTCTCTCTCTCACACATGCAGTAACTCTCCTCAACAAGCTGGAGACTACAATACATGAGCAGCTAGTAGGGTGGCTCTCTTAGTGCCAGCAGATCTGGTTAGTTTACGTAACCAGATCCGTAGAGCCCAAGTTAGATTAAAGGTTTGGAGAACAAAAGTTCAGAGGGATAACGTTTCAAAGACACATAATGGAGCCCTGCCTCTTGTTAGTCCTCCTATCTGTACTGAACTGCAAACCTCTATAAGGCGAGGTGAGGATGCTAGGATGAAAGGAGGCAGACATTAGTCCAGTTCATCTGCTTCCTATGCTTAAACTAAGACAGAAAAGCTCAAAGTTGTCAGGCTGTGTTATATCAAAGCATCCAAAAATACAATATCCAAAAGTCTTGTTGATATGTCAGAGGGAGGAATAAAACTCGGAATCTTTGGAGGTGGAAAGCTTCAGGCAGTTCTCAGTCAAATAAAGATGAGCCTAATTTAGTTCATTTGTTTCACTTTAAATTGTCAAAGGAGGCTGTTGTAACCATCCATCTCACTTTTACAGCAATTATCTGCCTTTGTGCCGTACAGTTCAGACAGCTTCATAACAGTAAATCACTCCCATCTACCTTGTTTGGATGGAAATAATTAGGCTTGCAAGAAGCAAAATTATTATGTGAACTAGTCATATGGATGTAATGTAACTGTAATGGTGTCCTAAAAGCATTTCTTTTCCCTTTTCTTTAGTTCTTCAGATTACTCAGATTGGCTCAACAGGAACCATCAGAATTTATTATATTTTTTAAGGACAGAATAAAATTAGAATAACAACAAAATAATAAAACTTTACTCATAAATATCTAGACTTAGACTACGAAAGACACTGAGATAGCACAACTAAGAACATATAGATTGTCTTTAACAAGCGGTATCAAAGCTGCATTACTGTTGTCATAGTTCTCTTTTTGTTGATTCAGTTTTTGCTTTTAAAGAAGTTTCACATTATGATTTCATTTGATAAGAGAGAAATAATCTGTCCAGTCCCACTTAGCTTGAGGTGAAAATACAATAATCTCCTCATGAAATCATAAACTACCTCCATTTTTTGAGGCAATTTAACTGATTCCTTGAGTCTACAAGTGAGGGAATAATAAGACCTGGGTGTAAAATATTACAACAATACCTATCTTATCATAATGTGGCTGAAAGTGCTCAAAAAAGCTAATTACGCCCCAATCTAAAGAAAATGAAGAACAGATGAGAAACTAATTACTTTGCATCTATCAGTCTGGAATGGGTTATAAAGATATTGGTACAGGTGTGTACCATTAATCACAAATGGAAAAAAAATGAAAGAGCGGTGAACCTTCCCAGATGTGACCAGTCTACCAAAAATACTACAGATGTGCATTTACAACAGCTCATCCAGGAGGTCACAACAGAACCCAGAATAACTGCCACAGCACTGCAGACTGGTCAGAAAACCTCTTAGGTGTTTTCACACTTGGTAGTCCAGTACAATCTGTTCAGCCGGGGACTAAAACATCAATATTTGTGAAAGCTGGTGTGGTTCTCTTTCACACTGCACTGTGTCAAACTAGCCAAACTAATTGAAAAAACTGTTCCCCTCCTCACCTGTGATGGCGCTGCACCAACAACCACTGAAGGGAACAACATGTAAATGTCAGAAGACGAGTGCAAGCCTTCTCCCTTGACTGAATAAAATCATTATTGAAGATGAGCTGTCTTTTTACATTTGTATGATTTAAACATCTGTTTTAGCAAACATGTAAGTGTGACATCAAGCAAAAACAGAAGAAAACTGTAATCTGGCATGTACATTTTCATAACAGATGGATGGATGGATGACTCTTTAAGCATCTTCAGTGAGCAAAGAAACACTCTCAACATTCAACATCCCATCATAAATATACAATTACAAAAGTCAAACGCTGAGGGCTGAACGGACTGGACGTCAGGCTACTCACATGGACGGAATTTTAAGTGTTATCCATCCCATATTAAATGGATAAAACATAAACATTGCATACCGGAATATTTCTTTAAGATCTGTTTGGTGGAACATCTGCAGCCGTACAGCACAGAGTGCAGCTAAAACCTGCAGGTTATATGCTAAACAACTGCCAGCCTGTGTTAAATGAAGTGTCTCACCTTGCTGTTGCTACGGACGTCCAGCCGATGCCAGCGCCTGTCTGCCACGTTGATGTTCCCTGGCAGCTGTAGCACAAGCGTGCCAGAGCCATGGTTGATTTTCAAGGTTGGGGTCCCGTCTATTAGCTCTGGATGGAGAAAGAAAGAAGAAGTGTGGGAAAAGAAGAGTGTGAGACCTGCTGTATGACCACTTTAAGGTTTCCTGCCATCTTCATCTGAAATGCATGGCAACGAACCGCATGAGGCATTCATGTATTAAAAACGCCACAAAGCAGGCTAAACTGTATATATTTGCTCAATGAAGATTATTTTCCAAAAGCAAGTTGGGATGTGTTTTTCCCCCTTCATAACAGTCAACAAACATCACACAAAAGTTATTGCATTCTATTTTCTGACTTACTCAAATGGGAAATTAAAAGTTAATGAACTGGTTAAGATAGCTGGTGTGCTTTGCACCTTATGTAAATAACTATAAGAACGCATTTGTACCAACCCACATTGACAATCCATCATTATGAAGACTGAACTCCAAAAGTTCAAGTGGGAAACGACAATTACCCCAAAGCCTCTTGAAATGTTGTGTTTAAGGCCATTATTTATGCAGAGCATTTTGCCCTGGGTTAGGTGGAACAAAGTCGCAATGTGCCAGGCAAAAACAAGCAAACAAAAAAAACACTGTCATCCTCTACCAGGAAATATTTCAGATGATGTTGGCAGGAGTTATACATTTAGCATTGTTTTTATATGTTGTACACATATTATCACATTTCTGGCACAACTTCAGTATCGTTATAGATAAAAAGATCGAGAAGATACTTTTAGAGTAAAGGTATTGGAGACATATTATGAATAACCTTGGTAGATATGCAAACATCTGTACAGGTGTTGGAGGTTCTGGTGTTAATTACCTTTTTATTAGCTAGCATCTCCAAATCTAACAAACAGGATGCAATAGTGCACCCCCCCCCTTAAGAACCACTAAAGAAAAGGACTCAAAAGCCTCTAAAGAAGATGCTGAGTGCAGCTTCCTTCTTCATGAAAAGTAAACATAAATGTAGCCATGTCAGATTTTAGCAGTTGGAGGATTTCTCTACTCTTTGGCAAAGACCACGAGCCATTTCTCTTGCTCCCGCTAGACTCATTTGCTTCAGTTATATTTACCGAAAATGCCCTGCACTAGTTCGCTTCCACATTTTGGAGTGTTTTCCTGTGTTTGACATTAACATTTGATTTCAAACCGCACCAGAGTTCACTTCAACGAAGCAGAGACCAAGGTTTTTTAGGACCAGAGTTTGCTGTTTTGTTTTTTTTTTAATCGTCAGAGTTCAATTATGCATTCCCACCTCCCCAAACAAACTAAACTTTCTCTACAAACAAGCTAGAATTCGATTGAAGGGAACTAAACAGGGCTGGTGTGATCTGTAGCACTCAGATACCTCAACAATAGTACCTTTCTGTTGCTCCTGCTTTGAGAATTGACGGTGGATGAATTACTATCAAGTCAACGCCAGTTATGAGCAATCGAGGGAAATCCCAAGGTGGAATAACTGTCCACCAAAATTATTGCCATTAACTCTTCCTCGCAGGAAGTTCTGAAATGAGAACTAAATGTAAAACCTGGTAATTCAACTGACGTTTCTGGAGAGAATATGTCTGGAATTATGTCTCATGCCAATGCTGAAGCACGTCCTGCTTTTCAATTAAAAATATTATCCTGTCACAGCGTGAGTCCAGCAGTTCATTGTTTCTAATTTTCCCCATGGCTAGCCTGAAGCTATACTCACACAGGTCCAATGCCAAAATCAGGGATTCACTTTGCACCTAAAGCATTTGCTACTGGGTGTCAATTAAAAAAAAAAAGAAGAATAAACCAAAATCCCTTTTGGCTCTCTTACAGTTCCAGCTAAAAATATGTTGGTTTCAGTCTAGATTAAAAAAGCTCCATAATGACTTTTGCTAATTCAGACATTCTAACTCATTCGGACTGAATGCACCGGTGAGTTGAAGCTGGAAGTCACAGGAGTCGGCCAATGCTCTAATCTCTTGTTGCTGCTTAAACGTCTCTGCACTTTGGGCTTCAGCTGAAGACCCCGACTCTCCATCTTCTCACTGCGTCGGCTCTGGGCGATCGTCAATGTCGCCGGTTGTGTTACAACCTGTCTTGTTTAAATGTACAGTAACATATTTTGGCTTCAATGAGCTTTAATTCCTGTTAAAACAAAATAGAAGATGGGTTTTAACAAGTTTTGTATTTTATTACACAGGAAAGTTTCTTGTTTTAACAAGATACTTTGACACTATTCCTGAAATTATTTTCCCAGCTCTGACATATATAACACTTAAGCTAATTAACACTTCCTTTTTGAACTAATCTTGAAGAAATTACAAAAAACTGCTATGATATCTTACCACAGCCTTTAAAATGTAAAATAGATAAAAATGTTTCCTACTTGGCCAAATGGATTTGAGAATATCGCTAAAATTACAACAGTTTGAAAATTACAATGGAAGTTCATCTTCTGTTTTGTTACATAATCTACCTCAGTGTTATAAATATTTAGAACTATTATTCACTTGTTACATTTAATTGACATATGCTGTAATGTAAATGATTAATTAAGCTACATCCTATTCAAATAGCCAAAAAAAAAAGAATAAACCACCTAAACTAAATATTTCTAACATGACAAAAGCCACATTGTAAAACTATGACAATGTATTAGGGCCGTTATAGATAGAGAGGAAAAAAAGGAGTAAATTTCCACCCAAACATTTGGATATTTTTAGATTACTCTTGGAGATTTCTGACTTTCAAAAGTTAAAAACTTTTGACTTTTAAAACTCCAAAAGTTGAACATTTTCAACAAATTAAACAAGAAATCTTCAAGTTTTTCTACAAAATTTCTGAGATTGATCTCAAATTTTCTGTGGTTTTTCTAGTCAATATTTTGACTTTTCAAACTCGGAAATTTCTTTGTTCTTTCCACAAAATGTCTGAGGTTAATCTCAACATTTCTGAGATTTCTCTTGCAGATTTTTGACTTTTGGAACTCAACAATATCCTTGTTTCATCTTCAAAATATGAGATCTCAAAATATTTCAGCCTAAAACTACTATTCTTATTTTCTATCTACAATGGCCCTAATATGCTGTCGTATAGAACTCTTGTCACTAGGTGGAATTAAAGATTCTTTTTTAACAAACTTATTGTATAAGTTCGATTGGGTCTGCAATGTGAATCATTTTTGTGAGGAGAAATGGGTATGGCTTTTAAAAAAGAAAGGTTAGCTTGACAACCGATTGTTTGGTCAAGCTAAGCATGTTGTATTCGTAATAATGTGATAATTTTCAAGGGAACTAATGATGAATTTCAGCTGTCCCAAAGAAGAATGCTGAGGAGATTCAAATCAGAAATGAGAGAGAGCCACAGGCTGTTGTAAGAGCCAAACGGAAGACAGGAGAAAAATAAGAAGAAGAATGGATAAAAGGTGCAGCAACAACCTGTGGACAAGGTGACAGAAGAGGAGAGAGAGGACTGATTTAGAGGAAGCATGAGTTAGCACTAAATTTGGGAAAAGGTCAATTGGTGATAAGAAGCAGGCACCTGAGAGGCGAAACAAAACTGAGAGATGGACTAAAACAGACAGAGCAGTTCAAGCAGAGGAGCTGTTGGAGCAGAGCTGGGAGTACAAACATATTCCCCACTACAGGAAGAAGAAGCCAGATTTTTTCATGGACTGCTGAGCTACTGTGTGTTGTTGGCTAACGATCGACACAGTTTAACAAGTGCTTCATTCGCTAAATCAGGCCTTTATGTGCAGCGATTCATCAGTATTCAGTTCCACCTCAAATGACTGCAGTTGTCACAGCATTAAAGGAAACACAACACCTGGGAGCAGGTGCTAATTTGTAGCAACAAAGCTATTTCTAGGTAAGGTAAAGCTTTTCTTTACCGAAACATTCACAACATTTCTGAAAGAAAACTAGCAGGAAAACATATACAAGGGGAAAAAGTCACCTATTGGTCTGGTAACAGTCTAAATAAACCAGATTTATTCAAATAAACCTTGGTAAGTAGATACCGGTTTATTCTTTCATTCTGAGCAAATCGTGTGCTAACTAGAGGAGTTTCAGTTTCAGAAAGAGGAGTTTTTAAAGAGACAGAGGCCCAATTTCAAGGCATTGAATTACAAAGTAAAATTTATTTTAAGTTATGTTTGATATACAGTACAGCATTTTTTAACTAAACTAAAAGTTACTTCATTGTGCTACAAAATGACACCATGTGCCTGGAAAACACATAACACTGCCCCTTTAAATATTTCTCTGTTATTTACTGGATTAAAACAAACACTGATCAGCCAATCAGCAACAAGTACTTTTTTTTTTCCCTCTCATCTTTTTTTCAGCTTGATTGGAAAATAGCATCTGCTGCAACTCACGTTTAAAGTCTGTTGCAATAATAATAATAATTAAACATTCTTGTGTTTTCCAGCAAATAGGAATTCAAGCTGTGAACGCGCCTCAGAGAGACTAACAAAGAGTGACAGGCAAGACAAGAAGAAGCAAAATGTAAAAGCTCTACTGGGTGTGGACCAGAAGGTCTACGTAAGATGGGAAGCCTTTTAAATAATCTGGGAGCAACAAGACCGGGCCTCTTTACCGCTCCTCATACGTAATGCATTACCTCCTACTTCAACCAAAGGCAAGAAGCAGAGAGAGGACGAGAAGGAGGACAGAGGAGAAATGTTTGCTTTGTCTACAAGGCTAGTTGGAGTTCCTGCAGAGATGGGGGCAGGGAGGCTCTTAAATATAAAAAAACTTTTTTCCACTTCTGCGGATCTGGAGCTACACAGACGTCAAACTGAGAGCATATGGGCTGCATAAACAGCATTACAAATCACACTGCTCTGCACTCCCCACCTCCGTTCCCGTGACAGAAGCAAACATCAGTCTCACAGAGGCTGGAGCCCGCAGAAGTCAGTCTGTGTACAAATCAGCAGGTGAAACAGCAAGTTTAGAGCACAGAGCGCCTTGTATAAATGGTGTGTCAGACAGCTAGCCAGCCCTGCAGTCAATGCATATTGGATCTCTGCATCCACCACTTCCTCTTTTATAGCCAGTCTGGAGTCGGGCTATGGGAGCTGCTGTATGACAGCTTGGTGCAAACCGAGCAGAATGCAAAAGTGAATCTGTTTGTGTGCAAGACGTTTTCATCTGTTTTTCCCCGGGCATGGTCTCAATTTGTCCCTCCATCTTCTGTTTCAGCAGCGGTGCCATGTGAACCAGCAAACAGCTGCATTAGGTAAGAATAATACATTCCTGCTGGGCCAGGGGAAATTCTTATCTGACATCCTGTCTGCACCTGATTGAAAAGGCCCAATGTAATTAAGCGAATTTCATTTGTCTTGTTAATTTGCGTATTGATTGGAAACGCGCTGGGCTCTGGCTGCCGGGTATTGCATGCACGTGTCGACGAGTGAAGCCCGCTGCTCCCAGTCATGTTCGCCTTTTATTGCTGATAAGAACCGGCAAAATCACCACGACGACAAACAATCTCCCAGCAAAGGTAAGAGAACAGGTTATATGAGCAGCTTAATGAAGCTGCCCGACCTCATGAGAAGAAGCAAAACAAAAAAAAAGATCCACACAGAATGAAGGCAGATATTAATATGTAGTTTAACAAATTAGAAGTAATTTTGTTATTTTAGATATCACTTGAATTATATAGGTAGGTCAATGTTAACGTCCCAGTTGCTGTGTCTGAAGTCAGGTGCGTTGACCATTTGTGGCTATTTGAATGGTTTTGTTCAAGGACAGAATTAGCACTTTCTAAAAAATATAGATCTATGAGATGAACATTTTTAAAACAAATTATACACAATACACAAAGTGGTTTAACGGAAACAAAAATAAGCATACTTTTAATAAGGCAAATTAGTAATACCTTTTTAATGTTTAGTATTTGTAATGGTTAATTTGTCTGCTTTTTACAAAATGCCATGTTTAGTTCGTTGTTGAGTAGATAACAATTCTTAGTGTAGGTAAAAAAAGAGACTTGATTTCCATATATTTGAAAAATAAGATTTGAGCACCACTATCAAAGACATCACAGTTAAAAATAAAATTATTTACAGCATAGCTCATTTAAAATTGATATTTTTAACTTCATTCCACGAAGAAGTTTGTTTCTGAAGTAAATTTCAGTTTGGAAGCTTAGCACCTTCACCAAATCCAGCTTCAAGCAAACAAGGTGCGTCCATGGAGAAAACTGCTTGTGTAGGTTTCTCTGCCACGGTTCCAAAACTACCAAATCTGCAGTAGTTGTGGTAGTTGTGGAACCAAAACTACTACCAAAGGTAGTTTTGGTTCCAAAGCCATTCCAAAAGCCATTGCTTCTTCCATCAGAAGAATAAATGGCAGGCTTTGTACACGAGACCCCCAACAATCAGACTGGCAGAAAGACACTAGAAAGGAATGAAAGACAGTTCTGATGTAATTTTATTTAATTCTCTATTTTATGTTTTCTTACTTAGAGCTGGAAAATACTTCAATTAAATTCCAGACTGTTCTAGCTTGTGAGTGAACCCTGAGATATGCTATATGTCCAATCCTCATCTCTTCCTATTTCCTGTATCATTTTATATCTTACGTTTGTAATGTTTCAAAAAAATATGTGAAAAAGGCCTCAGTCACTGCCAGGTGTGTAAAGGAATCCTGATTCAATAAAAAGCATACAAACTGAAGGGGGATATTATTTATTTTCCAGACACATAGTGTCAGTCCATATGTTGATCACATAACTATGTTACCTTCAGTTGTTATGAAAATCATGTGTCTATACAAAATAACTGGAAAGAAAAATTGATTTTGCATCATAGTTGTGCCTTACCACTTGAAATTGGTCTCTGTCTCTTTAAGAACCTTCTGCCCTTTCCGACACGGCCCCTTCAACAGACATCACGTTTCTCCATTGTGCCGTTTACAACCGTCCTATAATGAGCTCCACTTGTCACCTCCACCAGGTGTTTGCTAGTTGCTGCTGACACTAGTCTGAAGGAACTGAGAGGAGGAGGCGTGGCAGTGGGCGGGTTTCTCAAACATGCATGAATGGATCAACATGTCGCTTCAGATATGTTTTTGATGAAGGGATAACATTATAGCGCGATGTAAAGCTTGAAAAAGTTGATATTACATAATCCTTAATAATCAATAATACCTTTGTCAATGTACACTATATTCTGACTAACAGATAAGCTAAACAGTTTGTGAGGTATTATCCAAAGGCAAACAGTTATGTTTTGAAACCTAACTCTGCCACTCTAGGCTAGAATGTTGTTGGAACAAGTGGCATGACTTCAACTTTATCATTATTTTTTCTGTGTTGCTACTCCCATGAATAAAATATGTGTTCACCATTGGTCAATAAAAAAATGAATCCTTCATGAAGTGCGGTAAATCTGGATCTCTAGATGTGGAAACTGTTTTGACCACCTTAAATCTGAAACACATTTATGCTAATCTAAGGCCTTATGTTTTTCTGAAAGTATGCTGATTTTAAATTCAATATCTCCCAGAGGTCAGCCGAGGATATTTTTTTTTTGGTACCGTTTTGGCCTCTACATACACACACATTACGCTCTGTTCAATCCATGTAATATCCTGTTTTCCAAGTGCCTAAAGACTGGAAACAGCACACTGCTGTGTTGACAGTGTTTCTATGCGAAAGCCTTCCACCTTCTCTGGCATGCACAGCAGGGCCGGCTTGGCGCAGCTGCCCTTCGGCAGGAAAACAGGGTTGGTTGAGTGGGTGGCTTTGGAAGAGCTACAGCTCTGCAGCATAGTGCATGTAAGTATTATTTGTACTGAAGAAAAAGCCAATGAGGAATGTGAACAGGACAAACCAGATCCCTTCCAACCTGTAGAAATACAAACCCAGATAGCAACCAAAAAATCTGCAGGTACATTTTTGTAATACACAACAGATATAAAGGTCAGTCATTTTTCTTTTATTTTCTGACATTTGCCAGTTTTAAGTGGAGTAGCATTATGTTTTTTGCAGGCACATAGTGCCATTTAATAGCTCAATCAGGTAACTATGTTACCTTCAGTTGTCAGAATGTGTCTTAGAAGAAATTTGACTTTGTAATTTAACACCTTGAAATTGAGCCTCTGTCTCTTTAAAACTCCTGCTCTTTCTGAAACCCCACTTCCAAGAAGTCATCACGATATGGCTCCTTTATTAACCCTTTAACAACATTTTTACTGGCGTTGCACTGAGAAGTAGCTAAAATAAAGAGCTCAGCAGATGTGCAGTTCCACTGGGTGTTTGCTAATTGCTTCTGGCTAGTCTGAAGGAGCTGAGTGAGGGAGTCGCAGTGGAGGGCTGATCTGTAAGGTTGAAGCTTGGAAACTGCATCTCTGATGAGGAGCTCAGCCTCAAAGGAGTTACTGGATCCATTTTGTACAATGAATGGTTTCCATGGAGATTAAAAGATTTTGTGTACAGGCATGAAAGTATCAAGGGAACACTCAGGGTTATCATGTTTATGATACGGGAATAACATTATAACATGACGTAAAGCTCAAAAAAGTTGATTTTAAATAATCTTGCTCCTTTAATACATAAAGCATGTCCCCTCCTTCTTTCTATTCCCAAGCTGTTTTCTGTACTGCGACTTCCTATTTTGTCTGAACTTACCTCGAATGTCAAGCCCTGCTGGCTGGGAGAGAGCAACATTTTTGGTAACACTTCAAGTTGATTTTCCTTCCTGAACAACTTTTTGATTCACTTTCAGTATTTCAGCTGCCAGATCCCTTGTTTTGCCTTTGTCTCCTGCTAGCAGGTGCATCAGCGCGAACAGATCTGGAAGCACTCTGTTTTAACTGCAGTTATTTCCTTCCACAAAGTTAAACAATTGACTGAAACTACTTCAAGAGGTATGATTCCATCATATTCTAGCCATGGGTTGTATCACATTAAAGTGAGAATAAAACATTTAGAACTCCATTCACAATATATTTGACAACTTTGCTGAATACAAGCTATGTTGAGTTTCTAAGACCCCAAAGAAGCTTTATTTGAGCCAGGCATGATTCCCACATTTAGAATTTAAGAAAACTAAAGGTTTGTTGATAATCTTTGCAAAAAGGTCGGCTAAAAGCACAAAGGCATAAGCTGAGGTTGCCTGGGATCCAGGGGTGACTGCCTCTGGAGGTTTTCAGGATACATCCTCCTGAAATGGGATTCCAGGGAAGACCCAGAATTTCCTCAAAAAGCAACAATGGCCATTAAGACAAAAACATGACCGTTAGGGTGTTTTCACACTTGATAGTCAGGTAAACTTGGTTCGATCATGGAGCAAAATTGCAACATTTGTTTCATTTTCAGTTGATATGGTTCACTTTCACACTGCATCTTGTCAAACAATCCAAATTACTGAAAAACTTGTTCATTACCCTGCCTTTGGGGGCGCTGCACCAAGAACCACTGAAGGAAACGACACAAAATCCTCTGAAGACACTGACCGCAACTTCCTTCTTCACAAAATGCAAACAAAAACAGAGTGGCATCGGATTTTAGTGGTAGTAGGATTTGCAACTTTAAATAAGAACATGATAAAGGAGATTATTCAGAGCAGTAAATCTTTCTGTACATTCCAAAGATGATTAAAAACACTTTTATACCGTCTATAATTCTGTAGCATGAGCCTCTAACACAGGCTGGGCTCCCTGATGGGTTTGTTACATGCACCAGGTCAACCTTGAAACAAGTTAATTAGAGCTCTAAATATATACAGCCTGACTAATTACACGCTGCACATGGATCGCACTAACGACTCAACTAACCTAATCCTAAGTCTTTACGACCCAATAAACCCCAAAACACCCTCTGCAACAAAACAACGAGAGCAAAATGAAATCATTCAGGAATTACACAGCAAACCTGCCGGTAACATGCACCCAAACATCCAGACACACACACAACACACACGCACACAGACACAACACAAACGACTCTCCCTACGGACCTCCCCTCCCACACTTATTACTTTGGCAGTGATAGAACAACAGCATCTCTCCCAGGAGAGCAGACCGGTGCAAGGAACGGAATAGCAAGAGATATGAGGAGGTGTTAGTCTATCAGATTAAAACACTAAATATACCAAGATCTACAACACTTCCTGCTCTCGTTTTATCTGTCTATAAATCCTGCTCTCTATTAAACCGGCTTTGTTCTCTTAAAACATTGTGAACACAGCTGCAGTGAGAAAAGAGAGGTCTGTCATTTTAACTCCAAACGTCACCAGGGTTTCCCCCAGAAAACCTGCTAAGCCTGGTGGCCGGGGCACCGAGGCGGTCCACCGTGTTTTTGTATTAAAAAATGTTAAGTAGACAGGAAAGGTAAAAATATTACTGGGTAATTATATGTAAAGGGAAACCATCACCAGTGAAAGGCTATTTAAATCCACAACTAGTCTAGAACAGCTAATAAAAAAATACAATTAAAATGAATATCAATTATTTGCACTTCTGTTTAATCCAAATTTAGTCAGCAGCTGCATAAGGTCCCCCATAGACCACAGATACATAAATGTAACATTTGTTTATTGAGTTTATCGATGCTGCTGAATTTGATTTAATGGTTTCAGCATAAATAAATTAGACACCTTCTCTGGCAATTAGACACATAGACAAAACTAAATTTCCACAACCTTTATCTCATCTGTAACGCCTCGTTTTGGAGAATGAAGAACAGTGATAACATCAGTGAGAAACTCCCCACCAGTCTTCTTTGCTCGCCTCTTGGAGTTCAACTTGACAGGAAGTTCTTTTCTACCGAAACTTTCTGCTTCCCCTCATCAAGTCTACATATGTAACAGTATATAGGTTGAGGTGTCCTTTTGTAGCTGCCAACTTGTTCTATTCTCTTCAGCCTCGCATCGGGGTGCAGTCACTCCAGACAATGGTACAGACAATCCGCCATAAATCTTTGTGAAATATCTGGTTCAACACATTATCTAGGCGAGGGAAGTATGATAAAATATGGGCATGTGAGTTTTCCTTCATGCAGCTGTGTAATAGCACTCAATCCTGAGTTCGGGCCCATTTTAGGGAGATGTTATGCTTTCAGGGCTCCTACGCATTTTTCATGTAAATCTTTTTTTTCCGAACTCAACTTTTAAGATATCTTAGTTCTGTATGTTAATTTTCAAATATACAAAATACAGCATCATCACTGCATGTCTGTACTCCTGGAAAGAAGGAAGGAGGAAACAAAGGAAGGAGCCATGTGTTCGTATTTCAGCAGCCATATAAAAACACAGCAGTACATGATGGTGGTCTAGCAGACCAACAGACGTTCAACCGTTTCAGTGAACTGGATTGTACATTTGTTTCCCTGCAACTCAGTCAGTCTTTCATTGCATTCACAGAACAACTAACTCAACTTAACTCCCTAAAGATAAAGGATTGAGCTGGAGAAAGATAATTTTCCCAAATGTGCAGAACAAGGAATACACCTCAACCTAATCCATCCGTTTTTCCGAAGTACTCTACCTCACCAAACATCTCAGTTATTCACTGCCCTTACATTACCATAAACTCTAGATTTGATGTGATGGAAGCATACAGCCTCATCATATTGTCAGGTCTTGCAAAGTGGGAGGCTGAAGTTAAGTAGGTAGCGATTTAAGAACCGTCACTGGCTCCTTCTAAAGTGAGAAATGTCACCTTTCCCTTACATTTGGCAGACTTTCTGGTCTAATTTTATTCAGAGTGCAGCTACCTTCCACTGTAATGTTATACAAATAAAAAGGTTGAAAGCATTTCCTCTCTTTATTGAGCCAAAGTGTCTCTGCATCATACCTATGGCCATGAAGTCCTCGTGGTCCCAGGCCTGCAGCTGTGCCAGTGGGCCGCTGTACAGCAGCAGTCCATCAGCCACGTCTGTGATAAACTCCAGCGACACATGGCTCTCAAAACAAGGCATCATAGGAGGAAACCAAGCATAGCCATTGCCATGGAAACTGTGCTTGTTCTGCTGGCATTCAGGTCCCTCGAACTGAGCAGGGCACTGGCACCTTGGGAAGAAGGAAAAATCAAAAAGAAGAAATTATATGAATTAGTAAACGCAATAAATGTGTAATTTGGCTTTTAATGGCATTTCCAGAGAAGTCGGTTATGTAACTTAAAAAGCACAATCTCCCTCACTGTTTCTGGATCCCATTTTTGTCTAATATTTTACATGATTCTGGCGGCGTGTTGAACCCCTGACTCTGTAAGTTCACAGTTGCATCCGCCTCTCAGGCGACGCTCCCCTTCCGACGATCACTCACACTCCGTATGTTCCACAGATGCAGATGTTCTCATTAGTGGCAAAGCCGCTGGGGGGGAAATCACTGGATCACCAGGAAACTCTTCTTGCACTATTTTCAGACGTTCAAGGTCTCATTTACACAGCTTTCCTGTCAAAATGCTCCTCTTACCTTTTCTCTGTGGAAACGCCGCGTGCTTGTTTCAGTCTACGCTCTCTGGGTTTCAATCTGCTCCGTAACCCTTTCTGACTCGGTTGGGTTTTGTGATTGGAAAAAGAAAAAATAACCCAACATAGGGTAAAATATGTTGCTTGTATGAACAGTTTTAAGCCAGTGATCATCAAACAGCCATGTCCAATCACAGAAATCCTGTTACTTGTAAACAGCACACGACCCCATGCCGAAATGCTGTGTAACCTGGACCCTAAAGCGTTATTAACTGGAGCGCCAACAGAGCACTCTCTCCCAGCACCGAGAGAAGAGCGTGACACCGGTGAGAGGACGTGCCGCTGCGTGCTCAGAATCACCGCTGACCCCGCATCCTGAACCCTGTTCGCTAACAGCTGAACTCCTGGAACGGCGAGTTGGTGCAGGGGAATAATTAGCTGCTTGCACCGGTGGGCGCCGAGCGAAGCTAATGAGTAGATATAAGTACGACTGAAGCTGGAAAAGGAACCAGTTATAAAAGAGGTGAGCGGTAATTAGCTACGGTGTCAGACGCTGCTGTTCAGATGTAGAGTTGTCTCAAAAAGTACAGCAGGGCTAGAATGAAGACATTACATATTATATTACACTGTATGATGTGCTTGTGTTGGTCTCCATGGACTAAAGGGTCCAAACTTCTGTTAGCCATGCTAATTATTTAACACCAATTGTTTATATGTATTTATCACAGGTAATCTCCACATTTTTCAATCATATTCAATAAATCAGAATATGCATTCTGACAAGGCTTGTATGGAATAAGCAGATATTAAATATATTTATCATTATACCCACATTTCTGTATTGAAAATGGTTTTATTTATTAGTCTGATGTAATATTCTAATCATAAACATATCTATTACGATATGGTCACACTTGGTCAGACCAAATCTATAAAATTATGAGTGTGAGAGGTTTGCTAGTGTGGAGTATACAGGTGTATAGAAACAAAATGTTGTTAAGGAAACAGTTCAGAGCCATGCGATGTTGTTGCTTCAGTAGTGAATAACTGCATGTAAGGCAGTGGTTCTTAACCTTTTTTGAGGTACCGAACCCATCAGTTTCATATGCGCATTCACCGAACCCTTCTTTAGTGATAAATAAAGTAAATATTCTTTTTCCAAATTCAAGACATAGGTATATGGTTTTTTGCTGGTGCACAAAATGAGCCGTGCATGAACGTCACTTTGCTCAAAGAACAAAACCATGAACTCACAGCAAGTTACAGTTTATTCTGGCCCCCAAAAAATATTTCGGCCCCATGAAAGAATTTCAGCCCCCCAAATATTTTTTTTACTATTTTACTAATTAAAAATAAATTTGGATTTTTTTCAAAGAATTAAAATTTTTTTAATGACTTAATTTTTTTAATTTTAAATTTAATTTGGTTTTTGTCGTTTTGAATCCACAAAATACTTTTTTGGGGCCAGAATAAAGTATTGCACAAATGACATACCTGCAAATCAGTGTGACTTCTGCTGTTTGTTTTTGGGAGACCAGTTCAGAGAGGCGTGGCTTCACCTTGTCAAGTGCATCTTCAGAGCAAAGTCTGTTCATTTTCTTCCTTTTTTGCTCGACATATTTAGTATAGATTAAAATATTAAGAAAGAAACCACGCGACGTACAACTACGTGACAGGAATTTAGTGCGCGCTGATACTGCGCGCACTAAATTCCCCGCAGCACTGATTGGCCAAGCAATGTAACATGTAGCAGCCAGTGATGGCCAAGCGGGGCGTGTCATCACAACTTTACACAAGTGTGTCTTTACTTCTGTGGCAGAGGCTCCGCCGAACCCCTGAGACCGACTCATCGAACCCCTGGGGTTCGATCGAACCCAGGTTAAGAACCACTGATGTAAGATGATAAATTGCAACATGTTTTTTTTTTGTCTACAACAATAAAATAATTTCATCCTGCTTTTCTCACTTCCAGCCACTACACAGCGGCGTGCACTGCTGCTCTGAACACTGTCTCAGCCACAAGTGGTTGTTTTGATTAAACATTTTTTTTCACAAGCCTGATTTTTTGGTGCCTCCACATCCAAACTCCCAGGCCACTTAGTGCTCTGTGTGCAATGCATTATGAGTGGCGGCGCTGCCTCCTTCACACGCCGTTCAGAGACCAAAAGCACTTTTTCAAATGGACTATTCCGCTCTTAATAAAGAGATTTTTCAGACTGAAACTTCTTCTCCAGTTTGTCAGTATGCTGTTGCACTCACGCCCACACACGCACACCCCCCCACACACCCACGCACACACACCCCATCTCATTGGTGTTTTCTAGACAGCTCATTTCTCACCCAAATCCTCTTTTATTTCTATTCTCCGTTTTCTGTCTGGTTTCTTCAGACATGAATGAGGAGAAATTCAGAGCACAAACACAAAGCTGCCCATGATTTTAGGGGCATATTACACAGACTATCACTAACATGACTATTCAACATAATAAAATATACCCTTAACATAATAAAATAATATAATAAAATATAAAATATTTTCAGTGATTCATAGCATGTGTTTATGTGGGTAATGTCATTGTCAGCTACACATTTTAACCTCTTTGTTTTGATCTTTAGTAAGCAGTTGTGTTATGCAGCAGGATAATAACCTCACCCTAAAACAGAAGTAACATTAGCAGTAACACCACCGCAGCCTGAGTCTCAGTTTTGGCCTTTCTGCGTACATTTTAATGACATGATGAATGTTAAAACTCCCTGATGTCTAACATGTCTTTCAGACTACGTAGGGACAACAACTGGCTAACGACGTCCATGAATGTCCGTTGTTTGAACTGAAATATCTTCAGTGAAGTGTAATCGAGACCCAAGGAAAAGCCCACATGCTTGTATTTCCATTTTTGTAATGTCACGCTAATTCTCTGTGCTCAATCGGAGACGGCTTTTGGTTCAAACCTTCCAATCCTCTTACGGAAGCTTTGTTTTGCTACTTTCGTTGTCAGCTGGAAATTGGGCCGGGGTGCCGTAATCCCAGTCCTCCCCCTTTAACTGTCTTGCTCCTGAAATCTCATTATTAATCCCAGTGCATCGATTATCTACATGTTCTCCCCTCAATCGTGACTCGTGATCTGTTTGTATGTGTTGGGGGGCTGGGGTCGTATCGGGAAGCCTGTGAAGCAGAAAACTATCCTGCAGCACTTTTATCTTTTTATTAATTCTTATCTCTTTGTTATTTCGTGCCACCTCACTTCTCCTCTCTGGCACTATGTTTTTTTTTTTTGTTTGTTTTTTTTTATACCTTTTATCTTCACTCCCATTTTGCTCCCTATCGTATATTGTCATCTGTTTTTTGTCGTCTTACTCCACAAAAACATTTTCCATCTTTCTTCGTCTCACCTCATGTTGCTCTTTTTTCTCAATATCCACAAACTTTATTTTCGTTTCTCCCTACCTTTCTGTTATCCTCCCGCTGACACACCTTCCTGGCCTTAAATTTCTCTTTATTTCTTCCTCTCTCCCACATTCTAATTGAAGTTTTTCAGTTTCTAATATCCCACATTTGATCTAGTCTCCTCTCAGAGATCCCACAGCAGATGTTGCGGGTCTCAGGTATTCTGGAGTTATTAGAAATATGACAACCATACAGCAGCTGTGACCCTGGCCTGGCTTTCTCACCTATTTCACCTTCTTCTCACCCTGACATCTGTTTGATTCATACAACATAAAGCCATATGTCCCACATTTCTATTTAAAGAACTGCTGTTAACATGAACTTGCTTTAGCAACAACTGTAAAAGCAGCTTAAAATCTTATTTGTTTTATTTTTGGGGGGTTGTATTTTCCTAACTTTAACCTCGGATTCACTGGCAATGAAATATGATACTAGAAGAGAACAATAGGTCAGAGGTCAAAATGTTTCACCACAGGATGTATGTGGGAACAAACAGAACACCTTTGTACTGGTTGCAGTACACGTCATTGACATGTCGCCAGGTTGCCTAATCTCTTCTGCACAGTGACATATTAATCAGAAGAAGACATGTTCTTTAAATACAAGATCAGAAAAACTGTGTATTTTCTTTTTTAGTGTATGAACCTCCAGATAAAGCTTTGCTCACTCTCTGGCCACTCGGAGTGTATAAAAGTTTAGTTCTGCTACTAAATGAAACACAATGCAAGCAGCTGAAATGAGTTTCCTCTTAGAGACGTAGTGAGGTGGTTGACTGTTTGGGAGAAACTTCTCTGTCAAAACGGAGCCATCTCGACGAAATCTTCAGTAGAGGTGTTTATGTCATGTCCTATACTGTGATGTGACATCTCCCTCTGTCTCACTGAAGAGATTATATCAGTTATCAGATGAGCGCTAGGAGCTACGCGAGGAGAAGGTTGTCTGGGGATATTTTCTAAAGCTGTTGGCACAGCAACCAGAATAAAACAGTATACGACCAACAGACAGGCGGCTTGATGGATGGATGGCAGGATATTCTCTCAGCATAAGACTATAGTGTTGGAGCAGTAATGTGCAATCAATGATTTATAGCTACGCACTTCCTGCACACCACTGCCCTTGCAGATAGCCACTTAAGCCCCCAAATAAATTACATTTGTGACACTTTTGAAACGTTTGAATGAAATCCGTGTTATGAAATCTGCAACCTTCATGTAAATACACTGAGGTTTGTGCACAACCTTTGGGGATCAGTAGTTTCAGCACCTTGAAATGAGCTTAGTCTTCAACTTGGTTTGGTTGGGTCAACTAGCAACTGCTGCAGCACAGATGTGGATATATTGATCACATGAAAGCTCATACTGTACTTCTTAAAAAAACAAAAAAAAACAAATAAATGTCCAACCCTACAGCCCCTCACACAGGAAATGAGAGTAGGCCAATCTCTGCTCAGTTTGTGTTGCAAGACTGCATGTATCAGATCTGTGTTTGGAAAAGCAAGCTGGTTTGTGAGTGTTGCCCAGATTTGCCAAGAGAAAGAAAAGAAGGAGGAAGCAGACAGTAATTTCAACTGAGCTGTGTTTTTAAAGTCCGCTCGCCCACATGCTGTCATTAGCTGGTGGCTATGTGCTCACTGTACTGAAGGCTGCCACTCAAAAAGAAGGCCTGCAATCACAAATCAGTCCAACACTGCAAGACATGAAATTACCAGGAGATAATTGTTTCAAGTTAACGTTTGTGTTTTTAATATTTGCTTTTTTGTTTCTAGTTGTTAAATGTTTGATTCTTTTTAAATCATCACAAACATGGAAAAGCTCAAATGATGTAAAGCAGTTTGCAAATTGAATTTTTGCAAATGTAACCCGCAATTAGTAAAGGACTTTTATTTTTGCGGGCCCACTTCCTGTGTTGCACAAACTCTACTAGCTTATTTAAAGTCCCGCCTCCAGTGCGCAGTAAAAGATCCTCACCTGTTCCACTGTGATTGTGGTTTGCTGTTGGCGTCTTCCTCAGGAATTCCTCAAAAAATCTTTGAACCTATTGATTTGATTGCTGGGTGAGTTTGTTATTTGTTAACAGTGTTATTTTTTCTATGTGGTACTTCTGCTCGATTGCTCATTGGAGCATTGTTTTATTAGAATCACTGGCATTGTTTACCTGGACCGTCACCAGGATTCTGTTAGTGCTGATTGTGGCTCAGTACGGCCCACTCTCTTCAAAAAGGTAACTTGTTGCTGAATTTTGTGCGTATTCTGACACCTTTACATTGATGCCGAGGCACTGAAGTTTAAAATAAAATTGATCAGAACAGAATTTAGCTACACTTAAGTTGATATTGCGCAGTATATTTATTTATTTATTTATTTATTTTCCTTCCCTCACTCTGCTTGGATATTCGACAATTAATTCATGTTATTTTTTTTTGATTGATATTTTGGAAGTGCACTTTAACTGTAGCACTTTAATTTTAAATTGATTAGTTGAACTATGATAGTTTTGTTTCATTTAAATTATGGTTAATTTAACCTGATTGAAATGTTTGTTTTAATTATTAGGAATCTAATTATTGCATTTGCATTTAGTATGCATAAACTAGATGTTTAAATTTAATAATTATATCCTTTGTATTATATTTGTACATAATTGTTTCTGATAAAACACTTAATGGGTTTTCTGACCTTTTAGGTCGGGTTTTTTTTTTCCCACCTGTCGAATCAGATCCTCATCTGGATCGAAAGATGGCGAGCTAGGAATGGACTATGGACTTTATGATTATGATTTGGAAATCAATTTATTCTGAGTCAATTCTCATGTGTCTCATTGTGTTATTGTAATTGTATGTTTTTTTTATTCAAATCACTTAATATATATATTCACCAAAACTAAAAGCACTGCCTCCTGTTTTTTCACACCTCAGGTTCCTTAAAAGGCCACTCTTCCGATGCTGCTTATGTAGCTGCAGTTAGCTGCCTAGCCCATAACTGTTACACAAAGGTGACCAAAATTTAAAAAAAAAAAGATTCATAGAAACTAAATATTCTTTAAGGCTGAGACTTTAACGTGTTGATTCCTATTAATAAAATTACTTAGATTTTAACATGTTAAAAATTTTAAAGCAAGGCATCACTTTTTTTGTGTGTTTTTTGTACAACCAAAGTTCTGATGGGACCCTTTGTATTTGCACGTTTCTGGTCCGTTTCTGGTCCGACGCACCAGTGACATCCGCAAAAACCACAGTGTCGGATGACAAAGCTGCTTCTCTTGTCCCACTAAGAGTTCATTTGTGCTTCTGAACTGATCTTATGGGATGCTGGTGAAGACTATTGTTGTGCTCAAGTTGTGCTAAAAGCAGTTAGCCTAGAGGTGAAGCTGTTCAAGGCTAAAATAGCATCTTAATGCTAAACATGCGGCAGCAGCACAGACGTCCCCAACGCTAACATCAGCATCAGTCCACAGCTTTCTAAAGAAATTTCATGAATGATCAGGAGTTCCTGAAACACCGGAAAGATTAATGGATAGAATAACACTTTGCATAAATCTGATGGTTGACAAATTTAAATATCAGTTTAAAAACAACAGTTTAAAAATAACAGTTTAAAACATTTAAATAACAGTTTAAAAACATCTGTTTAAAAACATGTGTTGTTGAACTCGTATGTCTACTTATTCAATAATTTAGCAGCAGAAATTGTTTTTCAATAGGAAATCTTGCTTATTTAGTTTTTAATTAAAACGCGATTAGCTACAGACCCTGAAACTCGACCCCTAACTGCATTAAAAATCTGAATGGAGTTCCACCAGCAAAACGTTTGCATGCAAGTGTAAATTTGCGTGTGCTTGTGTGTGTATGCGTGGTTGTGTAGGTGTGTGCATGGGAAATAATTCTGGGATTAAGTCTAACATCAAGCCAGTGAATCATCCTGTTAAGGTCCAACAGTGAGCCGCATGCTAGCCCAGCCAGCCAGACGACCATCCTGGCCTTTTCACTCACTGCTTCTAATTAAATGAAGCCGAAGGTTAAAATTACCTTCTGTAAGTCCAGCGAAGAAAGCTTTGTGGACAGGTGTGATGGAGGCTTTTTGTTCATCTGCAACAATGAATCTTAAGCAGATGTGTGTGTGTGTGTGTGTGTAGGCCTTCAGTTTCATGTACTTGAAATTGTAATTCTGAAGGATAAAATCTGCTTATACTAAATCATTTGAAGCAGATATTTTCAGGTTATTTCAGTATTATTTTATGAAAACTAATTCCAAGGTTTCTATCTCTAAGCTGACTCATGCTTTCATTACTAGATTTCACACAGTCCATACCATTAGCATTTATCGAAGGCCACCAGTTACGTTGTCTCACTGCTGCTAAACAGCTACATTTCCTTTTCTTATTTACAATTGCGGCGTTAACAGTAATGCCACTGTGTTCAGATTGGTATAATCAGCTAATATGTTTTCAGGTGTGTTTTGTAACTCTAGAAATGATCATTTCTCAGCTGTATTCAATGCGAGTGAGATTTAGAACGAAATCAACAAGTGCCCCAACATTGCCTTGATCAGACAATAGAACGAAGCTGCGTCACATTTTTAAGGAACTTTTGCACTTTCCTCTTAAGCCAACGCCAGTGTGAGAACTGTTTCATTTCATCATAAAGTACAGTTTGCATTGCATTCATGCTGTTAAAGTTAAGAATGTGATAAAAGCGCAATCCCAGTCACTGATGTTGGATTTAATTGGTTGCAAAGAGCCCATCACTTCCACATCTGCAGAGCGGAGCCTGAGGATAATGCAGCGCATCGGGCTGAACGGCGCCGGCGTCAAACAGGGTCAGCGCGTTTCCTTTAACTCACCAAGACTTGAAATCTCTCATGTCATAAACAATATATGTAATTAATGATGCGCTGAAAGGTGTTTGCCTCACTCATGGTCTTGTTTACAGAGTCATTTATGCTAATAGAGACATTTAGTCTTTGGCACAAGAAGCGGCGTTATGTGACAGCTAACATCTTTCATCTAGGAGAGTGTGAGAGGTTTCTTTCTATTTAGAACACCAGGAAACAGAAGAATGTCAGAGTTGTACTTTGCCATTCATTTTTTTTAATGTTTTTAGTTTTGCACTAGGGAAGATAACTGTAAAGATAAAACAGGTCCTTGAGCCCCCTTGGTTATTTGGCTCAATCTTCTGTTAAAAGCTTTGAGATAATCAACTACGTTTTGAGAATCATGTAAAATTATTGGTTCAATCCTGTTTTTACCACTTTAAACACTGCCAAACTGAGCCCTGTTGTCTCTCATCCTGAGATAGAAACTTTGCAATGCTCTTTTAATTTCTTTACTCAAGTCAGAGATACATGTGAAAAACAAAACATCCTGCTAGTGCATATGTAACCCACACAAACTTATCCTATTAAAGCCGAGGCTCTGTTTAAAATCGTCAGTAATAACTGTAACCAGCAGAGGGCGGCTGACCTACTCCCAGTGTTTTGAGGCAAGAAGAAGATTTACAGACAGTAAGTCAGACAAAGACAGAGACTATCCACTATGCCACCACAGCCTGCCCCTCCATGTAATTATTTAATCAAAATAAATACACTAATGTCCCACCCCTACAGATAAAATAATTGTTGAAAGCCAAGATCCAGTTTTGAAATATTTCCAAAAGGTTGAAGAGGGAAGGGGCCTATAGATCAGCTCAAGCCCATGGGCCCCCATCCCCTGACATCTGGCCCTGCACACAAAGCATATGCTTACTTTGACCAGCAGTAGACTAAACCACCATCATTTTAGATTGAATCTTCAGTAGAATTTCATATTCTGCCATTGCAACCATGTTTCAACTACATCAGAGGTTGAGATAGCTAAATCCTATTGTTTCTTTTTTTTTAACTATTGTCTATCTTTTCCACTCTGAATTGCATGCACACCCCTGTCTCTGTGTGTGAGAGACAGAACAAACAACCTTTGTAACTTAGAACAACATAAACATATAATGTTGGTTCTGTTGACTTGCCAGCTGGTCTGCGGTCCGAACAACACGTTGAGGTTCACTGTCTCTTGTTGGTTCTTTGAAAAAGAATGAAACTTGCCAAGAAACGCTGTGATGACACGATGCAAGGCAAAACCCGGCCACATTTGAGATGAACTGAGTCCAACATGCAATCAGTGAGCGGTGATGAAGCTGCATTAGCAGCACCAGTCAAACTGGGTCTGGTTTCACAGCCACCAGTTCTCCTTAATAAACCATGGAGATATTCCACTTTCTGAGACACTCTTGTCTGAATGCAGCCTTTAAAGATGCTGAATGGTCCTGATGGCTGAGCGGCTGAGAGCCGGCGCTGCCTCTTCACTCACATTATGAAATGTTAAGGAATTCTTTTGTGTCTGCTCCTCAGTCTGACCCCACGAAAGCTGCGGGATCAGCAACGGAGGCTTACAACCGTCCTCATTTATTTACCATGCTTTTATCTAATTCCTAATGCCCCCGGCTTATTCCTCCTAATGGCCCTTCAGGGCTGCAGAGGGGGAAATGAAAGTGTGCAAACATCACTGGGAACAGCAGTGGAATGTGTCCAGAACTGATAAGTAAAGCAGCTTTTCTCTAAAGAGGAAATTGATCTCAGGAAAACCTTTATTATATGAGAGTTTTTCCACTCTTAATGAAAAATCTAAAAGTTTCATCCCAGCCACTCCTTCCAAAATAACTTGGAAATGTCCACACCTCTGATTTATGCTGTAATGGACAAGGGTCTAATGTGGTGGATGTGAAACATCCACATCCACCACATTAGAAATGTCTTTTTACTCCACTCAAAGTGTGTCATTCATTTTGACAATTATAACTATTTTAGGTGTTAATTACTCCAAGAGCATCAGAATTTATTAAAGAGACAGTAACCTGCAACTAAGTAGGACCCAGGATTTCCCCCAGTGTATTATAGGCCTGGTGGGCCTCCAGGCTTTACTTGTGCTCCCATCAGCCTAAGCATTGCTTACTTCTTTAAGTCTTTTTAAAATGTTTGCATTTTTTAAGATTTTATAGTTCTCTTTAATCTTTCAATAACACATAATTGTCAAATGATATTTTCAAATTTCCAACTTTAAACATTTTTTAATTCAAAACCACGACTGGCCGCTGGATGAATGACTGTCCTGGCGCCCAACCACACAGCTTCGCAAGTTTTACTGCGAGAAGCCAATCCAACAACATGGACAAAAACAGAGAGTGAAAATTAAATTAAAAGGAAATTAAATGGTGAGTGATGCCATCCCTGCATTAAATGTCCCTTACACTATTCCATACTGTGTCAAAGTCAGTCTTTTAGAAAGAGCCTCTAATTGGAAACATTTTCTCTTCTGCTGCAAATCATTTAAATAATGCAACCACAAAAAGACACCTAACTAAAGGGTGAACTAGTAATATACGCAATGCATAAAAAAAAACTAATCTGAGGATTGAGAAATAAGAACAAAGACTTGACCGACGCTGCATTCCCACTGATGAAAAATTTAGCAAATCGGAATTACGGAAATAAATTTGTTTAATTGAAAGCATTAAGAATTAATTACTCTCGTGATAAAATTATGAGAACAAAGTAGTAATACTATGATTTTATTCTCATAATTTTAACTTTATTCCCGTTCGACTTTATTCTTGTTATAGTACGACTTTGTTCCCGTCAATAAATCACAAGTTTACTCTTGTAATACAATTTTTTTCTTAGTCTTTCTTAGCATGGCCCTAATACTGCGCCGCAGAGTGATGATGACAGAGCAGGAGAAGTGTGCGTGTCGCTCCCTCCGGTCCTGAGGAACCCACCTGTAGCCGTGCTGCGTGTCCACGCACAGCCCTCCGTTGAAGCAGGGGTTTCTGGGATACGAGGCGCAGGGCTGATGGGACTGCTCCCGTCCTGGGCAGGAGCACACGGCCTTGGACTCCACCATGACGGAAACCAGGCTCATGGTGCCGCAGTCCACCACTGTGGGCGCGTCCCGCACCTCCAGCACGCTGGTGCAGCCGCCGGAGCCGGCGCACTCCGTACCGGGACACTCGTCCACCCGGACCTGGGACACGCTGACCTGCAGGAAGGACTGGAGCTGGAGAGAGGAGAAACAAAACCCAACTGGCGTGAGACTAACAACAGACATCATTTATCAGAGCTCCAGCAGCACAGGCAGTACTCTCCTAAATAAGAGCTGTGCAGCATTTTTCTTCTCCCCCTTTTTGACACTGATATGTTCTCTGGTTGTTATCACTGCAGGCAACACAACTTCTTCTTCTTCTTGTTTTGTTCTTCTATCTTTTCAGACTCACACAATTCCTTTGCACAGGCACCAACTACTAGGAGGGTGATAGTACAGAGACAGCGATCCCTCACCGACTGCCCACACACATACACACACACACACACAGCCAACTGTGTTGGATTATTGTATAAAGACAAAAGCAGAAGCACTGCAGTCTGGTAATGAACCCAGGTCTCTGCAGCGCTGAGAGAGTGAGTTCCACTTCTTCTTTGCTTGTTTTTCTTCTCAAATGTTGCAGGGAAAGAAAGAAAAAAGCCACCCACCAGAACGACATCATTCATTTAGACTCCTGCCGTCTTAAAAGTGTGGCTGGCCTGTTAGGGAACGACTCGACCTGTCAGTGCATGCAATGCAACAGCTGTTAAGCTGAAAGTGGGATTTGACTTTTCAGATTAAAAATGTTTTATTTTTGTTTTTTTCACTTGAAGAAAAAGTTGTAAAAGCCATAAGCATAAGACATTTGAATATACTTTATTTCAACAGGCAGTTTAAACTAGACACAGGTCCAATTATGAAAACCAATATAAGAATTTGGAGATTTTTTAATTTTTTTTATGAACAGATGGTGGGAATCTCCCAGCATGTGGGTTAAACTGTGACACAGACCGGAGATCTGTCCAGTTCTACAGCCCGGTTTCAACATGAACAACGGTCAACACACAGTTTAACCAGATATTTACATTCACTGAATAAAAAGACACACACACATTTTCTTCTCAGTGTCTGAAGGTAAATCAGACCAAACTTTTCTTGTTTTAACTTAGTTAAAATCAACAAAATTAATTATACTTGCTAAATGCCAAAAAATATATGCAGGAACATATTTTAGTATTTTCTTTGTAACTTTGACTGTAAAATCCTCATTTGACAACTACATTTTAAATTACTCAAGTTATCTTTATCTGATATTTAATTTTCCTAATAATCGGAAACTTTTAAGTGTGAAAAAAACTGAAAAAATCTGTAAGTGGCCACACAGCAGCATGTGCTGTACACTAAGCAGTCCACAGCAAAAAGAAAAAAAAAATCTGTGCAGTGGTTTTCCGTGCAATAGTCCGGAAAAGTGGGCTACATGGTGGTCAGGCAGGGAGGAATTTATGACCCTCAAGGTTGAGGGCAGCGATAACGCTGTGGAAGGGAAAATTGAGTGGAAACTGAGTGTGTGCTGTGTGGTGTACGCATGAAGATGTCCTGCCATTGGCTTGTAGAGGCCACACAGCACATGTATGTTTCCGCTGAGCTGACTTTAGGTGATAACGTCCACACAGACACATTCAGTGTGAGGAAAAAGAGGAAATGAAAGCAGGTCAGCTTATGCTCAATGTTCTGGACTGAATGGACTTTATGCAGTGTGAAATGACAGCGCAGGCTGAGCAACACTTCCTCACTCGGCTCTGCTGAAATAGCGACTATAATTGTGATAAGGGCTGTTTATATAGGTCACGCTTTTTGCTGACTGATGTTTTATACTAAACATGTAAGTGATATGCCGCATATTTGCTGATTTAAAGTGTTTTTCCCCCATTTGAGGCTTCCCTAAGTGTGACCTGCCTGCATCATTAATGTTTTTGCTGTCCAAGCAAATCAAAGCTGAATGTATTAATTCACTGCCTTCTTTCAACTTTGATGATGTGAAAGGAATGTGCAGCCAGACAGGAAATTAATTTGCAGATGAAAGAAGGCCATGTTGAACAAAGTGATTCACTCATGAATGAACTGTCGATAATTATGAAGTCGCTTAAATATGTATATCAATAAAACCTCTGCTCTTTTTTGTAGAAGACACTATTGACCAAGACAGAGACTGGAGACTCTCTGGTAAAGTACTTGACTTCTTCTTTGTTTCAATAGAAAACTTTTCATCAGAGTGAACAGAAGTGACATGTGGGGCAACACAAGGTTCAATCCTGGAGTTTAATAGCTGCTTCATTCTGATAGTTCACATTGTGAGAAGTAATGAGATAAGTTACCATAGCTACACAGATGACACAGCGCTCTATGTCGTCACCAGGTGACTCTGATCCCATCCAATCACTGAACAGACGCTTAGAACAAATCAGTAACTTTCTTCAGCTAAACAGAAACTAACCTCAAGTTATTATCTTTGGACCTAAAGAGGAATGATCTAGAGTTGTAGATCTAGAGTCAACACACAGCTTCAGTTATTACAGACAGAAACTAGAGATTTGGGCTGAAATCTGGGTGTAGTGATGAACTCTGACCTGAACCTTCAGAGTCACATGAAGACAGCTACAGAACATTTCCAGGGTTAAAGGACTAATGTCTCAGCAATATCTAGAGAAACTCATCCATGTGTTTATCGGTGATCACACTGATTACTGCAACAGTGTCTCACATGTCTAAATAAAATCAATCCTCCAGCTGCAGCTGATCCAGAACGCTGCTGCTGGTGTTCTGACTAAAACCAGGAAGCTAGAGCACATCACCCAACAACAGTGGAAAGTTCTAAAGTCTTTCCACTGAGATAATAGACTATAAAATACTGTTGATAGTCTATAAATCACTGAACAGCCTAGCACCAGAATACATTAATGATCTGCTGTTGCATCAACCTTCCAGACCTCTCGGGTTTTCTATTTTCTTGAAATTTTGATTAAAACCCCAGTTGTTTAGAGCTGCTTTTGATTAGTAGTATATAGATCATCTATCAATATATTTGATGCGTATTTGTTTGATGATTTTGATGATGACACTTGACAAAATGTAATGTTTGTTGCTGGTTTCAGAATTGGTTACTGCATTATGTCCTCATGCTGCGAAGCATTTTGAACCGCCCTGTTGCTGAAACGTGCTATTCTAATAAACTTAACTTGTCGGAGTCACTTCTTGATTGACGGCTTATGTTCAGTTTTTCGTCAAAAGTGAGCAGACCTCATAATTTTTTTTGTTTTTAATACTCCAGGAAAGCTTTCGGTCACGCATCAGCCAACTCGGCAGCAGACAGAAATCTGTTGATGTCATCTCTGGCTGTCAGCAGTAGAAACAGCAGCAGTAACTTTCAGCCAAGGCCATAGATTCAGCAACTAATTGATTTACCAGCAAGTCCTGCTTTGTGGTGCAGTCATATTTAAATCATTAAAGTAGCTTAATTGTCTCTAAAAAGCTGCCTGTAGGACAGGTGCGAGGATGTAGACACCCTGAGGTGTAGAACGATCTCTAAATGTTCTTGGATAATTTACACACTGTCCATTTGGAATTGTGTTGGATATAAAAATAGTAGAAAAAAAAAGGGAAATGGATGTTTGGTTGCTTCTTCTTTTGCTGTTGCAATGTTCCTCAGCAGTACATCTCATACTCTAAGAGACTCAACCCACACACTCCAACTGTAAAAGATTAACTGTACAGCTGGAGGAAACTTTTCTACAACAAAGAGGTCATTGGCTAACATCCATTTTTTAGTCTGTGTTCTGTCCATTAAACAGTCACATCCAATAAATTAGAATATGGATCCATATGCAGGTCGCAGGTCAGATTAAAAGTTCGGAAATAACGTCACTGAAGCAGGTCATTAATAAACTTTACATGTAGCCCATGGAAGATAGTTTTTATTGGTTTGGTGTAATATTCTCATTTTAAATGTCATATTTTCATTAGCTGTAAGTGGAAAACCATCATAAATAACAGAAAACACACCCATCCATCCATTTTCTAACACCCTTGCCCCTTAGTGAGGCCAACGTTCCGGGCGAGACGCAGGGTCACCCACTGTCGCAGGGCAACACAGAGACAGGACAAACAACCATGCACACACACTCACACCTACAGAGACAATTAACCTGACAGTCATGTTTTTGGACTGTGGGAGGAACCTGGAGAACCCGGAGAGAACCCACCATGCACAGGGAATCAAACCCAGGACCTTCTTGCTGCAAGGCAACAGTTCTACCAACTGCGCCACTGTGCAGCCCTTTTCACACACCCACTTGTGTGTAATCAATCTCTTTCATGTGTTATTCCTTCCTGAAATAAATGGACTTTTCCATTCCATTCTGTTCTAATTTAATAAATTGCTCTGTATACATGGATTCATGTTTCTGTGACACAAAATAAGGCAGCAGAATTTATCCAGTCTAATTCTACGCTTTGTGCTCTGAACGATGTGATGTTTTATTATGTATTTCACATTATATCCTAATATCCTAACCTGGGCAGCGTTAATTAACAGGATGAACATCAGTAACATAATTTTTTATTTATGTTGTTTTTTTCTTCTTTAAAGAATCAAAGTTTAATGTCAGGTAAATAGATTTGGAGTGAGAGCCCAGAGGGAACGGACCAGACCCAGTTCTGAGCTCCAGCAGGCAGAAACAGAAGGACGGAGAGAATCTGGTCTTCTTTTTTATATCAATCTACTTCTGAGCCATTACTGGAGAACTGAGCACATTAATAATAAACACTGCTTCATCTTCTGCACCGCTTTCCTTTCGTTCCATTCCTCCCCCCTCGCCACGCTTCACATCTCATTCTGATCAATGTCTTCTCCAGAGAACCTGGCTGAATTCAGATGAAATGCTCTGTGCTCTCCTCACAAATCACACCTGAAAGTTTCTACCTCTGTGCTCTCCCATCTTTCTCTTCCTCAGTCCGGGCCTGTCTCTCCACGCAACTCTCCTCCTCAATTTTTATCTGCGCACGTTTTTCCCCGGCTGCCGCTCCACTCTTTCTGTCATCCTTGAAGATAGCCGTATGAAACGGGAGGAAAGGCTGAAAGGCTGAGGGCTGACTGTGGTTATTCACCTGAACTGACCAGCGCAATCATAACCAGGTTTGACTGTTTCTACCCCCTAACAGACATGCAAATGCAAACAGTGTGTGGCTCATCAGCCCATCCCAGGACACCAGCTCCGCCTGCGTGTCTCTGGGCGGCGGAACGGAGACAATGCAGCCTGGGAGGATGACCTCCTGAAGGCTCACGCTAGTAGGAGGTCAGGCGATTCCTCAGACTTCTGAAACAAGAAATTCCATCTGACAGACCTCGCTTTGTATGGATATTTCATTTAAACCTTAACCTGAAAATTTCAACACTAAAACTGGAGGAAACAGATACAAAAGCTTTATAAAGCCATTGATGGTGAGGAATAAAGTTTGACTCAATCCCACTTCCAGTGTCTAAAACTATACACAAGCAGATCAGGTGTCAATTAGTTTAGTCACTGATTAATCATTAACTCAAAAAAAAAAGAAATCAATTTGCTGAAATAACATAGAGCAGTAATTAAGCCAAAGCTCTAAATATATACACATATACTGGAACGGTCAGTGTTATGGACTCGACACATGGAGCAACAAATGACAGCAAAATGTGAACATCTTGACAGCAGACAGTAACAGAAGTCTCATAGGAAATGAATGGAGAGGGACATGGATTAATAATTAAACCGAAATCACTTCCTTTAAACCTTCCTGAATAGAATAAAACCTGGAAAACTGAGAATCTTCATACATGTTGGGTTTGAAACAGTTTTTTGAAAATTTGAATACAGTGGCGGTTTTTGGTGTGGGCAGTTGCCCAGGGTGGCACCGGTAAAGGGAGAGGCATTCAAGAGCTAGAAATAAATTAAATATATTTGTCCTCTGAACAAGTTTGCTACTAGTTGTATGAATGTGTAGTGGAGGAGGTTTCCACTATATTACCTGATTTCTTCTACAAAGGGGGAAAAAAGGTTTGGGTTTACAATGAATTAAAAATCATTTTCTGCAAAACAGACTATTTCATTTGCTTGATTTCAGTTTTTCTCTTCAATTTCCTTTTGACTCAACAATTTTGACAAAAACATGGTGGAGCTTCAGATTGCCATGAATAGATGTTACATTAATGAACACTTAAATTGGACATATTAATACAACAAACACAAATAAGATGCCAACGGTGTTCCAAAGGATTCCACGATTTTACAAGACATCTCTGCACTGAACAGGTTTTTACACCAGGGCTGCTTTGAAAACTTTTTCTTTTGGGAACAATATATTTGAGTGTTTATTCATGGGCACAGCTTTTTAGTTTCACTTCAATTTTTGAGGCTCACCGTTCACTTTAAAACAGATAATCTTACTAAAAGTTTTAGTAAGATTATCTGTGTCTAGTTTCTAGTGCAAATATCGTACTATTAGTTCCACTAGCACATTATTTCTCTTGTAACAAGACATTTTTTTCTATAAGTGAAATAATACGGCATTAGTGGAACTAGTATTCTTTTATCAATGTTAAGGAATTATTGACTTAAAACAAGGGCATACATCTTATTTTGACTTATTTCAAATCTACTAACGTATTTACATTAGAAATTTGAACTAAAATATTAGGTAATATTTGTGTTTTTGCAGTGCAGCAGTGGGGTTCTTTCTCTGCCAGCCAGAGGGAACCTGGAGGATGAAGCTGGAGCTCAATATGCTACACTGCCACAGTCAAATGATTAAGCAGACAGAAAACCTCATCTATACCGATTCTTTCCATGAACTATTAAATAGAACCCACAGAGAACAACGTACCGTGTTTAACTAATAACATGTATTAAAATTAACTGCATTCTTTCTGTAGATGCTTTTGAAATCAGCATTTAAGTTCACGTGCTCTGCTATGGCTAGCAGATCTGCACAATCTATTAGATGTTAATGTTAACAGCTCTCTATGAAGTTCAGGATGCGTGTCGGCACGGTAACCAGTCTGTTCAACTCAGAGAAAAGTTATTCCAGGTCTTCTTTGCGGGCTGCAGCCGGTCAGGCGGATGCAACCTGTGCGTGGCCAGCAGCAGATCTGGGTCATCACTCAGGTTCAAACGGTCTCAGACGAATCCTCAGGGAGAATTACCTGCTGCTGCTGGCTGAAAGGGCTGTTCTCACCGCGCTGCCATTCTCAGACGGGGATGCACATTCAATACCAGCACTGACCGTTGTGCACTTTTGCAGTCAATCTGCTTTATGCTCCTAAAACTGTTTCCTTCGCTTCCCAGTTGTGGACTGACACGCACTTAAACAAAAAATCCACCTACTACCGTGTGGTTCTCAATCAGGTGAAACGACGGGACGCTCTAATCCTGTTTACGTCATCGTCTTGTTTACGTAACTGAAATGAAAGTCAGAGGAAATATGGATGATCTGTCCGGAAAAGAAAGGAAGTGAAAGACTACATGTTTTACAATTTATCTACTGCTAAGCCCTGATATACCCGCTATGTGTTCTTGTCTAGTTTGGGAAGAAAACAGCAGCACAAAGTCAAAAATGAGTGTTTAATTATATAATATAGATGTTTATATATGTACAAAATCAGTCAATAGAGGCACTTTGCTTTTCAAACTTTTTATGGTTTATTTGCCACTTTTTTATTATTGTTAAATGCAGTTTTCGTCCAAATTTCTTAAGTGAGAAGTGCATACATGAGCATGATTGATCCTATAAGACCCTTCTCCTGCCTCTGATTGGTTGTTTCTGATCGGGAGCAGTGTACTTCTGCAGGTGGCTGTTGGATCACAAGGAGGAGGCAGAGGAGATCGTTTGTTTCACAGATTATCTGTCTCATGTTCTACTGTCAGAACAAATGAAGCCTAGGCGCAAATTCAAACAGGAAGACTCTTTTATCGACCAAGTCCCAGCTGATAAGGACCTTCATTCATGGCGTCCTTCGTTCTCCAGCCGAGCTCAACCCACCACCACCCCTTCTCCTCCATTTGCCCGGTCCTGAGGCCCGCACCCTTCTTCAACCTCCACCACCAGTGCCGGGCCCCGGGGGATGACGTTCCTAACAGCATCGGGGATGCTCATCTGAAGCCTATCGCTAACGCTGCGATAACCGTTATCCCCAGCCGGGGCCCGAGCGCCAAAGACTTTAAATTCTGTTTGTCAATAAACTCTTCTAACTGTCTTCTTATCTCCGTCTGAGTCTCTCCAGATTGAAATGACAGTTTTGATAAATATGTAAAAAATATTTATTTTTACAAGACTTACCTACTGCAGCTTTGAAGGAACTACTGGAACAGCAAAACTGACAGACAGGAACTTACTTTATGCAACCGAGGGCAACAATCAAAATGAGTAATAGATGAAAAATCCTCCAAAACATATGCTCTCTTTAAAACGAAGCAGACAAAACCTACCATTACTGCCCCCTGTTTGACGGGAGGGTGAAACTGTCAACCAGAATCAACAAGTTACAAATGGAGCCACATTTACTTGAACCCAAACTTCAAATAATTATTCCTGTGTGAACGAATTCATGTTTTCTTTTTCCTTTCATTTCAATGAAGTGATCCTTTTCATCTCCCGATTGCTCAACATATAAACTTTTTACCGCATTACACTGACATGAGGTCCACCCAAACAAAGTCAGTACCATGTGTAAGTCAGCAAAATAAGGTCGTGGCCTTTGTCAATATGGTAAAAGACACTTTGACACTTGCAGTGGTTGGAAATCAAACCAGCAACCTTGATGGCTGCTACAGAAGCACTTTGCCAGCTGAACCGCAGCGCCCCGCAGGTACAACCGCAGCTCCAAACAAACATCAGCTCAAACAGAGAGCACAACCCCGCTTTTAAGGCTCGGTCGCACCGACACCCACAGGTGGAAAGTGCACTTACTCGGTGCAGTTGACTAGATTATGTGAGTGCCACTCAGGAGGCAGAGCTGTCAGCCCATTGAGAGCAGAGACCCCGACAAAACAATCAAGCTGACAAGACTTTATTGTGTTTACCAGGACTGTCGGCATGGATGAAAGCCTGCGAGACGTACAAAGTGACCTACCTTTTGTTTGTGGGCGGCTAGGTAGCCGTGCATCTTCTCCGGCTGCAGGAAGGAGGGGCCGGCGCTCACAGCAAAGCGGACGTCCAGCATTCGCTCCTTCACGTCCAGGAGGCTGAAGATGTTAACTTCCCCTGGTGGGACGGAGAGCATCTCTGACAGGAAGTCCACCAGCAGCTCGTAGCGGCTACGCTGCTTCCCTCGGAGCTCCATGAACTCCTTGGCAGTGATGTCTGTAGAAAGCAAATAGGACGAATGCATTACTGGTCTCCAATATTTTTACACATGTTGTGTGTCATAGTATTTTTGTAACAAAAATATTTTTGTTATGCAAACATCAGTATTTTATTAGCATGATATGAGGTAGACCATTACTAAGTAGTGGTAGTATTATCAGTAAAATGGACAAAAGTAGAAAATGTAGTCAAGATTATTAACTAATAAAAATCTAAAAAACGTTTGTTGTGCACATGTATTCGGCACACCTCTATGTAGAACATCTTTTTGTAGCCTGGTTAAAAGCAGCTCTTTGTTCTACGCTGTGATTCGTTCAGAGGTTCTGGACTGAGAATGATTGTTCCTGGAGGTGTGGACTCTGTTGAAGTTTTAAATATTACCCGATTGCTGATGTTTTCCCATGATGTATGTAATGCGCCAGTTCCATGTTATGAAGCGTAGCAGAAATTGCCTGCAATTTAAAAAAACATTTCCCTTTGGGATTAATAAAATATATTTGAATTTGAATTGTATAGACCCAAAATGGCAGACTACTACCCAGTATTCTAAAACACTCATTGTTCAGACGTCTCCTGTCTGTTCACTGATTGGCCTGTTTGAGATTCTACCAGAGAACCCCAGTTCAGAAAATCCATGATGATGTTAATCAGTATAGATATGAATTTATTTTGGTCAATTTTACCCATGATGCTCTGGGTTGTAGTCCACTTCCTACTTTTTGAGCAGTCTCTGGTCTGCTCGCCGTTCATTTAGACATTCAAACTGCACCAGAGTTCACTTGCACCAAACTGAGTCAGAGGTTTTTAGGCAAACCAGAGATTGCCCTTTTGGTCCCAATGAGAGTTTGATGGCACATTCACACCTTTGCATACCAACCAGACATTTTAGACCAAAACTCTAGAGTTCTATTAAAGCTCCAACTTCAAAAAAAAAAGAAAGAAAGAAACTTCTCTAATTATTTATCTCCTACTTGTTGTTCCATATCATGCAAATGCTGCTGTTTACTCTCCAGCAGCAGGATCAGGTGTGTTGTAAATGAAAACGAGGATGGCAGGATGATTAGGTCAGCAAGAGAAAGGAGAGAGTCAGAGTCGGAACATTAGGAGACAAGACTGGAAGCTCAGAACCGGCTCAGCGGATACAGCGAGAGGGATTGAGGCAAATGTCAACTCCCATCAGTGGGTCCACAGGGAGAAACAAGGACATGGGCAGACAGAGACACAGTCAGGAGGGCTGGGGGAAGAAGGATTGTAACTCCTAATACAGAATGTCAGCCTTTGCACCTGGCTTTGATCCAACCTCACAACACACTCCTGCTTTCTCCTTCCCAGCGGCTTATTGGAGCCGCTGCAGAGTCTCTCTCCTGCCTGTGGGTTTAGCATTTACACATGCAGGTGGGAGGGGAGGGGGGAAAGAAATATCCTGTTCATCATTGTATACTGTTGTGAGGAGTAGAGTGATTAAACAGTGTGAAGCTTGGAAAGTTTATTAACTAAAAGTAGGAAACCCAGCAGAAACGTTTAAAGCCTGCGGTGACGGCCAAAGCGAGGCGTCTGCAGCATCTGTACATGCAGCTCAAACAGGATGTGAAGCTACGTCTAATATATGGGCTAATTCTACATAGATTACATCTTAATCAGCATACTAACCACTAAATAGAACTTAAACATTTTCCAGACACCACAGCTGAATTCCTGCCCAATGAGAGACGTGCTTGCTCAGATCAAACTTCCAGCCCAACCGCTTCATTGTGTCTTCTTTTCCTCCCTGACTGTCTGAGGAGGAAAAGAAGGAAGAAAAGCTCACATCTTTATTCTAAATAGGCGTGCAGTAGACTGCAGCGTAACTCCTTCACCAATAGCTGCTGATTTTGCATGTTCACCTAGAGTATCAGTTGTCAATAAAAAGAGATCGACTGCAAATCCAGTGATACCGACGGAAAGAAGCTTCACAAAACAAAACGTGCCAAATCCAACGTTAGTGTTTGATGTTGCTGTGATGATGATGACGACTAGCTGTTTCTGTTTTTAGCCAATCAGATTTATGGCAAACCTGGTGTTTTACCTAGCCATGCACTTTTTGGTTTTTAGTATCAGTTTAGTTCAGGGTAAAACAAGAAGATCTGCAGCGTTGTGACCTTCACAAGATTTACTTTGGAACTATGTTTGTTTTAGTTCGTGTTGTTCTGGAATAATGACAGCATTAGTTCTGATCTGTTCTTACTTTTTAAAGATTTTTGTTCATATTTTCTGGTCGAGGCGTTGCATCTTTGGGCAGATTTTTTTTTTCTGGTTTTGGATGCTGAGCAGATAGAAAGGCTTTTGCTCTTACTTTCATACACAGATTAGATCTAATTATTTTTACACCAGGCAGATAAAGTTATCAATAAAGTAAAGGTTAATTTTATTTATATAGCACATTTTCAGCAACAAGGCAATACAAAATGCTTTACAAGAATTAAAAGGAAATACAAACAAAATAACAAACCAAAGGAAAGAGCAAAAGAAGAAAAATAATCTAATGTTGATCTAAAGTATATAAGCCAGGTGCTCCTGTTCAGGGTTGCTAGATAAGTATCCTCTGTTCTAATTGCATTTCTGGGTTGGAAAAACAGGAGTCTAAAAAGTAGTCTAAATATGTTGATCCAAAGTATATAAACTAGATAAACTAGGGCTGGTAGATAAGTATAAGTAAGTGTCCTCTGGTCTAATTTATTTTCTGTGTTGGAAGGATAGGAATCTAAAGAATATATGGTAGTTTTTCTGGATTCTAGGTTTGTTCTAATCCCTGTCCTGGGTTGCTAAATAAGTAAGTAAGTAATAAGTAAGTAAGTAATAAGTAAGTAAGTATCCTCTGGAATTCTGGGTTGCTAGATAAGTATAAGTGAGTATAAATTTGTTTCTGACTCAAAATTGTCAATTTCTAGAATTCTAGGTTTTTTTTGTAACATTGCTTCAGCCATGATTGCATGTCAGAAAGGAATGTGTAGAGATGCAGAAAATGTATTTTTAATTTGACTAATGTGATTAATTAAACAGTTCAACCATCTCCAACTGTGATGTTCTTCCCGCAGAATAATTCTGTCTTAGTGTCGACTTGTGTTAGACAAGTGGGAGAAGCAAAGTGAATTTCACTTATTATTCCAAGACAGATTGTTTTCCTTCTTTCTTTAAATTGAAGTAACAATGAATTTACTCTGGAGGGTGCAGAGATGTGAAAACAGACAAAAGAAGAATTTGATCGTCTCTTACCCTGTTGCAGAATAAGACTGAGCAGAAATCAACTTTGCAAACTGCAGAGTGTGTAATATTATTGTCTCAGCCTGCTGTACGCACTGAATGAACCGCGTGACTGTGGTTTTATATGTGCTCGGTCTGTGGGGCCTGGACATCTCAAGGACTTTTTGTTTACTCTATTTTTACCTTTCTATCAATATTGGAAAAGCAAAAGAGAGAGAGGGAGGAAGAGGATGAGAGAGAGACTTAATCCCAGTCAGGCAGATTTAACTAGTGCTTTCTTTGAGCTTCCTTATTGCATTCCACATTTGTTCTTGAAATGGGATTTAGAATGTCAAGAAGGGTGTAAGTAATGCTATAAGTAGAATATTTTCATAATCCCCGGCACTGAAAATCAATGAGTGTTTACTCTAAAGCTCCAGAAGGAAAAATAAAATCCTGGAAATGGCTACAGTTAAACATTATCCGTGCACGCACGCGCACACACTTATGCACACAAACGCAGAAAAAATAATAAATTCCGGAAGCTTTCTGTATCCCAGGATGCTCGAGGAGTCATTAAACCTACGTTCTGCTTTCAAAGGGCAAGTTTACCATTTTCCTGAAATGATTACAGACTGAACTGGAGGTTAACAGGGTTTGAGTGACTTTAGACAGCGTGAGCACACAGGTGTCTGACACCTGAGCTTTCTGTCTTCTAATCTATGCCACTTGGCTACAACAGATGCCCTATTAAACAAAGAAACATTAATAGGTGACTTCTTATGGAAGTCAGTGAAAAGTTGCTAACGTGCCTGATACTAAGAGCAAATTGAACAGTGGAAATATAAGTTTCACTCATGAAAATGAGTGCAGTGTGAAGGGGTTTTTTTAAAATAAAAAAAATCCCTTTTTACCTACGTATTTACTAATAACATGTTTTTGCACATGGATTTTCCCCCCTTTACTTAAAGTGGCAGTGTGTAGCGTTTACAAAAAAAAAGGTTTTTCACGTATTTGGTAAAACTGTCACCAAACTGTGAAATTATACCACGAGACAGGTAATCTGTGAAAAAATCTATTTATCCACTTATTTGCTTTGACATGATTCCTAATCATTTTGTGTGTTATTAACTTTGAGTTCTAATTTGCGATTTAAAAGTAGTTCAACTTCTATATCTGTCCACACAAATGAACCTCCATGCAGCCATGTTTAATTCCTAACCGGAAGTCAAGGTTGCCCTGAAGGACTCTGATTGGCTGAAACTTTCTAGCTATGCACTACACTGCCCCCTGCGGGTCTGGCATGTTTACAGCAACGCTCGGGGACGGATTTTTGTGGGTACATATGGATGAAAACCTTTCTGAAACAGACCCTGTGTGCATAATATATTTTTAACAATATGGCGGAGATATTCAGTTTTATAAAGACTTTGCTACATAAGAGGACTAAATGTGTGAACCTGCTTTTCCCCTCGCTGCCTCGGGTTTTTGAGAGCATGATTTAAGCTCTTCCTCTTGTTTTTAGAACACAAAGAAATCCTTTTATCTGCTACTGCGAGGCCTCTGCTCTGCTCTCGTCTTCCCAGAGCATCATGCGCCCCTCTCTGTCTCCTTCTCCATAACGCTATCTCTGAAATCATAAAAATCCTTCAGCCACATCCTATTTCTCTAAAGAGAATTTGATTCCGAGCAGAGTGAGCCGTGCCGTACATCAGGTAATGATGGATGCTGCTCATCATGTGAGGGAAATGTGCAAGCTGAGCAAATCCACAACTAATTATTTTGCAAGCATAAGTAATGAAAAGAGGCTTTTCTGACAGCAGCAGAGATCCCATGAGTCAGGGGAGAGGAATTAATAATGGGAGTGGGGAAAAAGAAATCCTTAGATGTACTTTGAAACACTGCAAACGAGAAAAGTAAACAACAATTAGCAGTGTACTGAAACCTGACAGAAGTGTGCAAATAATGAGAAAATTCGACACTTTTTTTTTTTTCCAAATGTGTAGTGTTGTAAGTCCAGCAGTACCTGTTGCTGTTATGCTACTGCTCAGAGGTTCAGTGGAATACGTTCAGAGTAGAGCTTAACAGTGAAAAATATGTGGATTTCAAAAAGTGAGGAAAGCAAACAGGACATCTGGAAAGTATTGACGTCGCTTCAACTTCCCCAATATTTCTTATGCTGCAGCCTTAATCCAAATTCCGTTACGGAAATCTCTTTCCTCAGAATTCAACTTTCAGGGCGCATTTTACATATTCTGTTCTCTTTATAATGATAACCCAAAATAGAAGCCATCACAATCACGTGTCTTCAGAAGTAACCTGCTTTGTCAAGAGTTTGATCCTTTGTGGTGTAAAGCCATCGGTGAACATCAGCGAACAAAGAGCATCACAAAAACCAAATAACACGGCCGACAGGTCAGACATGCTGCGATAGTTTAAAGCAGAGTCAGGCTATAACACCAAACCCCAAGGTCTGAACATCTCATGTAGCAGTGTTCAGTCCACCACCTGAAAACATGAGAAAATACAGCATCGCTGTAAACCTACCAAGACATGGCAGGTTACCTGAAAGGTTGGCCCATCAGAGACTCAATCAGAAAAACAGCTCAGAGATAAACCCGGCCTCCTGCTGCGGCTTCAACAAAACAATCTGTTAACAGCACAAATACTGATTGTGGTCTTCAAAATACTCCAAAAGTGAGAAAAGAAAAAAGAATAGAAAAACATCCAGTTTGCTGTCTGACACAAGCATGTAAGGCACACAGCAAACATTCGCTTTGGTCAGATGAGATTAAAAGTGACATTTTTGGCATGTATTTTTAATGCCAAAGAACCCTGTGTGGAACTCATATTACACATTATTCTAACCACACCATCCCAATGGTGAAATGCTGTGGGAATGGTTTTACTTAGTAGGAAAAGAGACGTTTGTCAGACTTAATTAGAAGAAGGATGGAGCTAATATTAGCCTGGAAGAAAATGTGTTTAAGACAGAAAAAGAAATGTGAAAGTGGAGCAGAGGTTCAGGACGACCCTGGAACAAATCTCAATATTTGGATCAGTGCTTCCTAAATGTTCCAGCATCAGACCCACACAACGAAAATGTAAGAGGGCCGTGATCCAAACAGAGACAACACAATCTGCATCCACAGCCACTTTATTTACTATTAAATGTTGCATTCATTTCATTTATTGCTTTCATTTATTTTCAAGTCCTGTCACCTTTTATATTGTTAAAATGCTAATCGTTTCCTGACGTCTTTTTTTGGCATTTTCATTCATTTCTGAAGGGCATGTAAAGACCCCCAAATTTCCATGTTCAGGATGGCGAGTGGGGTCCCAAAGCCCAACTTTGGGAACCACTGGTTTATATCAAAGCACATTCAGGAGGTAAAAACCAACTGCGACTCTCTTGCTGTGTAAATCTAGTAGAAAACCAAAAACCTGCTGTGACATTTCCAGCAAAAGGAGACCCTCTCACCTGCGAGGCGAAGGGACGCAGAGTTGAAGATGGCTTCGTCTCGCAGCTCCCTTACGTATACGGTTACTGTGGAAACGGCGTCGGGCCAAATTCCATCAGACACACGGACCTGGAACTGGTAGGTGCCGGGTAGGGTGTTCTCCTTGATGATAAGGAACCCGGTACGCTTGTTCAGGATGAAGTAACTAGGGGGAAACACAAGTACGAAATTTAATGAATACACTGTCAAGGTTAAAAGAGGGCACAGGCTGTTTGGTGCATCAAGTACAATTGTGAAAATTTTTCCATCTCAACCTGGCTTTAAGTGGAACAAATAATCGCTCCCTTATTAAAACTATTAACAATGGTATTAACTTGGTCAAGTTTTACAAGTCACACTTTGGCCTGCCAAATGTCTAGCCTGTAGAATTAAAATGCAGCAATCACATAAAATAACCTGTTTGACAATGAAGAAGGCTAAAAGATCTGGAAAAAAAACAAAGAAAAAAAACTGATAATTTCCCAAACAAAACAAAATTAAGAAAGGAGGAGTAAACAGTGTGATATCACAGTGAAATCCATTATCCACTTATATGGAGCAGTAGTGAACAATGGCTGGTCTTCCAAAATTACTCCAAAGACCCATTGGAAACTGATCCAAGAGCAACAAGAGAACCCAGAACAGGCATTAATTGTCCCAGTTAATGCACATTTTCACCTTCACTGGCTGTCAATTCAGTACATAGAAGTATAAAAAAATACTGTGGGACTCGACAAAAAGTTTTAACCCAGATACTAATAGACAAAGGAGCTGAAAGACAAAGATAATTATTGTTTTTAATCTGTTATTTAGGTTCTCATATGATCACACTGGTGCAAAGTGTCATTCTACCCATTCAGCGTTCCAGTGCTTGAGGAGCTCCTGATCATTCATGGAACTTCTTTAGAAATGTGGACTGTGGCCGCTGACGTTAGCTCTGGAGTGCTGCTGATACATGTTTAACACTGAGACGCTATTTTAGGCTTGAATAGCTTTGCTGATAGACTAACTGCATTTAGGACAATTTGAACACAACAGTAGTCTTTTCCAGTGTCCCATCAGATCAGTTTAGAAGCAGAAATGATCCCCCAATGGAACAAGAGAAGCAGTTTTGTTGTCTCTTGTTGTTTGCAGATGACGCTTGAGTGCTAGATTTACTGGTGAACCAGAAACATCCGATCACCAAGGTTCTGACCGGAACCTTTGAAAGTAAAACGCTAATTAATTATGTTAACAATTTTAAACATAATTAATGTGTTAAAGTCCTAGCTCTAGAAAAAAGACGTCTTAACGACATAAACGTAGAATTACTAATCTATTATTGGAAGGTGTGTTTCTGGCCACGTAAGCTTAAAATTAAAACAATTTCGAAAAAAAAAAAAAAGAGATGTACGTAGTAAGAAAGACGTAAACACGGTGGTGGTAGTGTGGTGGTGTGGGCTTGATTTGCTGCTTCTTGATGAAGGTTTTTACCTTTGGAAGGCTGGAAGTCAGTTGTGAAACAGCCTGGTACAATGATTGAAAACCGACATCGATTCTCTTACTTGACTGTAAAGAAGCTCTAAATATAATAATCAATATAAAAAATATAAAGAAAAGTGAGTAAAGTTATTTTCTATAGCGACTTATTGTGGGGTGGAGCATACATAGGGTTAGTCTGACCTCAAAGGAGTCCACTGGACCACAGTAGAGCCTCGGAGCCACACTAACACTGTCATGTTCTCATATAAATCTGCATTCAGACAGAAACAAACTTGGAATCCGCTGTCAGTCTGCTCTTGAGGGTACGAAAAAAAGGAAGAAGTGATGAATTAGCGAGAGCGACTTTAAAAAGGGGAAAAAAAAAACTTCAACACTTACATGTGTGAGGAGGCAATTTTACTTGATTCTTTCAATCAATGCCGCCCTTGCACAGTAAATGAACTCATTCACTTTAATTACAGAGGAAATCTGAGGCAGAGCCTTGGAAAATCAAATAATATACCACTTGTAGTGACAAGAGCTGCATTTAATTCATTTACAAAACATTGTATAAAGTGTGCTTCGCGCCCTAGGTTCAGTAATCAGTACCAAAGTTGTTTTATTACTGCAGGATTACTTTATTTGATTCTTAAAAATTAGCTTCTCAGTCTTCTGAATGTCAGATTTGATTCCTCATTATAAAGTTAGTTGTTTCTCCTTTAGGTAAAGGTATTCTGTTTGCAAGAATCTGAACAGATGTTGAGTCATAACACAGCAAACAACGTCTCTATGACTACGCCCCAAACAAACACATTAAATGCCTTGCAAACCTTTACAACCTTTAAAAAGTTTTGCTCTGTCACATTTATCACCAACTTCTTTTTTTTACCACATGATCTGCTGTGATACTTTAGGCCTACCATGTGAAGAAGTTGGTTGCCTACGTGTACCAGAGCAGCTTTGTTCCACAAAAAGCATATTTAGAGATTAAATACTAGTTGCTTAATTGGCTTTGTTGAATCTGTTGTCAAAATGACATCCATTTTTTCAACCAGGTCAGGTTTTTATTCTAATTTGATTTAGATAAATTCCATCTTCTTACTAAATTGATGACATTTTTGTGACAATTCCATTAATATTTCTCATCCAAAAAAAGGTTTTAGGGAAAATAAATTGTTTTCTAACAGAGTGTATTAATTAAATGTTACAAACTTGAAGATTTCTGTAACTTGAATAATAAACCCTGATAAGGGTAAATAAATGTAAATTGAACATCTTCCATCTCTTTTCTGTCCTGATGGAATCTCTCCTCCTGCTGGTCATTCATTGGTCAGATTCTCAGGAAACCGATCCAGATGTGAGAACAGGTCATGCATTTTGATGCTCATGTTGCTCCATAGTTCAAAAACTTGACCTGATTGAGCAAAACCAATGTGATTTTTGGATTCAGCACATCAGAATGATCCTAAAACAGTTGGAAAACCGCTGACAATTTCTTGGCTGTTGACCAGTTTAATCCATAATTGCAGGTAAGGGCTTCACTTGTCAATGGTCATAATGTTATGCTTCTTTGGCATATCGGTTACATATGTTTTTGGCAGGACCAATCTTTTGTTAAATAAAGGTTGAATCTCATTTTTAATAAGACAGTAAGTTAAAACAATAAATAAATCTGTTCATGCTTGGATATTAGGTCTGTGTCGGCTCTTTATTTGAGCAAACAGAACAGATCAGAGCCTGATGAAATGTGTTTGAATATCACAATGAAAAGAATCCTCAGTGCTTAGGTGGATTTGTTTTAAATACTCTATGAAATATGGCAACTCTGATGTTCGTAGTAGGGTTTGGTGGTGCCAAAACCATAAACTTCTTCGCAGCTCACAGACATTTTTTTTTAATTTTTGTTTTATAATCCACCAGGCATTGCTGTTGTACTATTTTGATTCACAGCTCCAGAATAATGCAAGAACTTTGAGCTTGTGAACATCATCTTTTCTGCCATCTGGCTAGACAAGTGAGCCACACATGTGCTCTGATGTGAGCAGGACTGGCAGCCTGCTGGGAATCAGGAGACACACAATCAATGGCTCGTGTTGTGTTTTCCTCCTGGTTGTGTGACAACGCACAAGACTGGCAAGTAAACAGAGATGTCTGAGGGAACGGATCAGATCGGTTCTGAAGCAGTCAGTCAGCATCTTACCAGCAGCAGGAATTATCTCCCAAGCATCACAGGCTGGGAAAATGTTGTGCACCGTTGCACTTTGCAATTTGTGTTTGTCGTGGACTCTAGGCCAAGTTCATCTTTAGCACAGACAACCAAGGGCTTTACAATCTGCAAATGTAAAAGTAGTGGCAGTAGTGTTTGCGTAAAAGACAACATAAAAAAATAGATATATTTTGTAGTTTAGAAGTCAGCTTTGGATGTGGCTGTAGACTAGCTTCTAGGTGAACTTTTCTCTTTGTTTATTCAAACTGAGGTCGTTTTTTAATGTTAGCGTTTAACTGCCAGAGCTTGTGAATAAATTCAGAAGCAGCATCTCGTGCAAAACACGTTAAAATGAGAAATCACCACCACAATCTGCGGCCATGCTGTTTCTGTTCTGTTGCTGTATGTAAAAAAAATATTTTTTTAATGAATCTAAATGTAAAAAAAAAAAAAAATTAAGAGCATACGCATTAAATTTGATTTTCCTGTCTTTTGTTGCAACAGGAAAGAGTTTGATGCACTGAGATGTCAACAACTCACTTTTGTTTTCTTCCATAATCTGTCATCAACTGGCAGTCTGGGGATGAAAGTCCAGAGCTCTATTCACAGTCCACTGGTGGCCCCAAAAAATGTCTCCACTGTTAAAGTACTCTTCATCAGCGCAGACAGAGTGTTTGCACAGCATAGCATGAAACTGGATGAGCTTATCATTGAGCCATTTCTGCAACATTTGAATAGCGCTTCTGCACATAGCATAGCATCACTAGTGTGTGTGTCACTTCTGATATACAGTTATTAAAATGTATCTAACATCTGAGCCTACTTGGATTAGATGGTTATACCACTACATTTTCTACATTAAGCTGATCATAGACAGCAATTCAGTCATATTAATTTTACATTCAAATGAAAGGCAGATATGTTTTGGGTTCTTAGCAGTTGACCGACAAAGAACTAGCAACAAATACTAATGGTATTTCAGTTCAAAGAAAAGGACAAATTCATGTTCAGAAAACGCAGATCTTTCCACGTTTGTATTATGAGGTTCTGTCTTTCATTTTATATACTGTTACAAAAGAATACAGCACAAAATAAACACATAAAACAGAAAGCACTGAGCTGCTCATTCTGTTTTACCTTGGCATGTGTCCCTCAAAGACGTAGGTCTTATTGTCCCAGTCATCAGGGTCAGGAGCATAGACCTTTCCAAGAACTGTTGTTGGCATGCGGCCTGAAAAGAGAGGCATAAATTAGCTGCTCTGTACCTGTGCCGATAATACAACGTATTATTTTTGGCACCAATATTGCTGTTTGCCCATAATTTAAATGTCAGATGCATGTTTTATGCTTCTTTGAGCTTAGACCTCCAAATTCTGTCTAGGGTCGGCACTTTCTTACTCAGTGAGACTTCAACTGAAACAGGCTGGATTTTCTTTCATTCACAACTTTTCACTCACTGTGTTTTTAAGCTGAAAAGGGGCATCTAATATTCCACTTATAATCAGACTGGCTTGAGTGATATAAAAATGTATTTGATTTATGGTGCATAGGTGCAAAATTTTATATTTATTGTACCTGTTCTTCTTATAAAGTGCCTTTTTCCGGGAATTTGTCAAAAATAAAACAATTAAAAACAAAAAAAAATAACAAAAAAGGAGGACTGGATGCAAATGCTTCAAGTTCCATTCACATTTTTTTCCCAGCATGCATGATTGGAATTGATTTGCCCAGAAAAATGATAATACAGATATAAAAGTCTGGTCAAAATGAACAATGATTATAATCAAGAAGAAAGAACTAAAGGTCGTGAAAATGACTGAGAGTTTTTCCTTCAAATGTAAAAGGCAGATCTTAAAATGATGAAATTTTAAGGTTGCAGTTTGTCTTTGCCAGGAGTTGTGAATGTGAAAGTTATACACGACTGAATAAAGCTGTTGTCATTCTTGGCCACTGACAGCAGGTATTTCAAACAAAACTAAATTAAAGTTCTCCCTGCTGTAAGAGGTGCAAAACTATTCTTTAAATTCTAGTAGGAAATGCACAAAAGTTTGTGATGTAGTGTGAGAAGCTGTGAAAACTCTTAAGGTGTGTACTTTTCCAAAGCAGCCTGTTAAAAGCCCGCCAGGCTGAGGCTCGTATCATCCTTCATCTCCTAACCTCTGTGGCTGTTGATGGATATCTGCTTCTCTCCCGCCACGTGAGCGTGATCATTCTGGTCACCAATGGTCACAGTCAGGGTGCTGGTCACCGTTTTGGCCGGGCGACCACTGTCGCTCATGACGATGGGCAGGAGGAACTCCTTCTGGCGCTCGCGGTCGAACGTCCTGAGGGCCGTCAGAGTGGACGTGCCGTTCAGGTTGTCCTGGAGGTAGAAGTCGTTGCTGTAGCGATACTCCGGTGGGACGGTGAAGTGAAAGGGCGGCCCGTTCTCGGGAGAGTCCCGGTCCACGGCTCGGAGGAGGGCCGAGGTTTGGTTCAACCTCACTACCTGAACGAGGAAGAAGAGTTTTAGGAGTCTGTTGGTTTTTTAAAACCACCGACACATGGTGTTATATTTAATGATAGCAAAAAGTTTAAAAAAAAGATAAAACAATATTTTAGTAAACTGCAAACAATTTAAGTTTCTGGTTGTGAACTGAACATATTCCACTTGACTTAATTATCTGTTTATACCAAAATTGCATGTTTGCTTGTTTTTGTTGTTTGATTTTTATTTAATTTCTAAAACAATTGGTTTAGTGGCATAACAAAGTGACGTGTGGACCGCTGGTAGGATAGCGGACACATTGATGCAGATAAATGTGGATTGTCACTAAACTAAACTAAACTAAATTAACTAAACTAAAGTAAACTAAACCATTGCGTCTAATAATCCGTAGAGTCCAGCCTACCTGTGGACCAGCCACATTCTCAAAGACGACAGGAGAGTAGGCAGCCTCAAACTCTGGTCCGTTATCGTTAACATCCAACAGGGGCAGCAGAACTGTGGCGCTCCCTGTCAAAGCAGGCATCCCGTGATCTGTTGCTATGACAACCAAGTGATACTGAGCTGTTTTCTCTCGGTCCAGCGGCCGGGCCACCGAGAGTAGGCCGGACTGGTCGATGGTGAACAGGCCCTCAGGGTCTGAGTCTTTCGACAGGCTGTAGGTGATTTCGCGGTTCTGGCCCGAGTCCGAGTCACTGGCCACCAGACGGGCCACGCTGGTTCCCACGCTGACGTCCTCTGGTAGCGGCGCAAGGGACAGGAAGTGTGGAATGAAGACAGGAGTGTGATCATTGTAATCCTCCACCTCGACCACGCAGTGCAGAAAGCTGGAGAAGTCCAGATCCTCCACCTGGAAGACGAGGCGCACAGTGTCACATTTCATAAGGACAAAGAAAAACACTGATTTTTGAAAGGCAAACAGAGTTTTTCCAGTTTTCCTTTTCACTTGTACATACTGATTTGCCATTCAGTATGTATAAGTAAAAAATATTAGTGGTGGGACTTGGTTAAAATTTTTTTAAAAGCAACATTTTCTATTCAAAAACCCTTTTACCTGCTAAATTATTGAATAAATAGACATATGAGCTCAACACATTATTGTTTTTAGTCTATTATTCAGGTTGTTCTAACATCAGATTAGAGTAAAGTGTTATTCTGGCCATTCAGCTTTCCGGTGTTTCAGGAACTCCTGATCATCCGTGGAACTTCTTTAGAAATGTGGAGTGTGGACGCTGATGTTAGCACTGGGATGCCATTTTAGGCTTGAATAGCTTCACTAACAGGTTATCTCTTTTTAGCACAAAATATTAATTTTAAATTTAAAATTAAAAATTAAAATATTTTCCATAAGATTGTTTTGAAGCAAAACTTAACTCCCAGTGGGCCGAGAGAAGCTGCCTTATACGTTTATTGATGTTGTTTGTGGAAGTAATGTCTGTGTCAGATTTACGGACATACCGTAACGTGCAAATACAAAGATTCTGCCAAAATGAGCAATAGGTGTGGGGAGTTGGTACCTAAGGCAACTGGAAAATCTTGTAACTGGGAGTTAGAGAACATAGTAACCAAAACCGTTCAGTACACAAAAAACAGCAAAAATCAAGAATCCAAACCAATATCAAACCTCGGCCTCATGACAGTAAACAGAAAGCAACAGACGAAAATCTTTCACAGGCAGACTTAAAGATACTTTAGTGTACCTTCAGCGTGAGGTTGAACTTCTGTTCACTGTGTCGTTCGTAGTCCAAGCGCTTCTTCAGCCTCAGGACGCCACGCTGCTCCTGCTTGTGACTGACCATGTAGAACTTCTGCTCTTGATCTCCGGCCACAACGCTGAAGGTCAGCTGAGCGTTTTCTCCAGTGTCTCTGTCCTCTGCAGCCAGCTCCAGAACCTTACAACAAACAGGAACGTTGTGAAAACAAAGCAGGTTCTGTGCATGCTTGGAAATAGCTGGAATTCACAGAAGTTCTGTCATTTTGCAAAAATCACAGTGTTCTGCAGCGTGAGGTCAGAACACCAGTTTGTTATACCAAAGAGCTTAGGGAAGAAGGCTTGATACATTTGAAAGAATGATATTGGCATAATTTGGGGCTTTTAATAATTAATTTGAACAATTCTTATTTTGGGATGAAGACACAATAGTGTCTGTGGATTTTGAAAGACAAATACATTTTGTGAAAGTTTCAATCCATGTGGATTTTGCCTTCTCCACATAACACTGAAATTAAATATAGGATGATAAAAGCTATGAGTTACACCCCAACTTAATATTTTGTCAAATGTTCCTTAGTAAGGTGCAGGATGACCAAAACAAAACAGGCGTTTCATCAAGTTTCTGCTTCAGTGGGGTTCATGTCATTTGGTTGGTTTCCTGGAACAAACATGTTTATGTGATTCTTTATGTGACTGATGTCCTAATTCAGTGTATTACAGATGTTTGTCTAGAGTAGTGTTTGTGTTTGTGGGGCTGTGATTGCTGCCATGGAGTCACGGCCGAACAGTTATCTCAAAAAGAAACAATAACTAGTTCTTGCTATCACTTTAGTACCACAAAATATGACAACAAAACTTTAAGTCCATATTGACCATCCTACATGGATGATGGCAAACAACCTGCTAAAGATGTACCAACATCCACTGGAGTACCTACTGAATGACAACTCTGAAATAGTGACCTTATCCAGAAATCCAAGCCCTCTATATGTTCATTAGATCCTTTCCCAACAATTCTTGTAAAACAATGCTTTTGTTCCCTTCTCTCAATTGTTTCTGCCATCATCCACTCCTCTCTTTCACCTGGAATTGTTCCTACTACCTTCAAAACTGCAGTTGTTTCTGCTATCCTTAAAAAACCTGGATTGGATCCAAACGATTTCAATAATCACCGCCCTATTTCTAACCTTCCTTTCATCTCCAAAATTCTAGAAAAAATCATTTGCCTCTCAACTCCATCTCCATTTAACCAAGAGCAGTCTGTATGAACAGTTCCAGTCCGGTTTTCGCCCTGGTCAGAGCACAGAATCTGCTCTCCTCACAATCACTAACACTCTCCTCATGGCATCAGATTCGGATTTACTTTCTCTTCTCATTCTTCTTGATCTCAGTGCAGCTTTTGATACCATCGCTCACACAGTCCTGCTCCACAGACTCTCTTCCATCGGTATCACACACACACCCCTCGCCTGGTTTCAGTCACATCTCTCTGGCTGCACTCAGTTCATCCAACTCAAATCATTCAAATCCCATCTATCCCCAGTGGCTTCAGGTGTGTCCCATGGCTCTTAGAACTACTCCTACCTCACCCAAGCTCCACTTGAGCGCTTGGGTGAAGCTCCCAAGAAGCACTTTTGTGAAGCAAGTGCTTGGTCCATAATCTGGTCATTTCTCAAATTTATTATTGTAATTCTCTCCTGGTTGGTCTGTCTCATAAATCTATCTGTAAACTTCAACTGGTTCAAAACTCTGCTGCTTGCATGATTACCAAAATGGCCTCATTTCACCACATCATTTCAATTCTACAACAACTTCACTGGTTTCCTGTTTCATTCGGAATTCAATTTAAATTCCTGTTATTTACATTCTAGGCAATCCACAACCTTGCGCCTCCTTATCTGTCTTATCTTCTGCACATCACTACTCACTCACGGTCCCTTCATTCTTCCTCTTCCATCCACCTCAGTGTGCCTCTTGTCCGTCTCCGCACCATGGGGGAAAGAGCCTTCTCTTACTCTGCTCCCCAACTCTGGAACACTCTTCCCCCTAACATCCGTAATATTGACTCTCTTCTGACCCTCAAAGCACAACTCAAAACGTATCTGATCAAGTTAGCCTTTAACTGTGTAGTTATTTTGTGGTTTTGTCTCTTTATAGCCATTTTTTTACTGTTTAATTTGTGTTTTTATTTTGTAAAGTGTCCTTGGGAGTTTTGAAAGGCGCTGACAAATAAAACATATTCTTCTTCTTCTTATTATTATTATTATTATTAATAAACATTTTAAAGAACCCACTCGATTTTACTCTTCAGTAAATGGAAGCATGAAAGTTACAAATTACACATCTGAACAGGAATGAAAACTCACTTTAAGCCTAAAGAAACTCCACAAAGCCCTGATGAACTTGTCTTCAGTTACGCCGTTTTGATCAAATGAACAATTACTGTTCCTGAACTGACTTTGTTGTAAAGCTGACTAATAACTCTGAAGCACTGAGCGCCGCCGCGTTATCCACCTTACCTCTGCTGCAGGACAATTTCCTGCTTTAAAAAAAAAAAGGATTTTGTGCAGATTAAAAAACAAATTAGTTCCACTTAAGTTATCAACAACTACCAGCTGGCATGTTTAGGAATTGAATTTGGATCGGTGCCAAAGTTCTGATACATCTGAGCATTTTTGAGTTATTAAAAGCTGCAAACAGGTGCAGAAAGTAGATGGTCCAGCCTTTCAAATCTTGGTGGAACATTTAAAACCCCTCAACGTTCAACGTATATGAGCAAAAACAATCAGGTGTGAAATCTACATTTGCATTTATTCCTACAAAGGAGTAAGAGAATGTTTTGAGTAAAATAAGCTAAATTTCATGCATTAAAGCCAATGTTGACCCACCTGTGCGTTGGGCTCTGAGTTTTCAGAGATCCTTGCCTGACAGGAATGATCGATGAACCTCGGAGCATGGTCGTTGACGTCGGTAATCTGGACGGTTGCGGTTCCGGTTCCCGTCATGCCTCCTCCGTCTCTGGCCTCGATGAGGAGGAGGTAGGACTCCACCTGCTCCCTGTCCAGACCGCTCAGGGCCACAGTGATGGTTCCCGTGGTGGGGTTGATGGTGAACATTTCCGAGATGGTGGGCACTCCGCCCAGTTTGGCGTTTGTGGCGTCTAAGATGCCCACGATCCTGTAGGAGAGCACGGCGTTCTGTCCCACCGCCGAATCGTCCAGGTCAGTGGCAGTCATCTCCATGACGGACGTCCCGATATCAGAGTTCTCTGCTACATCTCCGTGGCAGCTGAGGGCGCAGGGGAATACGGGAGCGTTGTCGTTGATGTCCCACACGTTGATGATAATGTCCGTAAAGCCCGTCAGGCCTTCGCCGCCCTCATCTGTTGCCAGGACGACGAAGCGCCAGACGGCGCGTTCCTCGCGATCCAGCGTCCTCTGGGCGTAGATCTTGCCAGTGACCTCATCGATTATGAATTCACTCTCAGCACCCTGGCCATGGAGGGAGTACCGCAGGGCCTCCTGGTCGGCGTCCTTATCTGGGTCAGACGCTGTTACCTAGAACGTCACCAGCACAGGGAGAACATAACCAGAGCTTTTTTTTTTTTTTTTTTTAATGCCAGACGGCTGCTGAAATATTGCAGAGGTGAAGAGATCTCTTGAGGAAAGATGTCCAAATGTTGTTCTGCTCTGTGGAGTTAAGCACTCTACCAAGAAAATCCCTCTCCAAAAATATCTAGCTTAGGATCTGAAATAAGGGTGGAAAATGTTTTGATTTATATACAGCAATGTAGAACTAGAAAAAGTAGAATTGGTCCATATGTAGCTGAAACCTGAGGTTTTCTCACACTGAATAAATCAACACATACACCCTTTTTTCTCACTGTCTCTTGTTTTAGGCCAGTTGGAATCATCAAACTTACTTCTACTTATTAAATGTCACAATAATGAGAGAAATAATGTGTCAGTCGTAATCATTTATTATCTCATTTATTATCATTTATTATCTAAATAATAAATGATTACTGTCTCTTTAAACACCGAGGGAAAGCCCAGATTATGTCATGGCTTTGAAAATCTCTGATAAGTGAATCAAGTTAATCTTTATCCTGCGTATGTAAACTTCTGGTTTGTACTGTATCTTTACATTCTTTAAGGAATGTTCTGACACCACTGTTGTCTTCCATGAACATCCAGGCCTTTTTGCATTCCTGAGTAAACTAAAAAACAATGTTATTCTCTGACTACTGCAAAATGTAGATGCTTCCTCTATATGAGTTCTTGTAATTTCTTTTATATACCCTGAAGGTGACCTGCTTTGACAGCATGAGATGTTTTCACAACATGAAATGCAAACACCACACCTGAAATTAACTCTGGAGTAAATATATAATGGAGGAATTGTCCACACCTTTCAGTCAATTACTAAAATATGAAAAAAAAAACAGCGCTTGGGAAACTTTTATAATTAATGTGATCTTTTCTAAAATTCTACTGTATGTTTTATACCAAAAACATACTGTATTGTTACCGCTGTATTGTTGAGAATTATTTATTCTCAACAGTGGCTATCTTTTTTAGCTATTTGCATGCCTGTACACCCCCCCCCCCCCCCCCCCCCCCCCCCCCCCCCCCCCCCCCCCCCCCCCCCCCCCCCCCCCCCCCCCCCCCCCCCCCCCCACACATACACACCCCACACACACATATAGAGCACAAAACTAAGGCTAAAAGAAATGACATACTAGGGAATGTCCTCTTTAGGGCGGACCTTAGATAGACGCTAACAAAGAGAACCACAAACTGTTGTTAGATCCCATTTTGCTCTGTTAGCCCATAAGGATAGCATGAACCATGAACCAGCGCTGCCTATTAGTCTTAGTAAATGGAATTCATGAATTCAACTCACTGACTCTTCTTCAACCTCATACATCAAGAACCTCAATAGAGAAAGGATAATTCTCCCACAGTACCCAACACTATAGATATTACAATATGAATATCATGCCATATCACACCCCCCCCAGTACCTGCAGGACAAAGACAGGCGAACCGTCCAGCTCCTCGGTCACGCTGCCGTAGTACTCGTTCACTGTGAACACAGGCGACTCGTCGTTCTTGTTCACCACGTTCACCGTCACCGTCGTGTAGTCCTCCCACTTCCCGTCCGAAGCCAGGACATGCAGCTTGTATCTGAGGAAAAGTTTGAAATTTCAGAAACAAACCCTCCTCATTCTGGAGCTTTGTGAGTCACATTTTTAACGTAGCAACTTCTCAGGAGTCTTCCATAGAAGACTTCTCAGGACCTTTTCAATCGAGGTCCATGTTCAGAGGATCAGCAAAAGAAACATCATCTAGTCTGTTTTCCTGTGGCAAAAATAGAAAATCTAGTCATGTATATTTACTCTTTAGTCAAAACTCTGTCTTTATCTGATAATTTGTCATTTTAAGGGACCGTATTGTGTGCCTGGGAAACCCTCAGGCATATAGTTTCATTTTATTTCAAAATTAAGTAAGTTAGTTTTCTTTCACTTGTCATACAAAATGCAACATATGGCAAATCTGACTTAAAGAAATTTGACTTTGTAATTTAACACCTTGAAATTGGGCCCCTGTGTCTTTAACCTTTTAAGGTCGACGCCCGCCCTGTGGCGGGCATGACGTCATGTTTCTGTGTGTGTTTTTTGCTCCAATGTGATAATAAATTTTGTCAAAATGAAACAAACACTGTAAAATCACAAAGTTTAGGATGTTCTGAAAATAATGATACCAAACAAGGTAAGGTAAATACTTTTTATGGTGAAAATATAAGGGTAAATTCAAAATTAGACCAAAACGGCCATTTAGACCCAAGACTCCAAAGGGTTAAGAAACTCTTGCTTTTTCTGAAACTCCACCTTCAGGAAGTCATCACTACATCACTCATCAACCCTTTAACAATGCTTTTACCAGCGCTGCTGAGAAGCAGCTCGTCTGACAGGTTCAGCAGTAGCTGTGAGTTTGGATGTGTTGAGGTTCGCAGATGTCTTCTTTCCATTTTCAGCCAAAACTTGAGATATTGTTTTATATCCCAACTCTAGTCTAAATGTCTTGATCTCTGTCTTTGTTCCTTGGTCTTACTGGTGCTGATTGTTCAGGTATCAGAGTAAACAGACCTGAATACAGATGGGTGCCATATTTACTGATGTATATCTAATAAAACATTTGAAAGTCAGGCATCACTTTTCTTTCACTTTCCTAATATGCATTGCTTTGAGTTGGCATAGCAAATAAAATCCATTTTAACAACATAAACGGTAAATGGACTGAATTTATATAATACCTTTCCATTCATTTCATCCATTTCATATTTTTACAATTTATAGACAACTACTACTCAGTGGTAGTTGTTATTGTGTCTTGTCTCTATGCTGTAACTGCGAAGTACTTTCCCTGCTGGGATGAATAAAGTACTTCTATTCTATTCTATTCTATTCTATTCTATTCTATTCTATTCTATTCTATTCTATTCTATTCTATTCTATTCTATTCATTCACACTGAACTCAAAGTGCTTTACACCACAGATGTGAACACCCGTTCACACTTACACACAGATCAGTCGGTATTCTACAACCTTAGGATTGTCTGACTACCTGGAAGGTTTAAGTTGTATGAATTTGCAAGATGCGGTCGTGGACGTACTCATCCTTCCTGCAAAAAGCTTCTCCGTTTTCTGTTCTGACTTAAATACTTGCATCTCTCACATCGGACTCTCCCACACATTTATTAAGTCTTAACTCCACATCTGAATTGGTCACATCTAAGATGACTGTCACCTGGTTGGATGATGTTTTTTAAACAATATCATAGATGCAAATAGAGAACTAAATACCTTTTCAAAAAGGAAAATAAACATTTTATTGCCTAACTGCATGTTTTAGACATTCTACTCCAGTTAAATTTAATATATTACTGAAGTAGTTCACAAATATTTTAGTTATTGATTAATCTATTGATTTTTCTGAAGATTAATCAAGTTTTGATTAATTGATTTTAAAAGATTAATTATTTAAGCCTTTTTCAAAGAATATTAGAAATACATAAAAATGCAAATAAAAAAAAGAAGTTCATTCATTTTTAAATAAGAAAATAAACAAATAGTAACTACTACAAAAGAAGTTGACAATTATGCCAAATACTTTTTAATAGTTGACATAATTGTCAACTACTATTGACAATTCTTGATTAATTCAACTACTGGTTGAATTAATCAAGAATTCAGTAGTTAATTCAACTATTGGTTGAATTAATCAATAATTCAGTAGTTAATTCAACTATTGGTTGAATTAATCAATAATTGGTTGATTAATTCCACCAATCGTTTCAGCTCTATTGCAGTGATTGCGATTCTCCAAAAGACTTGTCTGGAGAATCAGATCACACACGCTTGCTCAGTCAACACGAAACAAAAATGTCTGAGATGTGCACCTTGAAGTAAAATCAGAGGAAGAAGAAATAAAAGCTCAGTTTGCTCGTCAGTATTGCACAGATTACAGATTTCCATGAGCACCAGCTGCATTTTCAACAGGCAGCTCATTTAAGTCAAGCTGTTTACTTTCTGTACTGATTTCACTGTTAAGCAGCTATGATAATGAAGCTGTTATCCACCATGTGTACAATAATGACAAATTGCTTCAAACATTTATCTACCATTGCATGACTTAAGGTGGTAGCTGTTGGCGCACTACACTGAGTGACTGTAGAGTCGCCCTTAGTGCAGAAGCTCCCGGCAAAATAATTAGAAAGAACACAAAGTTCAGTAGGAGTGTGTCAGAAAACACCAGTGGGAGCTCTGTGAAAACACCTATAAGGAATGAGACTTCATTTGAATCCCTACAGGAACGCTTGCTGTGAATGAATGAGTTCAATGATCAGAAAGGTATGGGAAAAGTTGAAATGAAGAAATGGTGGCATCAGAATAAGTTTCTGTGGCTGCAATGAAATAATCTCTCTCCTTACTGCTGCTTCATTTGAGAATTTAACACATTAGATATAATATATTCCATATATATTTGTAGGCAGATATAAGAACAACTTTGGATGTTAGCCACTGCAGTAGCTAACTGTCACTCTGTGTATTAATGCACATTAAGGCATATTTGTTGTTTGAACCATTAAAATAGACAGTTGTAAGCATTTTTAGAGGAAATCTCAAGTATTCATGAATTTTGGCTCTTCATGGGCGGCTGCAGTTCCTAAACCCTCCGAATACTGGGGTCCTCTTTATAATTTAAAAAAAAATATATATAATTTTTCTACGCCACACTAAAGGTACATGGGTAAAAAAATAAAATAAAAATGTTAGCTTCTCATACACACTGGACAGTCTTGGTAACCAACCAAGCAACAGCTCAGGCTACTAAAGAAACTGGAAGCAGTAGAATAAATATCTAACTTCCTGAAGACACTAAATATAAATGATAATGGCATCCAAAAACTCAAGGAAAAATTATATCTCTCTTCAAATATCACAATATTTTCTCGTGTGCACGAGAAAATATCTGGTGCGCACAAGAAATCAACTTTTATTTCTTGTTTTTACATGCGTCCCCACAGGGGACTCTGTATTTTTCAGTTACCTAAGGTTTATTTTGGATTTTTAATGACTAAGAGAGAAATACCCTGCTGGTCCTGGAATATGTGCATGCACTGACACACACACACACACACACACACACACCCACCCACGCACACACACACACACACACACACACACGCACACACACACACACACGCACACACACAAAGAAAAAAATCTGTCAAAAAAAAAGATGTTTGTTTAAACAAATCTAAAACAACCTAGAAACATCAATAAGAAAATAAGAAAAGTTCAACTAAATTTTGAAAACTAACTGAATCATCTACAGTTGTAACTTTTACAGCTCCTCACTAATGAATAGAAGAGGAAAATGAAGAGCTGTGTGGATGTGTTGTGACAGAATGCTCACCTTTTGTTCTGTTCATAGTCCAGAGGCTGAGCGATGAAGATGGTTCCCACCTCTGGCTCCACGTCAAACACGCCTCCTGTGTTTCCGGATGTGATCTGGTAACGCAGCTTCGCATTCCCACCTGCACCAAAAAAGAAGCATGCTATAATATTATATAACAATCACAGGGTTTCCTTAAGTTTCACCAACTCAAAGTTAACACTTTTTCAAATTATTTTGAATGAAATTTAAGACCTATACATTCACACAAATATATGAACTTTGTCCAGCCAACTGGTGATAAATTTGGATTTACCCAGAAGACACGAAAAAGCTAGCTAGCTAGCAGGCTATCATCGGTATGTCAGCAGTAGCCTCCACCGCCTTGAGTTGCAGAACACAATGCTTAATTTTAATTAAGCATTGTGTTCTTAATTAATAAAACAATTCTTAATGTTTTTTCTTAGTTAAGAAAAAAAGAAAGAAAGTCATAAAAAATACCTGCTTTCTGCACTAAATAAAAAAATGAATAAAATAAAGAAAAAAGCACTATTTTCTCAAAATATTATGAACAATCTAAGATCCCTAGAATTTACTATACAATCTCTTTGTGTTTATACCTGAAATAAGCATATTTGGTCATTTATTAGAGGCTGATTAATGAAATGCTCTCCTAAATGAAACTCCTGGTAAAGCCATGGTCTGCATCTCAATCCTCCACCCTGGATGTTAATGTGAAAGGGAAAGATGAGGCCTCTAAAGGCTAGATGAGATTCAGCGCTTATTAAGGAGATGAAAGTCAAGGAAGGAGGGAGCAGAATGCTCTAATCCAGATCGTTTTGTACTGTCTGTCTGTTTTCATTCTAAATGAGACATTAGGGAATACATAGGATTGCATTCCGTTGATTCATCCTCATTGTCTTTTTTTGTTGCACTTGTATAATTCCCTTAAGCACTTAGAAAATGCTGAAATCCAAAAGGAGGAGGAAAGAAAAGCAGAACTGTACAGGGAATAATACAGCAGTTAAAATAAACAAACAGCTCAAGAGAACATTTATGTTTTTTTTCTCCAAATGTACCAATTTTGAAGTTATATCTCCTCTCTGGGTGAGGGGCTTTACTGACACCAGAGTGCCAACAAAGATGAAGTCTGTTGCTGTATCCAGCCCTTTCTGGTTACGTTCTGTTGATCATCTTGCACTAATGCAATATGAATTTTACTATAAGTCATAGTGCTGCATTTATAATGGAAATGTATAGTTTTGACTAAAACTAGAACTACAAGCAGTTTCAATGGTCCAACCCAGTATGTTCCCCACCCTCCTATTGCCAATTATATTGAATGAATCACAACACAACTCAATCAAGAGCATGTGCTTTGACTTTGTACTTTTTTCTTTTTTTTTTTACTTTAAGAGAACTCAGATCAAACTGTTATTAATCATTGACTCCTAGACCAGTGTTTCTGCTCTGTCCTCTCAAAGCCCAGTCGGTCGTGGCAGATGGCCGTTCACGCTGAGTCGGGTTCTGCCGGAGGTTTCTTTTTGTTAACAGTCCATTTTTCCTGTCTACTGTCATCACCTGCATGCCCAATGTGAGGAACTGCTACAAAGGTGAGGATTTCATGTGATCATGAAATGTTTGCTCAGGAGGAGGGAAGGATTTCTGCAAGGTCAATGACTCTGTGTAATCTGATGGATCAAGATGGAATGCATGTAACTGACTTTGAAGGATTTTACATGATTAGATTGAAGTGACTAGATGTTTCTGTACATAAACTGAATGTTTATCTTGTAAAGTGCCACGAGAAGACATTAAATCAGTGCTATGTAAAGAAGCTGACCTCAAACTGAACTGAATTAGATAAAGGTTAAGAGCAAAAAAAGTAAAGTTTGAATTTTGTCTTGGAATAAAAATACTATTTCTACAATCAAAACTGCTTTTTAATGTGTTATATTGCTTAAAAAGAATATGTTAGCCAGGTCAGAACTCAAAGACAATTGAGAAGGTCTGATTGCTTCATCTCTGAATAAATTATTTAGAAAAGACGGGGACTAAGATCAATTTATGGATAAGATGCACATGCAGCATAAGAAACCTACTGTAAGAAAATCCTAAATAAATAAAAGTTGTAAAAATAAAGACAAAGGATGGCAGTGGCGTGCCCCTTCAAGGTCTTTTGCCTCGGGCTGCAAAATAACTAAGTCCTCCTCTGCACCAGTCTGCCTACAACATTGTCTCATTTGTCCTAACAACCAAAGTCCTGAGTAGACTGGACTTGGACTTCTTTGCTGCTTATGGAAACATGAATTCTGCTTTCTACCAAAAAATCTAGAGGGAGAATGTTCAGCCATCATTTGCTGACCTTAGTCTCAAGCAGACTTTGTTTTTATAGCAGGAATATGATCTGAAGGAAGCAAACCAGCAAGTCTGCTGCTGTGTAGAAAACAAAATGACAATTATAAATACTGCAAATGAGCAGAACTGAGATGATGTGGTCTGTTCTTAATTAGGCTATCTGTGTTGTAAAGCTCTTCTACGTGGATAAATTAAAATAATTTTACCAAGAAGAGAGACTTCCTCCTTGTGATGTAAAAGACTGGCTGCTTTTCACCAGTAGTGGTTAAGTTTAAGAGGAATTGACCTTTCCTGACTGGAAAGTTGTTGATTTGGGGAGTTTTTTTTTTCTCTTTAGAAGTGAAATCATAATTTAAAGAGTTATTTTTGTATTTACTTAGGTTAAAGTTTGAGTGCTATTCTGAAATATTTTAATGTGACAGAACATCAATAACAGAAAATCTATAAGGAGGCAGACTTTTTGTCTGTAATCTATAAATTGCATTAATATTATTGTGGACAGGGCTGCACAGTGGCGCAGTTGGTAGCACTGTTGCCTTGCAGCAAGAAGGTCCTGGGTTCGATTCCCGGCCCGGGTCTTTCTGCATGGAGTTTGCATGTTCTCCCTGTGCATGCGTGGGTTCTCTCCGGGTACTCCGGCTTCCTCCCACAGTCCAAAAACATGACTGTTAGGTTAATTGGTCTATCTAAATTCTCCCTAGAGATGAGTGTGTGTGTGAATGGTTGTTTGTCCTGTATGTCTTTGTGTTGCCCTGCGACAGACTGGCGACCTGTCCAGGGTGACCCTGCCTCCCGCCCAGAACGTAGCTGGAGGTAGGCACCAGCAACCCTCCCGACCCCATTAGGGACAAAGGGTGACCAGAAAATGGATGGATGGATGGATTATTGTGGACAGAAATAGCCTAATGTTGCATAATTACAAAACCTTCTTTGTGGATGTTTATCTCTATGTTTTAAAGTGCCTGTTAGACTTTTCTACATAGTGAATGTTCCTCTTAATATGAGTATAATAGTACGCACATAAATGGCTGTCACAGAGACGCGGCCAAAAAACGCTAACTTAGCATTTCTAGATAAGTGACATAAAACATAAACCAATCTCACATGAATAAAACATATTCATATGAGATGTCATATGGAGTCTTTATGTGAAACATTTAAATACTATGACGGATTAGGGGCATGCAAAGAAAATAATAATAAAAAAGAAAACACAATGTTATAAAACTGAGAGACAAAAGGAATAATATTCAGAGAATAAAGTCAAATGGGAATGAAGGTCAGAATATTATGACTTTATTCTTTTATTATTATGACTTCTTTCAACTTCATTCTCATACGACTATTCTCGTAATTTTAACTAATTAATTAATTGTTTTCTTAGTATGGCCCTAATACTCCGTCAGCCAGCAGTACTACCAGCTAAAAGCTACACAAGAAAAACCTAATTCAATCATAGATTATAAAATGTACACAGAGTTACTCCTATATCAGCCTCTTTCTCTCACTCGGGATGTAAAGGTGTTCAGTTCCTGTCAGCCTGAATAAGAGAAGATGCTGCGACATAAAGCTGCTATATTTGGAAGTTACCAAATTACCTTTAAAGATAGAAAATGACACTGTGAAGCTCTGCAATAATCTTATCACACCGGAAGGGGATTATCATCCAGCAACACATTCCAAGTTTGGCACAGACCAATAGCATCGTGTTATTGCAGTACAAACACTTAATATGGATGTAATATATATTTCAGTGTCTCTGTGGACAAGCACGACTTTATGCTCTTTCAAGGTATTTCGACTCCCTTTCTATAAGGTCAGAGTCAGGCAGACTGTGCTGCCTCTGGCAGATGAAAATATTGTAAACTTGTGATTAACAGCTCGGAGCACACATCATGTAATATTCTAATTAAATGTGTTGCTGTAATTAAGATATAAAATTAAAAGAAAGATTCCTCTGGTGATGCAGTCATCCAGCCCGACTGTTGGTGCTGCAACACATCACCTTGTCACCCTACCTACAGGCTCTGGTTATTTTTAGCGAGCGCCGAAAGATATATATTATACATGGATTTCACGACGTAGCATCGGATTTCTTCTGCTCTTAGTCTAAAGACAGTGGCATGCTTTAATAAAATCTATTGGAAGATAGTACTTACTGTTGTTATTAATTAATTAGAAAATGATCAACATATAAATTTATTGACATTCAAATGATTACATTTACAAAAAAATATGTTAAAAATCATAGCAATGTTGATTTAATTCACTAATTCAATCCCAAAATTCACTTTATATAGATTGTGTAGATATAGAGACACATAGAGTGATAATATATTTTGTCAGCATGTATTTGTACTAATTTGGATTAATATGGTTCACAGTTAATGAAAAACCCAAATTTAGTTTCTGGTGGAAAATTAACATTACATAAGAAAAAAAAATATTTTAACACAGCAATGTAATTCAGTATCAGGTCGATACTTTAGTTTCTGATTTCCTCCTGAAATGTATTTTGCATTTGTACTGTAGTTTCTCAACTCTATCTAAAAAAAGATAAGGTTTTGATATGCGCTATATTTAGGAGAAAAAAATGTACACACTTTTTTTTGTATTTCTACCTTTTCTGTTTGTTGTCATATGTTTTAAACTTCTTTAGAGACATTTCTCACTTGTCTAAATCCTACCCCAAGTTTTAACAAAATAATTCAATAGAAAAACCACAGAAACATACATATAGCAAACTTAAATGTAAAAATATTTTGTTCTTACTGGCCCTGGCACTGCATTTATTTGGTGTCAAACTGATTATAAAATATGCCGTATTGCTCACATCTAGCATATTATGAAGCCAGGAACTGCAAGTCTAGTCCCATCTCAGAGTTTTTAGTTACAGTTGCCGCATTCCTTGTTTTACACATCAGAGGCCGTACTGGACAAAGCTGGAGACGGACTGAAATGTTGTTCTTTTCTTGCATAAAATTAAGTTTTTGTTTCATGTTGATTTTATTGCTACCACATCGATTCCATGCCACGTTCAACTGATGCAGTAATTTATGCAACCTTATGCAATTCTAATTTATCAAGATGCACCTGTACACTAAAGTCATCCTACAAAGTCCCCAGACGTAGAAGGACTACTAGAAACACATTTTCTATTGAGCTGAAGTGAATGACATAAATTTTCATGACAATCAGCAGGAAATCACATCTGGCACACTGTGATGCAGACATTACATTTAAAGTTAGAGGAAAAGCTTTTGAGTGTTTTTTATTCTGGAGGAGAGACACTTTTTTCTACATTTTCCATCTAAATTCATGCAATCAAACAGAAAAGATCAAACATTAGAAAAGCATGGATCTCCTGCAGCTCTTTCAGTTTGTCCAACTCTATATTACATAAGAAAGAAATTGATTAAATGTATATAAACAATTCTTTTTCCCTGTAGAAATTCTCCTCCAATATTATTTATTGGGGTGGTGACTAAAAACTGATAATTCAGAGACTAAAAACCAACAAAAACAAATCTAAGACATCAACAGGAGGACTGACCCAGAATTGAAGAATTGTTTATTCACTGTTGTAAAGGAAACAAATATATTGGATGAAAGCTGACTACGTCTAAAAAGAGAAAAGTTGCAACCAAATTCTGGGTGGCCTTCATTCACGTAAGGTAGAGAGTTTATGGACAGATTTTAAGTGATCAAAGTAACTTTGACTGTTCCAGTTGTCACTGCAGTGCTGCTGATATAGAGAAAAAGCTCTTGTCACTTTTCCAGAAGATGTTTTCCTGCTTTCCATCCAAAAGATGCTTCAGCTCATCCTTCATCAGCGACTGGTTGCTTTAAAGCTCATCACTGCTAAGTTCCATTGTTCTTGAAGTTCCCAAGACGCAGCTGCTGAGGGTCATCAGAGCGAGAAGAAACAGGCTCAGCACATGACCCCACGCCGAGCCGAGGGCGCCGTGTTAAAAAGCTGCAGTCTCTGTGAGGAAGGTGCAGTCTGAGCTATTGAGCTGCTGTCAGCTGTGGCTTAGACCAGAGGTTTGAGTCTAAGTTGTTACAACAGCAATCGTTGTTGTTAGTTGTGCTTTTTTATTTAATTAGATTGCATTGTATTTGTGAGATTGTCGATTAAACATTGCTGAACAAACTACAATTGATCCAGAGTCGGCTCCATCCATTATTACTTCAGTACGCAACACGCTGCTGTGTGACGCCAACGTTCTCCTTCTGCGCAAGCAGGTCACTTTGGAGCCGTATCCAGCTCACTCAGAGGTCTGCATGATACGCCTTTGCTTTGTGGAATGACTATGCAAAATAAATAAATAAATATACTGGAATTTAGCATCAAGACCTTCTGTGTGAGCGCAGCCCTTCTTTCCTTCAGGTGTTCTCCATGCTCTTGTTGGGCGCTGAGTGTAGTTTTGGCTGCTACTTTTAGCAGCGTCAATTGCTATGCTGAATAGTTGAAAGAATCAAAAGTGTTCAGGAATCCTTTAAAGAAGAAAACCGCCTCGTAGGCCGTTACCAGGCTGAGATCCAGAAGTGACAAGTTGAAGATATGAGAGAAAAAGAAGCTGATATAAGAGTCCAGGGATGTCCGTCAGCTGCACGCGGCTTTTAAAGAAACCATGGCTGTAAGATATAATTGACTTTAGTGACGGAGAAGCCCTAAAAAAAAAAATCATTAGAGAACACATTTCCAATCCTTCAGAGTTTCTTCATGCAGCTTACATTCAAATGTTATATTAAATTGCTTCTTTCACGGTGGCTGATTCAACCTCACATATTATTGTGATTTTCCCAGCTCCATAGCATGTTTTATAGTGCTCCCTTCCAAGTAAGCGGGCGTCAGACAAAGGTAGCAGAGTTAAAAGAGGATTTTTCTCTTCTTAAAGTGAGGGAAAAGCGAAGCAGTCTGGCAGTGTGGCTTGTGTGAATGTGTTTGATTATGCATTTCTAGCACTGGCCACACATTCACGCCTACATATTCTATTCTGCCTCTATACCACCGGATGTCAAAGCACACACACACACATACACATACACACGCCTTCACATGTAGAGTCCTTTTTTTTTTCTTCATTCCACCTACCTTCGTCCCCATCATTGGCACTAACTGTGAGAATAGCAAAGCCCACGTCAGCGTCCTCATCCACATCAACTTCATAAGACGCCTGTGCAAACAGGGGCTTGTTATCGTTCACGTCGCTGATGAAAACGCGAACATATGCTGTGTCTGGAAATTTAAAAAAACATACAGATAGAGAGAGAGAGAAGGAGGAGAAAGGCAATTAAAACCAGAGGTTGCTCCTATTCTGTCAACGTTAACATGAACATCTGTTTTTTTGTTTTTTTCCTTTTTGTTTTTTTCCCTCTTGGTGCAGCATTTTAGTCGCTTCGATGGAGAGCATCAACAAACCCGAACGCATACAGGAAAACATGGCGACACTTCTGCAAACACGTAAATCCTTTCAGCTATTATTTTATACCACTTTTGACTATTTTTTACAAAATGTCTGTGTTGATTTTGACGGTTTTGCTGCAAAATTCTTTATTTTGTTTCTACATCAACATCCAACCTAAGGGGAAGTGAGCTTCACAGGGAACCTGATCAGACGGGGATCAGGGCGACGCTCTGCGCGAACCAAGACACTACGGACGCTTCCTCTGATATCTGTATCAAGAAGTGCAAAAATTGCAAGGCAGTTTTGATACTAAGATTAATTATTTACCCCAGGGCTGTGAAGATGGTACACAGTTCATGGTAAAAAAAAAAAAGAAGTAAAAAATAGTAAATGGAAGTAGCCTTAGAGCTGCACACACTGCCAGAGCTCTGCACATGTTCAGAGAGGTGGGCAGCAAAGGAAGATGAATGCAGGAAGTGACTGAGTGGATTTCAAAGCTATAGCTCCTCTGTGTTTTCACACGCAGCACCCAACTCCATCCTACAGTCTCGCTCTTTGGCAAGAACTTCCTGCCAGCAAAAAAACGTCTTATCAGGGCTGTTTCTGTGAAAACATGACAACTCACTGTTGTCTCTTGTCTATGTTTGTGCACTTAGATCTGCAAAGCAAACACAGAGTATTCAAGTGCCTTCCTTTCCTGCATTTGTTCTTTTTTTTCCAGACACACACACACACAAAAATCCAAACAAATAAGGTTTGAATGCGAAACCTAAAGCGAGAGACAGGCCAAGATCAGTTCAGGGATTCTGAAAGGAAATGTCAGGATTTCTCACCGGCATTCTGGGTCTACAGTTTGACTAAGTGGCATGTTTGGATGATTAGAGGCAGTAGGTCATTTTCTGCTGTTCAAGACGAAGAAAGTTTAATTTCATTAAATGAACTGTCATTTTGTTTCCTATATTATATTATATATGCATGCTGAAATAAAGAAAACCCTATGGTTGGGGTTTCTGATGATGGGATTTCTGTGAAACCGTAGCGTCATTTCCATTTTAAATATTCGCAAAACAATTGATATTCTGCTTCTCTTTAAAAAAAAAAAGACTCACTTTTGCAACTGTGGTGTTTCCATTAAACAAGAAATGCTATTAAAATCACCCATGAGCAAGTGTTTTCATGCAATAAGACATTTAAAACCGTGGCGGCGACGAATGTAAACACTTCAGCAATATATTCATAATTCAGTCATGTCACAATCAGCCATTGGAGGAGACGTCAGCGTCTCACTGAGGCGTTGAGGCAGAAAGGCTTTTGTACTTGGGAGCGGCTACGTATGTTAGTGGCATTTAGGGGAAACTGTAGTCTTTGATTTGAAGAACTTTGGATTCAACACATTTGAACAACAAACTCAATTTTTGATGAACTGTGCGATGCTGTGAGAGCTCTGGTGGACTCAGCTGTCATAGGAGGCCAGTTCCTATAACTAAGCTGCTGCTGTGTACAAACTGGAGCGATGTGAAAAAAGTGTTTCCTTTGCAGTATTGTAAAATACACAAATCTCGATTATGGATGAAAAACCACGTCGTCCTAATGCAAAAAACGTTTATCAAATATATATATATATATATATATATATATATATATATATATATATATATATATATATATATATATATATATATATATATATATATATATACATACATTTTTTTAATTGCTGTAAATAATATTTATTAATTAATTAATTTTTAATTGCTGTCTTTCCATTAAGGACATTTATTTTCATAATTCCACTTTGCTCAGTTTTATGGTTATTGGAAACAAAGCTACTGAGTTCTGTCATTTCATTAAAATACTGTTTTCCTTTCAGTGTATTTACCTCTGAATAGTGAGTGTATTAGAATGAAAGGTGTGGACATATCTTTCATGCATTACTTCTGACAGGATGCCTGGAAATGTCCTTTCAATACTCCAAGTGATCAGATAATCACTATCCCAATAAATCAGAAAGTAGGTCAAACCATCAGTTCCACTTACAGTTCTAACATCTTGCATGCCGAGACAAGTGAACAGGGCATCCTCAAATTGAATTTCGTCTTATCACTTTATATCAACCTGAAATCAATCCAAACTACCAAAATAAAAAGAAATAAATCAGCAATGTTTGTGAAAACTAGGAATCCTGAGTCTCCAAACTTTTAGTCAAAACTGTTGAGTCCATCATCGTCTTGTGTGAGCCTCACAGTCTCACACAGCTGTGTGGCTGTTGCATTTCCTCATCCAGCAAGCTGGTCAACAGCTGTTGCAACTGGCAGTTGAGATCTGGCAGACTGGGACAGAGTCGGAGTTGACATTTGAGGTAATTTAAAATGTGTCTGACTGTTGAGAGAAGAAAGACCCAGCGAACTACTGAAGGACCTCACGCATGGTCCCCATACGTCTGTACTAGGATGCTGGAGGGGTAAGGCATGCAAATGTAGAACATAATTAGCTGCTACTGATGAAAAAGGGAAGAAGTAGTAGGAGGATGATGGTTTGTTTTTGTTTTTTTCCAGACAATGTGCAGCTGGCTCCACCAGAGCTCTCACAGCTTCACAGTTCATAAAGTTGTGTGTCATTCCAACATGTTGAATCCATAACTACTCTGTAAAATCATCGACTACAATTTCCCCAAGTGCAGCATACAAAGCCTCTCCCAAGAAGGCGGGGATTGTTGCTCCAATAAGACCCCCACGTCTCCTCTGATTGGCTGATAGATAATGAGTACTAGCACCATGGCTGAATTATGAATATACAGTATATTAAGTAACAGTTTTCATCAGTCGCTGCCATGATCTTTAACAAATTACCACATGAACAATTTTTTTCACATGTGATTTTAATTTCATTTCCTATTTAATGGAAACGCCACAATTGCAAAATTGACTTTTATTGACATAAGCAGAAAACAGACAGAGATTGGCGCACATTTGTAATGAAAACACAGCTACAGAGTAGCCTTGTGCCATCACTGTCTTCAACACACCATGATGTTGCGTCTCTCTGTAGCATCAGCAGGTCATGACATATGAGAATTATTTGATGTAGAAACTCAATAGTGACAACTCAATGCTGCACATGATGGACAACTGCAGGATTCAAACACTCTGCCTCATACAAATGCTTAGAGGGAAACATGTAATAAACCCACTAAGTTATGGTAAAGCCCTGTATATGATCCAATGCTGCCTGTGGCACTGCTGGTCAGAATGACACCAGTTTTTCTCTGTGGTTTCTGTTCTAACCATGCAAGCAACTGAATCATCAACACCAATAGTCTGCAGGTACAGCACTGATAAAAGGTATTCAGTCCTTTTTCTTCATTTAGGTTTTTTGTTCTACCGCTTTTGTTGCTTTTCCAAATCAATCATGGTCGCAATAATTTGGCTTTTTTTTTTTTGGCAAAATAAAAAAAAACAACAACAAAAAAAACACCTTCAATGTCGAAGTGAGAACTGATTTCTACAAAGAAGTAATTAACTGAACATATTTAACGTAAAACAAGAAATTACAGAAATTTCCACCCCTTTCAAAACGATATTTAGGTGAAGCACTGTTGGCTGCAATGTGTAGATTGGTCTCTATCAGGCTTGTACATATGGACTCTATTTTCCTCCATTCTTTCATACAAAACCATTCAAGCTCTGTCATGTACCATGGGCATGTGGGGGCGTGGCTCAGAGTTAGGCATAATTATGCTTCCTAAAATAATCAAAAGTCAAGACAATGTGTTAATATGGATAGAAATTCAAACATACAAGCTTTTTTTCTTTCGCTGTCATTCATTCCTTTTCTGGTTCATTCTACATTCAAAACAAACCAAGAACAACGTCAAATTACTGCCAGTGTCTCTGTAGTTCCTGCACTTCTTAATATTTAACATCTGTTTACACTGTTACAAATGCCATGGTGAGCCAAACCTGAAGTGATATTAATAATCAATGGTGATTCATAAAAAATACAAGCCTCTTTTTGAAAAGAAACTGATGCACTGCTTCTACAAGAGTGCAATGCAAGAATAATTTTCTCAATCACTTCAATCTCGTATTTAACCGAGAATGATTGAGAGACAAAAAAGAAAATGAAGTAGTACTCATTACAGCTGATAATAATTCTGCTCTTCAGAAATAAATAAGCATTTTAAAAATGCCATAAAACCCTTTTTAACTTCCGTAACACACATGACTCTGCCAGGAGTCTGATTAGTATCAGACAAACATACAGAGTCTTAGACATTTGCATATCGGAGCATAAGTGTGCAATAATGTCAGACTTTATGAACTGGCTACAGCCCTGCAGAATCATTAAGGTCGTGGAGCGATTTTGACTTTGGCAGCTGACTGCTCCACAGAGAGAAATAGGAACATTATGCTGTAAAACCAGATTAAATCCTTGGATTAAATAAGGAGCTAACGTTTTATGTGCCCACAGCCTGCCACGTGTTCACATCATGTCTGTACTTTGAGTTTATTTTGTGTGTTCTTTAAAATACTTTTTAAAAAATGTTCATTCTTGTTACGCTTTCAGTTACACACCTGGCAAAATGCACATTGTTTACAGACAAAGATCATAGTGAGATGACAAATGTATGACAAATGTTTGCATCAATAATATTTATGTTAACATTTATGAGTCATATTTCATCTTACTAGATTAGAATCCTTTACTGGGTACAAAGATAAACCATTTTAATCAAGAATAATTAAATGTATCAGCTGGAGCTGTAAACTTTAAGGCATTTTATTTTTCATTTTCAAGATTCTGTAAATTCTGAAGTATTTCATCTTTCCTTCAGGTCAGAGGATAAATACAATGATTATTATTCTTCCAAATGAACTCTTTCATGAAAGTAAATTTGTTGTCAACAGCTACTTTCCAGGTCAGTTCTCTTTTCTCTTAATCGTTACAGTTCCTTACAGAAGGCCAGCAGTACACCCTTAATAACAGGTGTAATGGACCTGGAGTGTTTTATTTGCCTCTGCTAACTAGCTACTTAGTACTTAGTACTACTTCTTACTACTAGCTTACTGCTAGCTAAGAAGTAGTAAGCTAACTCCTTACTTCCAGTAAGACGTTAGCTAGCAAACTTCTTGTTGAAGATAGTTAGCTAGCTTACACAACACGCATGTTGTTAGTCCTTCCTTTGTACATTCCTTTTTCAAGTCACTTGTTAAGTCAAGAATGATTCAGTTAATACAGGTCTTGAATGATGGCTGTTATGTCACAGAACAGTTAGGTAGCTGCACTATTATGCTAGTTTGCTATGTGGCATGTTTCTCCTCGCCCTTTTTTCTCCTTTTTTAAAAAAAACTTTTATGTCTTCTCTTACGTTTCTCCCCACCAACTTCTTCATGTTAAATATTAAAGTTATGATTTTGTTTATAGAAGGAACTGATTTAGAAACAACTCTATGGGGCAACTGGTTAAATGTCTACTTTTCATTAAAATGTCTTCAATACAACATTTAAACCATGATTCCACCCTGAAAGTAGAAACCACAATTTCTTTCAGTCATATCCCTTCACTGCCACCACTTGCTCAAAAAAACACTACTGGATAACAAATCTACCATCAAAGATTTATTTTAATATGAACTGATAACCAGTTAATTTGCACTGCTTCTACAGCTGTGCAAATTAACTGGTTCATATTTTGACTACCAAACTGTTTCTACTGAATTTGTACTTCAATTCAGTAGAAACATGTAGAGAAAGAAACTCCACTTTCCATGTACATTTTCTGGCAGATTTAACATTTTTTAAATATTTTTTTTTCCTATTTTGTCACATTACACTCACAAACCTTAATGTAAAACACAAAGCAGTGCTTTTTTTTTTTAAATGGAAAGAAAATGATATCTGATGTCACTGTCATTTTTTCCCATACTAGTAATAATCTGCAAGTGTGGTATATATTGATAGCCTCACATCTTGAGCCAAACAGAAATTAAAATGTCCACCTACGAGATGTTCGCAAAAATAGCATAAGCTCTGGTTGAAAGGAGGAAAACCTCAAGCCTACATTTCTTGCCTTGCCATGGATTTTCAGATGGATTTACATCCAGACTTTGACTGGGTCAATGGAATACATACTGTAAATATGCTTTGATCTAAAGCTTTTTATTGCCACAATGGCAGCATATTTAAGGTGCAACTAAGAAATTAATCTCTGTTCTACTCACAGATCTGCTCAGCCTCTAACAGGTCCCCCCCCCAACACGGCATGTGCTCTTTGTGTCCTAAATCGCCTGAAAGACTTATGGAAAACTGCAAGCAGGCTTTCTTCTTTCCAGTCTTCCTTCTAAATGTGTTGAGTGGCCTCACTGACAGTAGGGACCACATGAGCTGTGATCCCGAACGGCCGTGTCTTGGTAGGTTTTTCACAGTTTCTAATGCAGCAATGCCTGACCGCTTTGGAGATCACAATCAAGGAAGGTTTTGCCTTTTGGTTTCCAACATTCTTTTGTAACTATTTACACAATTCATTGCCCACTTATCTATTTTTGGTGAGATACTATACACACATATATATATATATATATATATATATATATATATATATATATATATTTTTTTATCTATCGATCTTCACTGGACCTTTGATTCTCCTATTATTGATCTCTTTAAGAGTTCTACTGCCACCAGGTAAGAAATTATGATTTTCAAATAAAAAAACACAACTGATTTTAACATTTGATGCATTCGTGCTGAAAATTGACAGGAAAATGCAGTCCTGAAGTTAAGTCGTCCACATTCTGCTTTGATTAACGTCCTACAAAGTCTTTGCTGTTTTTTGGAGAAGGATTATAGACTATGGTCTGTTTTGAGGAGTTTGTTTTTCTACTATCACCTTTTCTTATCCATCCATCTGTCTCAGCAGCTGTTCTGTTTCTTCATCATCTCGCTATGCTTCTTGTCTACGTATGCATTTCATCTGGCAGCAAATGAGAGCGAGAGGGATAGGGAAGAGGGGGATCGGGCTGACATGCTGAAAGAGGGAGATGCCCTTTGGTTTTTGAGTAAAGAGATCGAGACGGAGCAGATGTGGGAAAAATAAACATTAACACTGCCTTCGATCGCGATTTGGAGGCTTAGATGAAGTCTGTAGAGCAGCTGTCTGCTGCGCCAAGTTCTTTGTGTTGCTCTGTTTTTCAAAAGAAGAAGCAATCTCCAAGATCTTGTTTTCTGTTATGAAAGGATTTTGAATTTGATGTAATAACATTTTATTTGTCTCCACGGCATACTCATAAACAGCAAGAAGAGCTTCTATTTATGCATTAAGGTGTGTATGTCAACTTAACATGTAGCTTTACACAGAGACCTATACGTTTGGCCATTCATTTTACCTTCCTGCGATTCATTTTGTCTGCGCTTTTATTAGTGATAATGCTCGACCACTGTAGAAATATCCTTAGAGTAGTATTCATACTTTAAAAATATGCCAAAAAAGACAGGAAACTCTGGCAATTTGAGTATTGAAAAATATGGAACTGTGATCTGAAAATTATTACATCCTGGATTTTTACAAATAAAGTCTACTTTTGAGTAAAAGTCACTGGATGGATGTGGTGCTATTTAATATAAAAGTAAGGTGGAGTTTTTCACATCAATACTCTGTGTTGTACATAACGTCTTCTCTTGTAATAAGATTTTAATATTATTGCCTCAAATGAATAAAAATTCAACTGAAATAACTGGTCAAATTTTTTTATCATTCCTGAAATCAGTCCTTGGTAAAACCTTATCGAATAAAAAAATCATGTGCCAATTTAAATAAGTGAGGACATTCAGTTATGGTGTCACTGTCTTCAATTGTAGGAAAACA